>NC_090650.1:159675708-160044041 GCF_040937935.1 Hyperolius riggenbachi
TGCAAAGTGCACTTTGCATGGCCCTTTGCACTTTGCATGGCCCTTTGCACTTTGCATGGCCCTTTGCACTTTGCATGGCCCTTTGCACTTTGCATGGCCCTTTGCACTTTGCATGGCCCTTTGCACTTTGCATGGCCCTTTGCACTTTGCATGGCCCTTTGCACTTTGCATGGCCCTTTGCACTTTGCATGGCCCTTTGCACTTTGCATGGCCCTTTGCACTTTGCATGGCCCTTTGCACTTTGCATGGCCCTTTGCACTTTGCATGGCCCTTTGCACTTTGCATGGCCCTTTGCACTTTGCATGGCCCTTTGCACTTTGCATGGCCCTTTGCACTTTGCATGGCCCTTTGCACTTTGCATGGCCCTTTGCACTTTGCATGGCCCTTTGCACTTTGCATGGCCCTTTGCACTTTGCATGGCCCTTTGCACTTTGCATGGCCCTTTGCATGGCCCTTTGCATGGCCCTTTGCCCTTTGCATGGCCCTTTGCCCTTTGCATGGCCCTTTGCATGGCCCTTTGCCCTTTGCATGGCCCTTTGCATGGCCCTTTGCCCTTTGCATGGCCCTTTGCATGGCCCATGGCCCTTTGCATGGCCCTTTGCATGGCCCTTTGCCCTTTGCATGGCCCTTTGCATGGCCCTTTGCATGGCCCTTTGCATGGCCCTTTGCATGGCCCTTTGCCCTTTGCATGGCCCTTTGCCCTTTGCATGGCCCTTTGCCCTTTGCATGGCCCTTTGCACTTTGCATGGCCCTTTGCACTTTGCATGGCCCTTTGCACTTTGCATGGCCCTTTGCGCTTGCCCTTTGCGCTTGCCCTTTGCGCTTGCACTTGGCCCTTTGCTCTTGCACTTGGCATGGCCCTTTGCAGCTGGCACTTGGCCCTTTGCGCTTGGCCCTTTGTGCTTGCACTTGGCCCTTTGCACTTTGCATGGCCCTTTGCAGCTGGCACTTGGCCCTTTGCGCTGGCAGTTTGCACTTGGCACTTGGCCCATGGCACTTGCACTTGGCCCTTTCTTTTGATATTACTAAATTTACAGTACCGCTAGGTTTGCTACAGTAACTGTCATTTACTGCATTTAAATGTAAACTTTTTTCCTTTGAAACTTTAAATCGATTTTCTCAAAAACTATAAGGTCTTGCACTTTATAGTTCTAGCCCTTTGCACGGGCCTTTGCACTTGGCCCTTTGCACTTGGCCCTTTGCGCTTTGACCTTGGCGCTTGCACTTGGCCCTTTGTGCTTGGTACTTGGCCCTTTGTGCTTGCACTTGGCAATTGGCCCTTTGTGCTTGCACTTGGCCCTTTGTGCTTGCCCTTGGCCCTTTGCGCTTGCTCTTGGCACTTGGCCCTTTGCGCTTGCACTTGGCCCTTTGTGCTGGCACTTGGCCCTTTGCGCTGGCACTTGGCCCTTTTGCGCTGGCCCTTGGCCCTTTGCACTGGCACTTGGCCCTTTTGCGCTGGCCCTTGGCCCTTTGCACGTTTGCACTTGGCCCATGGCACTTGCACTTGGCCCTTTGCACTTGGCCCTTTCTTTTGATATTACTAAATTTACACTACAGCTAGGTTTGCTACAGTAACTGTCATTTACTACATTTAAATGTAAACTTTTTTCCTTTGAAACTTTAAAATCGATTTTCTCAAAAACTATAAGGTCTTTTTGCAAAAAAATGTTTTTCCTCTTGTATCTCCTTAATATACCCTGAAAATTTGGTGATTCTAGCTTGTAAGGGGGCTTAGATATTTAACGCGAAAAAAACGGACTTTAGGCGAAAATTAATGCGAAAATATTCAGGCGAAATTTCGCCTTTTGAAGCGAAAAGTCATTTTCGCGAAAATTCGGCGAAATCGAAAATGGGATTTTCGATGCGAAAATGACTTTGGCGAAAATTCGCAAGCAACACTGATATGTATGTCTGGGATTCTTTCATCTCATATATAATGACTATAATATACAGTATTACCACAGCTTAAGAAATTACAAACAGTACCCTTTTAGAAAAAAAAAAAAAACATCCTCTGATAAAAGGACACAGCAAAGCTTCCTCTTGACATAACTACTCCCAACTTCTTAATGTTGGCACTTCCTCAAACATAACATACAGTGGTTTGCAAAAGTATTCGGCCCCTTTGAAGTTTTCTACATTTTGTCATATTACTGCCACAAACATGAATCTATTTTATTGGAATTCCACGTGAAAGACCAATACAAAGTGGTGTACACGTGAGAAGTGGGATGAAAATCATACATGATTCCAAACATTTTTTACAAATAAATAACTGGCAATCTTGGGAAAAAAACCTCTAGGAGTCTGCAAAAAAGACTTGAGACTGGGGCGGAGGTACACCTTCCAGCAGGACAACTACCCTAAACATAAAGCCAGGGCAACAATGGAATGCTTTAAAACAAAAACATATCCATGTGTTAGAATGGCCCAGTCAAAGTCCAGATCTAAATCCAATCGAGAATCTGTGGCAAGATCTGAAAACTGCTGTTGACAAACGCTGTCTATCTAATCTGACTGAGCTGGAGCTGTTTTGCAAGGAAGAATGGGCAAGGATTTCAGTCTCTAGATGTGCAAAGCTGGTAGAGACATACCCTAAAAGACTGGCAGCTGTAATTGGAGCAAAAGGTGGTTCTACAAAGTATTGACTCAGGGGGCTGAATAATTACGCACACCCCACTTTGCAGTTTGTTTGTTTTTTTTAAAGTTTTGAATCCTGTATGATTTGTGTTCCACTTCTCACGTGTACACCACTTTGTATTGGTCTTTCACATGGAATTCCAATAAAATTGATTCAGGATTGTGGCAGTGACATGACAAAATGTAAAAAGCGTCAATGGGGCCGAATACTTTTGCAAATCACTCTATTTGTACATCCTATTGTTCCCAATTAGGTCAGCATCCTGTACACTATTCAGCTAGCAACAGCCGTACAAACTTAACAAAAATATACAGTGGGATGCGAAAGTTTGGGCAACCTTTTTAAAGAGAGTCTGAAGCGAGAATAAATCTCGCTTCAGACCTCATAGCTAAAACGCCGCTATAGCGCGGCTTAACGGGGGTCCCTTCACCCCCAAATCCCCCTCGATACACCCGGGGAGCGCTTCCTGGTTTGGGCAGGGCTAACCGCCACAGCCCTGCCCCACGCGCGTCTGTCAGCGCGTATCTCCGCCCCTCTCAGTCTTCCTTCACTGAGAGGGGCGGGGGAGAGGCGGCGATGCGCCGCTGACAGACGCGACTGGAGGCAGGGCTGCAGCCGTTAGCCCTGCCTCCAGGAAGGGAAATTCTGCGACCTTTCTACGACACACTTTTGCGGGGGGTGGGTTGGGGGTGAAGGGACCCCCGTTTAGCCGCGGGATAGCGGCGTTTTAGCAGGGGCACACGTGCCCCTGCTATTTATGAGCTCTGAAGCGAGATTTATTCTCGCTTCAGAGTCTCTTTAATCGTCATGATTTTCCTGTATAAAATCATTGGTTGTTACGATAAAAAAAAAACAGTTAAATAAATCATATAGAAGACACACACAGTGATATTTGCGAAGTGA
This sequence comes from Hyperolius riggenbachi, assembly GCF_040937935.1. Taxonomy (NCBI): domain Eukaryota; kingdom Metazoa; phylum Chordata; class Amphibia; order Anura; family Hyperoliidae; genus Hyperolius; species Hyperolius riggenbachi. The sequence goes on from NC_090650.1 coordinate 159,679,253, forward strand.
AATGAACTTTATTGGACTTACAGAAAGTACGCAATAATTGCTTCAACAAAATTAGTCAGGTGCATACATTTGGGCACTGTTGTAATTTTGATTTCAAAACCTTTAGAACTAATTATTTGAAATATCAAATTGGCTTGGTAAGCTCAGGGACCCTTGACTTACATATACAAGTGAATCCAATTATGAGAAACAGTATTTAAGGGGGTCAATTGTAAGTGTCCCTCTTTTTTTCATTTTCTCTGAAGAGTAGCAACATGGGGGTCTCAAAACAACTCTCAAATGACCTGAAGACAAAGATTGTTCACCATCATGGTTTATGGGAAGGATACAGAAAGCAGTCTCAGAAATTTCAGCTGTTTCCACAGTTAGGAACGTATTGAGGAAATGGAAGACCACAGGCTCAGTTCAAGTTAAGGCTCGAAGTGGCAGACCAAGAAAAATCTCGGTCAGAAGTGATGAATGATGAGAACAGTCAGAGTCAACCCACAGACCAGCACCAAAGACCTACATCATTTTGCTGCAGATGGAGTCACTGTGTATCGTTCAACTATTCGGCACACTTTACACAGTGTTCTCCTCAGAATTTTTTTTCCAGTCAGGTGGCATGAAAAAGTAGACAGGTGGGGTGCGACGGGGGAATTCAGGACCGGTGCAACTCTGCTTACAGGATAAGGAGGAGAAACTATGACAGCCGGTGCTTACCAAAATAAGCTGAGTGAAGCACCCCTCTAAAAGAGCCTGATGTTAACACTGACTATTGGTGTTATAGTTGCATTTCATACTAGGGGTGATCATTGCATTTAATATGTCGGTTAATTTCACGTATCATACCAGGGTGTTTGTTGCATTTCATAAAGGAGGCGGGTGATTTTTGCTTTTCATATGGATGTTATTTGCTGCTGGGGTCGAGGGGTATTGCAGATAGTAAACAGGGGTCACTATCATATCAAATGATCTGCAATACCGCTGGACTGCTGTAGTAAATAACATTCATATGAAATAACATTCATATGAAATAACATGCATGTGAACTCTGCAAGAATCACTCCCCACCCACACACTGCCCTTTCAAGCCACCTGCACATACCTTCAACACAGGATCTCTGTTCCATATTTACTTTTTTGCATCAGTGGGCAACTTTTAAACAGACTTTGCCCAACTACCAGAGCCAGATTTGTACTTTTTTACTGCTCTAGTCCAACTTTTTACAATTGTAAATCAAGTAAGGTATAAGCACTTATGGGCAATTGGGCAAGCTGAGAGACAGCTTTCAGCACCATCCTCCATTTCCAGCAAGTCAGCTTATCTAAACTGCAGCTGACTGCAGTAATTGTTGGTTTGTTTTACCAGGTCCCCTAGCTTGAAAGCTCTGAACTATATCTGATAAAAAGTGCTCCTGCTCATTAGTGGACACAGAGATCTCATACCAGTGGAAGGATGACCAGAGTTAAATGTGCACTTCTACGGGCATCAGAGTGGCATAAATCAGAGCAGCTTGTGTTGAAGAGAAGCAGCAGGGAAACAGGGGGGGCGGGGCGAGGAGCTCAATGCCTTGCAGTGCCTGATCTTATCTGTGCACTGAGTCGGCCTTGGAGCTGCTGCGTGGAAGGGATGGGACTGGCTGCTGACATTCATGCAGCCAGCCCAGGAAAGAGGGAACACACTGGATTCGCTGGGAGTGAGAGTCTGCCTGCAGCTTCAGGCTCTCTCCCCAGCATCATATCACACAGCAGTAGCCTGCCTGCACTACACTCCGATGAGTATCCGGACGGCCACCTCCACTAGCTGAGCTGCCTGCTAGTTAACACATGTGAATACAATGCAGACACAGGCAGCCAGCAAAGTGGGGCGGACTAGCAGAGTAGAAACACAGCACTAGGGAGAAGCTGAGTCTGACACTCCACGAGGCTTGGAACTCAACTCACTCCCGTAGTATGCAGAGCATGGTCCCGCCCCTTACTACCCGCCCAGCCAATCACTGTACCAGGAGGTGGTCACACAGGCAGAGAAGCCTCCTACAGCGTATAGCCGTGGCTTTCGCTACTGTCTGAGACGGCCACTGATAGCAGGCAATGAAGCGTTCAAGTCTGCAGTTGAACAGCACCACTTTTTTCTAGCTAGATAGGCAGGAGAGCAGGTGGGCGGGGATTCAAAACAGCCGGGCGGCCCGCCCACCTAATTAGTCCTGAATATAATTGAAAATCTGTGCTGTGAGTTAAAGAGAGCTGTCCATGCTGGGAAGCCATCAAACCTGAATTAACTGGAGATGTTTTGTAAAGAGGAATGGTACAAAATACCTTCAACCAGAAACCAGACTCTCATTGGAATCTACAAGAAGAGTTTAGAGGCTGTATTTTCTGAAAAAGGAGGATCTACTAAATATTGATTTTTTTTTCTTTTTTGTGGTGCCAAAATTTATGCACCTGCCTAATTTAGTTTAAACAATAATTACACACTTTCTGTAAATCCAATAAACTTCATTTCACTGTGTGCGTCTCCTATATGATATATTTAACTGACATTTTTTTATCGCAACAACCAACGACTTATACAGGAAAATCATGACCATTAACAAGGTTGCCCAAACTTTCGCATCCCACCTGACCTAAATACATCACAAGCACATTATTTTCATGTTACAGTACTTTTATAGTAGATTTCATCAATTATCACAGTTCCAAAGGAATTATTGCAGAAGAATTCTCACTTTTGTTGCACTGCAAAGCAGTTTATATGGTCACTGTTTACAGCTGAATTATATTAAAACATCCCACCCAGTATTCGATTGCTTTCAATAAAAAAAAAAAATTGAATCCTAAATACCTACTTAATTTTAATTTAGAAAGTGTAGTGATATCACTGCCCTGAACTGGGGGCGCTCAGTAAAGAATATCACAGGGTGTGTGTGTGTGTGTGTGTGTGTGTGTGTGTGTGTGTGTGTGTGTGTGTGTGTGTGTGTGTGTGTGTGTGTGTGTGTGTGTGTGTGTGTGTGTGTGTTAGACATCCATGTACACAAGGCGGCACGACTGCGATGCCAAGCACCCGTGGATTGTTGGACAAAACGGGAATGCAGGTAAAGATCCTCAGCTGATGCCACGGAATGCCCAATGGTGTTGATCCAGGTATTTTATCTGATTGCCATCTGGAGTCGGGAAGGAATTTTTTCCCTTTTGGGGCCAGTTGGACTATGCCTTGTAAGGGTTTTTGCCTTCCTCTGGATTAAACGGGGATATGTGAGGGAGCAGGCTGGTATTGTACTTTGTTCTCTGGTTGAATTCGATGTATGTCTTTTTTCAACCCAAATAACTATGTAACTATGTAAAGGATGAGTGGATGATTGGCTGCTTTTGTGATTTTTGCATTACTTGCATTATCAGCTGACGTCTTTTGATACACGGCCGTGTGTCACTTTTAAGGTAGGGGGGGGATAAGGGGATTTTCTATGGTTGTACAATTTTTCAATAAAAGTTTTGTATCTCTTGTAGCAGGAGTTGCAAAGGTACTTATCCTACTTGCTACATGGCTCTAGGATGAGATGGATTCACCTTTCTATTCTCAAAAAGAAATATGTAATACAATCTTCACTGTAATTTTTCTACCATGATACGCGTGTTGGTTTCCTGCTGCTAGCTACTTGCACAGCGATTAGTTCCTTTAAACCAGTGGTCCTCAAACTAAAGGCCCACAGGCCAAATGTTGCCCCCTGAGGCTTTTTCAATGGCCCCTGTGAAAAGAATTAATGACGGTTTTATCATTAATTGTGTGTATGCTTTTTATATTCCTATGCTGATATAAGAATCATGTTAATGTAATCAAACTAGTGTGCTAGAGTGACACTTTAAGAATAGGATTATAGTATTGTTTTAAGAATTACACAATGTAACCAAAATTAATATGGATGTAGAATTCAGTTACTGTTCCCAAGTGTTTTTGTTTCAGAATGACCTTTTAATCATATCAAAAAATATTAGTTTACTTAAGTACAAAAATGTACTTGTAGTAATAGTAATTTATTATTTGCTAGGAACACCATCTTTCTTTCTCTCCCCTATTACAGCTTTCTGCAAATTTAACACTGGTAACATTTAGGAAGATTGCTCGTTTCCTTCTTGTTTTTGAATAGTAATGTAAATGATAGATTTTACAGTCTTCAGCACATTTACAAAATCAGTTTTCACATTTTAAGAATGACATTAAAAGTGTGGTATTTCATGTGACTACAGTAGCAAGAGTATGTGAACCCTTTGGAATTATATGGATTTCTGCACAGATTGGTCATAAAACGTGATCTGATCTTCACCTACGCCACAATGATAGGCAATCACAGTCCTGCTTAAAGGGGAACTGAAGAGAGAGGTATATGGAGGCTGTCATGTTTATTTCCTTTTAATCAATACCAGTTGCCTGGCAGCCCTGCTGGTCTATTTCTCTGCAGTAGTATCTGAATAAAACCAGAAACAAGCATGCAGCTAGTCTTGTCAGATCAGACTTATAAGTCTGAACCACTGAAACACCTGATCTGCTGCATGCTTGTTCAGGGGCTATGGCTAATAGTATTAGAGGCAGAGGATCAGCAGGGCTGCCAGGCAACTGGTATTGTCTAAAAGGAAATAAACATGACAGCCTCCATATACCTCTCTCTTCAGTTCCCCTTTAAATGAATACCACACAAATAATTAAAGGTTTACATTTTTTTTATTGAACACACAATGTAAACATTCACAGTGCAGGTGGAAAAATATGTGATCCCCTAGATTAATGACATCTCCAAGAGCTAATTGGAGTGAGGTGTCAGCCAGCTGGAGTCCAATCAAGGAGATGAAATTGGAGGTGTTGGTTACAGTGTCCTGCCCAAAAAAACAAAACAAAACAAAAAAACAAAAAAAAACACCAGTTTTGGGTTTGCTTTGCCCAAGAAGCATTGCCTGATGTGAATAAAGCCTCACACAAAAGAGGAGCTCAGAATACCTTCGATTAAGAATTGTTGACTTGCATAAAGCTGGAAACGGCTATAAAAGCATCTCCAAGAGCCTTGCAGCTTATAAGTCAATGGTAAGACTTCTATGAATGTAAAAAGTTCAGCAATGCTGTTACTCTCCCTATGAGTGGCTGGCTTGTAAAGATGAATGCTCAATGCGGTGAAAAAGAATCTCAGTGTCAGCTAAAGACTGACAAAAAGTCTCATATGCTAACATTCATGTTAGCGAATCTACAATATGTAGAACAGTAAAAAACGAATTGAGTTCATGGGAGGATACCACAGATGAAGCCACTGCTGTCGAAAAAAAAAAATACATTGCTGCACTTTTAAAGTTTGCAAAAGAGCACCTGGATGTTCAACAGCAGTACTGGCAAAATATTCTGAGGACAGATGAAACTAAAGTTGAGTGGTTTGGAAGAAAACACACAACACTATGTGAGGAGAAAAAGAGGCACAGCACACAAACATCAAACCCTCATCCCAACCGTGAAGTATGGTGGTGGGGGCATCATGGTTTGGGGCTGTGTCAGGGCCTGGACAGATTGCTATCAATGAAAAATGAATTCCAAAGTTTATCAAGGTATTTTGCAAGAGAACTTAAAAAGTAGTCTGTCAACCAGCTGAAGTTCAGCAGAAGATTAGTGTCAACAGGACAACGACCCAAAGCATAAAAGTAAGTAACAGAATGGCTAAAAGATAACCTGTAACAAAAAAAAAAAAAACAAAAAAAAAAAACACGTCCCATGGGGGGTACTCATCTCGGTAGGGGGAAGCCTCAGGGTTCCAATGAGGCTTCCCCCTCCGCTGTAGCTACAGGCAGTCCAGCGCTGGCTCCCGGAAGTATCCTGGAATCCTCCCTCGACAAGGCTGACAAGCGCTGATTTATTTACCTTTCCTGGCTCCAGCGGGGGCGCTGTTGCAGCTCTCCGCACGGAGATTGGCGAAAATAGCCGATCTCTGTCGGGTCCGCAGGTGACTTGCGCCTCCGCAAGAGACTTGCGTCTGTGCAGTAGAGCAGCCCGACAGCGATGGGCTATTTCCACCTATCTCCGAGGCGGAGAGCCGATACTGCGCCTGTGCTGGAGTCCGGCAGGTAAATATTTACATCCCCGCCGGTCCAGGAGGATTTTCGCCACCGCCGTGGGACACAGGAGGATGGGGGAAGCCTCAATAGGATCCGGAGGCTTCCCCCACCCGAGGTAAGTAACCCCCCAGGGGAACTTATTCTCATTACAGGTTTTCTTTAAACAGAAGAAAATACACCTTCTGGAGTGGTCCAGTCAGAGTCCTGACCTCAACCCAATGGAGATGCTGTGGGATGACCTCAAGAAAGTGATTTAAACAAGACATCCCAAGAATATTGCTGAACTGAAACAGTTCTGTAAAGAGGAATGGTCAAGAATTACTGACCATTGTGCACGTCTGATCTGCAACAACAGGAAACATTTGGTTTAAGTTATTGCTGCCAAAGGAGGTTCAGCCAGTTATTTAAAAAGGAACTCCAGCCTAAACAAACATACTGTCATTAAGTTATATTAGTTATGTTAAGTAAAATAGATAGGTAATATAATCTCTTACCCACCCTGTTTTAAAAGAACAGGCAAATGTTTGATTTCATGATGGCAGACATCTTTTTGGTTGAAAGGAGGTGACAGGGTGCATGAGACAGTTCCAACTGTCCTGTGTCCTGAGCACCTTTCCCAGTTGCTAGGCAATGTGAACAACAACATAGGAAATCCCATCATGCTCTGCACAGCATCAGGGAAAAAAGCCCAGGCTTTTTTTTCTTTGATGGGTGGAGCTTAGATAAAATGCAGCTAAAAATGATGCTTTGGTAAGAAAAACAAAGTTCTGATGCTGTGAAACTGTCAAACACCAAGCCTTTTCAGTTCTGCTGAGTAGATTTTTAGTCCGGAGGTTCACTTTAATCCAAGGGTTCACATACTTTTTCCACTTGCACTGTGAATGTTTACATGGTGGGCTAAGTAAAAACATGGAAATATTTATTTGTGTGGTATAAGTCTAAGTAGACTGTGATTGTCTATTGTTGTGATGAAGGTCAGATCACATTTTATGACTAATTTGTGCAGAAATCCATATAGTTCCAAAGGGTTCACATACTACTTATTGTTACTGTAAATATGATAGCCTCTTTAGCTAATGCCAAGATTAATGCAAAAAAAAAAAAAAAAAAATGTAAAAAAGGTTTCACTGAGCCTCAAAAAACTTGATGCATCTACTCACTTCCAAACCTCATGCAAAATAACTCCCCCAAAGCTCCAGCTATGACAGCAGGTGGAGGCTTCTGAACGGCATTTAAGGTTTGTCTAGATTGGGGCAATATCTAGTGAAACATGAAGATCAAACAATACACACCAATTATTTTTTTACCATTACTAAAAATGGATAGCCAAAACCAACGTTGATGAAGAGAACAATTGTTGAACTTTTGCAATCATATGTACATATTTTAACAGTGGCGTCAGTATAGAATAAAACGTTTAAAAAAGGGAGGTAGTGGTGGACTTACCTCCCTCTTTTACCACCACAGTTAACCAAGTAATATTTCCCCACACAATAGTCAATGCAGTTGGACAATGCAGTGCAGTGTACATCCTGCAACATGTATGCATGCCTTGATCAGCAGATTGAGGGTGTTTACTGTTGCCCGGGGTGTGTGCGTGTTGCTCATTTAGAGGCTAAAGTCACAGAGCTAAATTAGCATCTCGCAACACTGAGATGCATACACAACATGAAGAGCTTGGATCTCACGATCCAGACACTGGAGGAAACCGGTGAAGATGAGGTGGGTGGAGTACAGCCGGAGCAAGAAGCAGAGGTAGCCGCCTGTTGGGTCACAGTAAGAAGGGTTAGGGGGGGGAAAGTGGCAGGGAGGCTAGTCCCGAGTTGTCCCTCCCTAATAAGTATGCTTGTTTGCGTAATATTGGGGAGGATGATTCTGGAGTAGCAATGCTGCAGCAGGATGTGTCCCTTAGCAACCAAGGGGCAGACTGCTGCAACGAGAAAGGGAATAGGAGTGCAGCTAAGGCTAGACAGATACCTGTGGTAGGTGATTCAATTATTAGGCACACAGATAGGGTAATCTGTCGAAGAAACCATGAATGCCGTACAGTCTTGTCTCCCGGGTGCTCGGGTTCGGCATGTGGCGGAAAGAATTGACAGATTGGGTGGGGCTGGGGAAGACCCGGCTGTCATGGTACACATTGGCACCAATGACAAAGTTAGTGGGAGATGGAAGGTCCTCAAAAAGGATTTTCAGGTACTTGGAGATAAACTTAAAGCAAAGACCTCCAAGGTGGCGTTTTCTGAAATACTGCCAGTGCCACATCTGAGAGGCAGAGGAAGCTTATGGAGTTAAATAAGTGGCTGAGAAATTGGTGTAGGAAGGAGGGGTTTGGGTTCCTGGAGAACTGTGCAGACTTTGTAGTCGGCTACAGGTTCTACAGCAGGGATGGGCTGCACCTTAATGGGGAGGGTGCAGCTGCATTGGGGAGAAGATGGCTAAACGGTTGGAGGAGCTTTTAAACTAGGATCTGGGGGGAGGCGGGAGGGTAAAGTCTCAATATGTAGATAAGATAAGGTAAAAAGACAGTGGGAGCCTAACATTATGGGGGGTGGAGAGGGGGGTGGAGAGGGGGGTGGGGACAGTGTAAAGAGTAAGGAGGTTGGTAAAACTTCAAGTAGCCAGTTTCATGTAACCAAAATTGGAAAATGTTGTGGTAAAAACATAAAGTGCATGGTAACCAATGCTAGGAGCCTTGCAAATAAAATGGACGAACTAGAGTTCATTGTGATTGACAAAGGCTATGACATTGTGGGAATAACCGAGACATGGATGGATGAAAGACAAGACTGGGTAGCGAATTTAGAGGGATACAATGTGTTTAGGAAGGATAGAACAGGGAAAAAAGGTGGAGAGGTTTTCTATTTGTTAAGAATTCTTTTACAGCTGTCCTGAACGATGAGATGGAGGAAGATTGTGAAGATGTGGAGTCCATTTGGGTAAATATTCATGGTGGAAATAAAGGTTGCCAACTGCTTATTGGGGTATGCTACAGGCCACCACATATTCATGAAGCTGCAGAACTGCAATTACTACAGCAGATTGAAAAAGCTGAAAGTAAAAATGAGGTCATAGTTATGGGTGACTTCAACTTTCCAGACATTAACTGGAGTATTGAGGCTACCCATTCTGGTAAAAAGCAGCAGATTTCTGGCATCACTACAGGACAATTACTTGACTCAAATGGTAATGGAACCAACTGGGGGGGAGAATGCGTTACTGGATTTGATCATTTCTAATAGACCAGACAATGGCCTCAATTCACTAAGCTTATCTCTTGTCTTTAATAACTCTTCTAGAGTTGTTACCATGGTGATAAGGCATGTAGTATTCAGGAAACATTTTACCTCAGGCAAACCTAAAGTTAACTCTTCTGTCTTCAAGTTAACTCTTTAATCCTTAAAATAACTCCAGAGTTAAAGACAGGCTGTTCATTAACTGCGTGTGAAAATAACTACAGAGGAGGTAAATTAACTACAGAAGAGGTAACGTAAGGAATGAAGAGATAAAATAACTCTTAGGCTAGGTCCACACTAGACACAGTTGCAGGACGGACACTGCAGTCCGGATCCGGGGAAGATTAGGGGAAGTACCCACCGTACTGCAAACTGATGAAAGTGCATCAGTTTTGCATCAGTTTCCGTTCAGGTTTTTCCCTGACAGAAAACGTCTCTATCATTAGGAAGGAGTGGGAGGATTTTTTGGGCCAATCATAAAGCTCAGGCTATCCGTTTTCACATCAGTTTTTTGCCTGTGGAGCTGGAGATGCGTTTTCTCATTGCTTTCACTACCCCTGCGTGTATCCGTGGTCCTGATCCGTAGCGTGAAAATGCAGCAGATCCGGACCTTCCGTTCAGGTTTTGAAAACGGGTCCCCGCAAACGCAGACGGATCCGTTTTTTACTTGGGTGAGGCTGGCTGCTACTTTGAACATTAGTATCCGGGACTCCGTTTTTCATCAGGTTTGAAAAACGCAGCCACGGATACGTTTCCGGACCTAGTGTGGACCAGCTCTTACTGTGTGGAGGTAAGTTTTCTCTTGCCTTATTATCTCCAGTATGATCTTAGTGAATTGAGGCCAATGTCTCAAAATGTGCAGGTTCAAGAACATTTGGGAAATAGTGATCAGAACGTGATAACGTTTGGATCTGGGGACTGATAGGCCCCGCAGCGGAACCACTAAAACTATCAATTTTAGAAAAGCTAAGTTTAATCAACCCAGGCAGGCACCAAGTTTGGTGAACCGGGATAATGTACTACAAGGGGAGGACACTGAAGGGAAATGGCAAGCTTTTAAACCTTTTCCCAATCAATATTGTAGTATGTATATCCCATATGGAAACAAAATGTCTAGGAATAAAAAAAGGCCTCTATGGATGAATAGAAAGGTTAGAGATAAAATGAAGGTAAAAAAGAATGCCTATAAGGTCCTAAAACAGGAGGGGACCGAGGCTGCATTAAAGAGAGTCTGAAGCGAGAATAAATCTCGCTTCAGACCTCAGATAGCAGGGGCATGTGTGCCCCTGCTAAAACGCCGCTATCCCGCGGCTTAACGGGGGTCCCTGATCCCCCAAATCCCCTCCGTGCAGCGGGGGAGCGCTTCCGCATTGGGGCAGGGCTAACCGCCGCAGCCCTGCCTCCCACACGTCTATCAGACGCGTACCTCCGCCTCTCCCCCGCCCCTCTCAGTCTTCCTTCACTTGTTGGTCGTTGATTTTGCGGGGGGGGGGGGGGGGGGGGGGGGGAGGGGGGGGTTGTGGGTGAAGGGACCCCCGTTTAGCCGCGGGATAGCGGCGTTTTAGCAGGGGCACACATGCCCCTGCTAACTATGAGCTCTGAAGCGAGATTTATTCTCTTTAAAGGGTCACATAAGCCAAATTTAAAAAATGAGTTTTACTCACCTGGGGCTTGAGTAAAACTCATTTTTCAATTTGGCTTAAGTGTCCCTTCAAGCAATTATAAGGAGTGCAAAAAAGTTGTAAAAATAAAATTAGGCTGGCAAAGATTGAAGCTGAAAATTAAATCGCTAGGGATATCAAATCTAACCCAAAAAAGTTTTACAAGTACATCAACTCTAAAAAAAGAAGGGTTGACTGTATTGGACTCCTAAAGGATGAGCGTGGGAACTCAATGGTGGATGACCAAGATAAGGCAGAGTTATTAAATGCTTTCTTTGCTTCTGTCTTCACAAGGGAAACATCACTGTTGCAAATTACAGATGCAGAAGAGTCTCAATCTTCCAACTGTAATATTAAATACTTAACACAGGAAGAAGTGAAGGCAAGACTAAATAAATTAAAAATAGATGGCATGCATACTCGGGTCCTAAGGTAATTAAGTTCAGTTATAGATAAACCCATTTATCTAATCTTTTGTGACTCTCTTTCAGAATAAATTTTATTTCGCCAAGCATGACTGGGTCAAGCCCGGAATTGGGTTTGGCACAATAAAGCAATACATAGAAGGAAAGGCAGGAAAAACGGTAGAATGACAGTATACCTCATACTCAAATATAGACATACACAATATACAATCAACATTAGATATACATATAGCTCAGTATTCATCTTTCAAAAATACACTGCTGAAGTCTGCTGCTGCTATGCAGGTGGTAGGTCGCTGATAGAGGGTAGTAGAATGTTAAGGGAGTTCAGAAGGCTAACGGCCATCGGGAAGAAAGAGTTCTTGTGTCTGGTGGTCTTGGTGGGGATGGCTCGGAGTCTCCGACCCAGTGGCAGTGGGGTGAAAAAACAGTAGCCTGGGTGAGAGGGGTCACTTGCAATCCTCAGTGCCCTGGCTCGCAGTCTTGTGTTATACAGGTGGTCAAGTGGGGGCAGAGGACTCCCAATGATCCTCTGTAATTTGTGCCCGTCACTGACGGTGGCTCCCGCATACCAGACCAAGATGGCGGAGCAGAGGATAGATTCAATGGTGGCAGTGTAAAAGCATGTTAGAATATCCTGTGCCATGCCGAACTTCCGCAGTTGGCGGAGGAAGAGGAGTCTCTGCTGGGCTTTCCGTTGGGTTGACGTGATGTTGACTCTCCAACTGAGATCGCTGGAGATGGTGGTGCCCAGCAGACGAGCGCAGGGCACTCTGGCCACCTCGGTGCCATCGATGTAGATGGGAGGTGGGGTAGGAGCCGACTTCCTAAAGTCAATTATAAGTTCAACGGTTTTGGCCGTGTTGACCACCAGCCCTGGGGTGCCCCTGTGTTGGTCGTCACTTCTCGTTAGTAGATGTCCCCCAGCCTGACAACTTGGGATCTGTTAGAGAGAAAGTCCATGATCCATACACGTAGGGTGGGGTGGACCCCAAGTGTGGCCAGAACATTCTGGAGGGTGCGTGGGCATATAGCGTTAAATGCCGAGCTGAAGTCTAATAGCAGTACTCTGGCATACGCATCCTTCCTGTTTAGATGGTTGTGGATGAATTCCAGACAGATGTTTAGAGCATCATCAGTGGACCCATTTACCCGGTAGGCGAACTGGAGTGGGTCTAGTAGGGGAAGGGTGGATAGCTTGAGGGTGGATAAGACCACTCTCTCTAGGGACTTCATGATAACAGACGTCAGGGCCACAGGCCTGTAGTTGTTGAGGTCGGAGATGCCTTGTTTCTTAGGAACAGGAATGATGGTGGACCTCTTGAAGCATGCAGGGACTCTGCCCTCTGTCAGTAACCTGCTGAACATGGCAGAGAGGATAGGGGCTCCGAACAGGATTTGAGGCAGGCTGGGGACACGCCGTCGGGTCCCGAGGCTTTACTGGCATTTAGCGTGGACAGGAGGTGCCAAACGTCTGCCTCCCTCACTTCCAGAGAGAGTGAGTCCACACTTGGGTCGCTGTGCGCGGGGGCTGGGGGGGGGGGGGGGGGAGGTGGAGGGTGCCCCCCAGGCTCAGCCTGCCTTTCAAACCTGTAGTAGAATTTGCTTAGTTCTTCAGCTATTTAAGGGCTGGGTGTAGCATGTTGCGGGGGAGGCTTGTAGTTGGTGGCAGCCTTGAGCCCTTGCCATACAGCTAGTTAGTTGTTCGAGCGCAGGTTCTGCTTCATCCTCTCAGCAAACGCCTTTTTTTGCGGCTCTCAGCTCTCGCTTCAGGAGCGTTCCTCGCCTTCCTGAATTCCTCCTGGTTTCCTGCCTTGTGAGCTGCCTCCTTACGTTTCCGCAGTAGCCGTAGCTTGTTGGAGAACCACGGTTTGTTATTCGGGTAGACCTTGAAGGATTTGGTTGGGACGCAGGAGGCCTCACAGAAGCTGATGTATGAGGTGACGTTGTCCGCTCACTCGTCCAGGTCTGGAGCTGCCAGGGACTCCAAAGTCCGTGCAATCAAAGCAGGCTTGAAGGTGGAGCTTGGCCTCGCTAGACCATACCTTGGAGGACTTCACGACCGGTTTTGCCGATTATAGGAGCCTCCTGTAGGTGGGGATGAGATGAACAAGGCAGTGGTCGGAGGAGCAAAGTGCCGCCCCAGGGATAGCCTTGTAGGCATTCTTCAGTGGCAGAGTCCCAGTGGATTGGCGTACAGCCCACGTTTTCCCATTATTAAAGCGGTATTGTCACCATAAAAATCAAATTTCAACAGTAACTGGTCTGAGTGTATTGAGTGATAAAGATGCAAATCCTGCATTCAAAACTTGCAAAACTTTTTCTGCTGTTATGGTTTGTGTTTATCACATACTTTAGGAGCACTGGCCCTAGTGCCAAAGAGTTGAATGCTGGGAGTTATTTTTATCTATAATATATTCCTCATCTTCCATTTATTTCCCCATCTAGCTGCTTCTCAGAAACACCCTCTTATTACTTGTGTTTACAAGCAAGGCTGAGGTGACTCAGTGATTGGATGTGTAAATAAAAAAAATAGACCATACACAATGAGCAAGAGGAGGGAGGGGGGAAAACAAGAGTCAGGGAGGATATGAGGTCAGCATTAGCTTGGCAAGATGACCACTACCTAGAATAGGGTTTTCTGTTCTGATTTTCTGATAGCACAATACATCTGTTATGTAAGTACAAGTAGTATTTATCTACTTATATAAGTGTTTTTTATTTCTAGGTTAGCATGGGTGTCGCTTGTTCTTTAAGAAGGGCAAAAAAAAAAATCAGATCCTGGAAATTATAGACCTGTAAGCTTAACATCAATTGTATGCAGGGCTGTGGAGTCTGTCCAAAAATCCACTGACTCAGACTCCTCAGTTTAGGATTCCACCGACTCAGATTTCGACTCCTCGACTCTGACTCCTCTAATTTGAATGCTACAATTTTGTTGATTAACAGTATGTAACGTAAAATTCGTCTCTTAACTGCCAACGCTTAGGAATTTTACAAGACAACTGAAGTGAGTAGGATATGTAGACTACTATATTTATTCCCTTTAGACTAAAACTAGTCCTTGGTAAGAGTACTTGTAAAAGGTACAGACCGGAACAAAGAACATCTATCAGGCCCTAGGCAATGTAACTGTGGGTACATGTAAGAATGATGTGCAGGTACTCTGCAGGGTAATGAGGAGATTCTTCCTCTATTACACATCTGAACATGGATCAGGCCCTAGGCAACGTGACTGTGGGTACATGTAACAATGATGTGCAGGTACTCTGCAGGGGAATGAGATGATTCTTCCTCTATTACACATTCTTCATGCACAATCTGAACAAGGTTTATGGGTGATAGACAACACCTCGGTGTTCAATGTGCACAACATTCTCAGTGGATTCCCTGCAGCTCTGTGGAGAGTGCATATGTAGAGTATAGTACTACTGTGTAACAAAGTAAACCTGAGACAGATGAAATTAAAGTTTTATACATACCTGGGGCTTCCTCAAGCCCCCTTCAGGCTAATCAGTCCCTCGCTGTCCTTCTCCGCCACCTGGATCTTCTGCTATGAGTCCAGGTACTTGAGCCAGTCTGGTGTAGTGCGCATGCACACACTCCGCCACCGGGAGCATACTACACCTGCGCAGCACTATTGCGCAGGTGCAGAATGCTCCTGGCTGTGGAAGCGGCACGTAGCCAGACTGCTCTGACTGGCTGAATTACCTGTACTCATAGCAGAAGATCCAGGTGGTGGTGGAGGAGGACAGCGAGAGACTGATTAGCCTGAAGGGATGTATAACACTTTTCTTTTCATCCGTCTCAGGTACCTTTTAATTTGTAGTCACCAAACCAAATTTTAACAACATATCAAATTATTTGATTTCATGAGCAAAGAGAGTGCATACATTTGCATAAATCAGCATCTATGCAGAATTATTTCCATCTCATTGACCATCTCTATTAGACACGGCTACACATCAGGCTTTATACTTACAGCATAGATGCTATTTCGTATATATGTTACGGCCAAAACCAGAAATCGGCCAAAGTGGGAATTGGCCGGCCATTTCTAGAACTGGCCGATTTGACGTCGGCCAAAGTCCAAAATGCTGGAAATTTCTGACATTGGCCGGCCAGTTTGCAAAATGGCCAAAGTCAGTCGGCCAAAGTCGAAAATGCACAAATCCCAGAACATCCCGGGTCCTTTCCAGCACCATGAATGGCATTCAGAACTTCCTCTCTGCTCTGAAAGATACACAAGAGCATAATACCCTTTACAGAAAAAAACATTTCTTTGTTACAGCTGATACAAATCCTACAATCTGCAGTTTGTCTACTACCTGCTTTCATGGAATTAGACATTCTGTTAACATCCTGTGTTTATTAATTAGCTGCTCTGCCGTGACAGCCAACTGACATGCCTCAGAGAACAAATTAAACTTGTGCTTAGTCACAGATGAAGGTGAATTAGACACGCTAAACTCTCTAAATACATACAGGGTGCATTTCTCTATTTCTTCCTTCTGTCCTGTGCAAGTGTTCCAGTCCACCTTAATGAGCTGTTGACTGAATTGCTCAGGTAGACGTCTGAAATGTGAGGACAGGAGAACATGCTTGGAGGCTGAAATATACTCAAAGCTCACTTGGAACAGTAAATATGAAGTGTGTGCTTTGTTTTTCACACATTGCCTTTCTCTACCTCACCTATCACAGCCACATCTGTCTGCTCCAGCAAGTGTTAATAGCCAGGATGATCCTGCCTTCCGTTGTGGATCATTTACAACATGGTGATGCTCTCAGGTCCTGTGTCACCTCTTGAGTCCGACCTCTTGTCACCTCGTTGAGTGTGACCTCTGTGTGACAGCCCGGAAAAAAGGAGGAAAAAGCAGCCTAGGTTATTTCGTCGGACCACCGGCAGCATTTAGCAGCCCAGGGTCCTTAGGATGAAAGGCAGCCTCAGTCGGGTCCTTTCCCTCATGGGACCTGGCTGCTGGCACAACAGGGACACCGCAGATTTTTTAGGAGAGCTGAGCAGGGACAGTGGGTCAACATTTGAACTGTCACACACACCAATCCCCCCTGCTTCACTAACTCTTCGTTGGAGGAGAAAAGCAGCCGGCAGCATATAGGCAGCTCAGGGTCCTTGCACGCAGACTGTGCAGACCTGAAGTGCAGAACTGACACTGAGTGAGCAGGGACAGCGGGACACTTGGAGAGGTGAGCTTTAGGACTTGGCCGGCCACATTTAGTTACAACGCGGTCTGGCCGGCCAAAGTCCGAAATTGAGGTGCATTTTGCATATTGGCCGCATCAGGCGGCCACTTCGCATTCTGACCGGCCAGAACCCGAAGTGGCCAGACTTCGGGTTCTGGCCGTAACATATATAAGAGATTCCTGTGTACACATCATATATACTGTACAGTCACAATCAGATGTGTATATCTGACTTTAGAAATATGGGGACTGCTTTATTGAAGCGCAAGTAACTAATTTTGATTGGTTTATTTCATTTTTGTGGACTGAACGCAGCTATTACTGTATATATACACATTATTTTTAAAGGACTTACGAGCTGAAATGAAAAAAAAAAAAGTTAATTACCTTAGTGCAGTGTTAGACTGTGTAGACGATCAGTGCCTCCCTTCTACTTTCCAGACCCCCTGTTATCTTAATCCTCTTATTATATGGCCCCGACCCAGCCCAGGGTCGCCTTATCTCTGTGTACTATAATCGCCGCTTTAAAATCCCTCTGCCTGCTCAGTTCAAATAGACGTGGCTGCGTAGGATAACAGCCCTGCCAGCAGCTCATCGTCACTCCGTACACTGAGTCATAAGTCATGTGGGCATCACCACATGACCTCCCACATGACTGACTTCACTTCAAGCCAGCCGTGCCCCCTCTGCATAGAACAGAAGCGCTGGGAGAGGGAGAAGGTAACCTAGTAACAGCATTTGTTTACAGGAGATTTGCAGTGTAAGTAATTGAATTAAAAATCATTTATAACTGATGGGGGACACCTATGTAAAATAGCGTGGCAACATTTTTTTTTACATTTTTTTTTTTTTCATAAATAAATGTTGCCACGCTATTTTACAGGATAATAAAAGTGTCCCCCATCAGTTATAAATAATTTTTAATTCAATTACTTACACTGCAAATCTTCTGTAAACAAATGCTGTTACTAGGTTACTTTCTTCCTCTCTCAGCCTTCTGTTCTATGCTGAGGGGGCACGGCTGGCTTGAAGTGAAGTCAGTCATGTGGGAGGTCATGTGGTGACGCCCACATGACTTATGACTCAGTGTACAGAGTGACGATGAGCTGCTGGCAGGGCTGTTATCCTACGCAGCCACGTCTATTTGAACTGAGCAGGCAGAGGGATTTTAAAGCGGCGATTATAGTACCCAGAGATAAGGCGACCCTGGGCTGGGTCGGGGCCATATAATGATAAGAGGATTAAGATAACAGGGGGTCTGGAAAGTACAAGGGAGGCACTGATCGTCTACACAGCGGTCTAGCAGTGCATTAAGGTAATTAACTTTTTTTTTTTCATTTCAGCTCGTAAGTCCTTTAATGACTATTATCTGAGAAATAGAACATTTTATCATATTTTCTATTTTAATTACAGTTACAAATTCATTAGGAGTCTGAGTCGGTGCATTTTTTCCTGACTCCGACTCCAGGCACCCAAAATTGCTCCGACTCCACAGCCCTGATTGTATGCAAAGTATCTGAGGGGTTACTAAGAAATACTATACATGACTTCATAGTAGGAAATAATCTTATTTCTCAGCATCAGCATGGGTTCACTAAAGACAGATCCTGTTTGACTAACATGCTCAGCTTTTATGAGGTAGTGAATGCTAATGTTGATATTGGGAATGCTGTAGATGGGATATACTTGGACTTTGCAAAGGCCTTCGACACTGTTCCACACAAAAGTCTGGTGCAAAAGTGGATGCAAGGACTGGGGAAGAGTCTGTGTGCATGGATAGGGAACTGGCTAATGGACAGAAAACAAAGAGTTGTGGTCAATGGATCATACTCAAAATGGATGACTGTTAGCAGTGGGGTCCCACAGGGGTCTGTACTGGGTCCAGTGCTCTTCAATTTATTTATTAATGACCTAGTAGATGCAGTAGTAAGCAATGTTGCTATTTTTAGAGATGTGGCGAACAGTTCCCGAACCGCTCGCCAGAGAACATCTCTGAATCCCTGGGGGTTTTACTACTTCCGGGTCGCTCTGATCCGGAGTAGTACGCCTGCGCTGCCCGATGGAACGAGTCCTAGATCGCGCTCCTGTTGCCGGGCACTTTCTGCGCATGTGCGTGACGTCATAAACGACATCACGCTCAAGCGCAGAGAGTGCCTGGCAACAGGAGCGCGATCTAGGACGCGCTTCGCCGGGCAGCGCAGGCGTATTACTCCGGGTCAGAGCGACCTGGAAGTAGTAAAACCCCCAGGGATGTTGGCCACATCTCTAGCTATTTTTGCAGATGATACAAAATTGTGCAGAATCATCAACTCTCAGGAAGATAGGGACAAATTGCAACAGGATCGGGATAGGATGGCTATATGGGCAGCACGGTGGCGTAGTGGTTAGAACACTCGCCTTGCAGCGCTGGGTCCCTGGTTCGAATCCCAGCCAGGGCACTATCTGCAAAGAGTTTGTATGTTCTCTCCGTGTCTGTGTGGGTTTCCTCCGGCACTCCGGTTTACTCCCACATTCCAAAAACATACGGATAAGTTAATTGGCTCCCCCTAAATTGGCCCTAGACTACATAACTCTCTAGTAAGGCTACATCTCGAATATGGAATTCAGTTCCGGGCACCACATTACAGGAAAGATATTGCAGTTTTAGAGCAGGTGCAGAGACTAGCAACAAAATTGATACGTGGGATGCAAGGTCTCACTTACCAATAAAGGTTAGCTAAACTGGGATTATTTCGTCTAAAGAAAAGACGCCTTAGAGGGGATCTAATTAACATGTATAAATACATCAGAGGGCAATATAAAAGCTTGGCAGATTAGCTTTTTGTCCCTAGGCCTTCTCAAAGGACTAGAGGACATGATCTGCGCATGAAGGAAAAACGTTTTAGCCATTTATTTAGGAAAGGGTTCTTTACAGTAAGAGTGATTAAGATGTTATGGCAAATTCTATACCTGATTTTAAAGGGTGTTTAGATGCTTTCCTTGCATTGAAAGACATCCATGGCTACAATTACTAGGTAATGCCCAGTGATGTTGATCCAGGGATTTTATCTGATTGCCATCTGGAGTCGGGAAGGATTTTTTTTTCCTTTTTGGGGCTAATTGGACCATGCCTTGTAAGAGTTTTTCGCCCTCCTCTGGATCAACAGGGATATGTGAAAGAGCAGGCTGGTGTTGTACTTTGTTCTCTGGTTGAACTCAATGGACGTATGTCTTTTCAACCCAAAAAACTATGCAACATTGTCCTGTGTCTCACACAAGGCAAAACATGCTCACAAGTACTCACAAGTACATTAAACAATAGTCTTAGGGACATATCTCATTTACTGGGTAATAAGAGAGGAAACGCCATATTTGGCTTTTCCCATCTGAGCAGACGCAGATGGGGTCATCCATCACATGCTATTATCAGCCAATTGCATGCGATGGGGACTGGACCATCCCTGCTCAGATGATGTCACATTCAACTCTTTAGAGGCTAGTATAAAACAGCAGTTGGGCTGCAGAGAGCCACTTATCACTTCTGACTTCCATCTTTCATCTCAACTTTACTTTTATTACTAACTTTCTGTAACTGTATGCTGTATATACGCTAAGTGCAACGTATCAGATTATAAGATAAAGCCTGGACCATTCATCAGGGATGGCCCAAGTCTGCATGGAACGCATAAGATTCTACAGACTGATTGCTTTGCTGAGGTAACATATAACGAAGATATAAGATTGTTGCTGATCACATCTGTATTTCTATTTACTGAATAAACACCTGAACCTTTGAATACATCTAAGCAGTTCTATCTCCGGTGCGGTTGCTGTGATGAGTGTCAAGTTATCACACTTTCTGTGACATGGTGCCAAACAAAGGTGTTGGGTTGTTGCCAATAGCAACCACACAAATATTTATTACAGCAATGCCTAATGTTTTTGCTCTCTCTCTCTCCGATGGGTTAGTTTTGTTTTTTCAGCCTAAGGATGGCTTGCTTCACGGATAGCGACAGCTCTTTTGATCTCATCTTGAGAGTTGACAGCAACAGATTCCAAATGCAAATAGCACTCTGGACCTTTTATCTGCTCATTGTAATTGTGATAATGAGGGAATAACTTACACCTGGCCATGGAACAGCTGAGAAGCCAATTGTACCATTACTTTTGTTTCCTTAAAAAGTGGAAGCACATATGCAAACTGTTGTAATTCCTACACTGTTCACCTGATTTGGATGTAAATACCCTCAAATTAAAGCTGACAGTTTGCAGTTAAAGCCCATCTTGTTCGTTTCATTCCAAATCTATTGTGGTTGTGTATAGAGCCAAAATTGTTTGACTTGTGTAGATGTCCCAATATTTATGGACCTGACTGTATATATATACAAACATATTTTATCTTTTTTAATAAAGCAAACTTTTTTTTAATCCAATGCTCCTCATATGGTTCTCTTAAAGTATTACAATATCTTGTGTCACCTCTTTAAATATTAAGGGCATCACTAAATAACTGCCCTCTCCCAAGTAAGTAGATAAAAAAGGGTCATTTTAACTTCTACCATCTTCTGTCACCTTCATTATATTTTCTTAAAGTACCATATATTTCGGACCATAAGATGCTCTTGACTATAAGACACTTAGGTTTAGAGGACAAAAAAAACTGGGAAAAATAAATATACTAAACTTGGTGTACCCACTTGTGCAGACCAGGCCTGGGGCAGTAAGGTTGTCTATGCAAGGAAAAAAGGAGCCTCAGGGGAGATCCAGAGTTGCAGCCTATGGTCCGATAGAGATTCAGGAGGTCTCAGACAGAGAAAAACAAACTGTGGCCTAGTAAAGTCAGTGAAGCAGAGGACTACCACAACTGCCGCGATTTGCTAATGTGGGGCCTCTCTCTCAGCCGTTTTCCCCCCAAAGTTGTGGAGAGGTCCAGGAGAAAAAGCGAAGTTTATGTGGAGCCTCCTCAAAGTAAAATTATGGCAGCAGTGAAGGCCATATAATTTCAGGAAGGTGCAGAAGTTCAGACAGGCATCTACCATGGAGCCGTGCCACAAGCACTGGGGTCTCGCAGTGATAGGGTGCCAGTAAACCAGAACAGAGGGAGACATCTGGAGCCAGAGGACCCAGAGCTTGAAGTCTGGGCAGGTAATGGCTTCGGCTGCGCACTCTATACTTACCTTGGGGGGCGGGGAGGGGGGCTGGCTGTGGGAGAATCAGGCACATAGTCAGACCATAAGACGCATGGGCCCATATGCAATTTACTTTTTCACCTGAAAAGTACAGTATTCAGAAACCCTTATGTGTACTGTTTTATTCAATTCTTTTTTAAGTATCTTCTCTTCCTAGGAAGCCAACACACATCATCAGTCCTTGCAGCATCCTGCCGGAATGAGTTGGAGCTCATGAAGATGTAATCACTGCATTCTTCAAGTAAACCAAAAAGAGATACCGCTCCACTCACAGAAGGGGGACAGTGCTGGAACAAGGGCTGCCCAGCCCAGACAAAGTATCAAATGAATGAGGTCCGCATAATGTCTCCGCAATCCAAAAATTTATTCAGGACGTATCCTAATCAGATAAAAGAGTACTCCGACTGACATTTTTCGAACCTACATGGTTCTTAATCATAGCCCATCGGGATACGTCATGAATACATTTTTGGATTGCGGAGACATTGTGCGGACCTCATTCACTTGATACACTGCATTCTTCACTGCAAGCAAGGTAAATCAACATGGTGTAAAGCACTGTACATTTTCTTATGCATTTCTGATCACCACATGTGTAAAGAGTTATTGTAGCCGTTTGTCAGTTAGGAATAGACTGGCCATATTTCAACAAAATATATTTGGGAGAAAACTGCAAAATATTGAATTATTTTCAGCTATAGTTTAATTAAATATGCATGTAGAATTACTAAAATTGTATTATTTTAGTCCTAATTTACAGCTTTATTGGTCCTTAATAAGCAACTTTAAAATCCAAAGGCCATCATATAAAGTTATTTCTGTTCAACAGATGCAGTGATGTAGGGAACAAAAATGTTTTCATCGTGAATGAATTAACCTAACTGTTTAAGTTGTGTGTCTCCAGCTGTTGCACAGTCAGTACAGCGAGCTGTGATTTGCCTTTAAACAGTGAAGAAACCACTGTTTGTACCCACTTTAAATACAGTGTCGACAATACAATACACAGACTTAGTGCCCTCTATTTTCATGTTTTAGGCCTCTCTCTGCTAGGCAGAACAGTTTAAAATTAGTGCAGACATTACTATACAATTTACATTCTATATGAAGCATTTAGACATACCAATATGCCTTGTCCAGCCATGGTATAAAAAGCTACAGTTTTCAGTAAAAAAAAATGTTTAGATTATCATATAGAAATATTTGTGGAATTAGGCTCAAGAAAACACAGTTCTTCCCTTTTAGGTCAGAAAAGGTATTGAAAGCATCAAGTATACTTTTTGAATAACGCTGAGTTTAAAGCAAACCTGTGAAGAGAAAAAAGTTTTAAAGTTAGAAACTTACCTAAGTAGTAGGGGACTGCATACTCCAGAAGCTTTCCAGATTCTCTTCAAGCCCACTGCTGCTGCACAGGACCCTTTTCTTAATGGTCGTGCTCCCAATCCAAGTACAAACTTTTCTGTACTGTGCATTTGCAGGTGTGGTCGATGCAGGTTGAATAGAAATGCAGCCAATCATGCGCCGGAGGGAAAAGCCAAACACAAGCATGCCCAGTACAGAGAAGCTCGTACTCAGATGGAAATGTATCCATGAATGCACTACTGACAAGTCCTTGTCAAATATTAGAGGGATCTCGTACTGGATCAGGTCGGGGGAATGAGCCGATTTACTTAAGGTTCTTTTTTAAAAAAAATTCAAAGCCTTGTTAAATATAAGGTCAGCGCAAACAGGAAGATCTGTCCCTAAAATGTTCATGTTAGTTTTAAGTGCTTACCAATGCCTAAATCCATTTCTGGACATCCCCATTTTAAAAATGAAACCCAAAAAGGCCATCACCTAGCTTTATTTGGCTGGGCATCATTTCCAGTCTATACATGTCCTGATAAAGCATTAATCCTTAAAGGGGCACTTAAGTCAAACAAAAAAATGAGTTTTACTCACCTAGGGCTTCCAATACCCCCCTGCAGCTGTCCGGTGCCCTCGCCGTCTCCCTCCGATCCTCCTGGCCCCGCCGGCAGCCACTTCCTGTTTCGGTGACAGGAGCTGACAGGCTGGGGACGCGAGTGATTCTTCGCGTTCCTGGCCACAATAGCGCCATCTATGCTACTATAGCATATATCATATACCATATAGCAGCATAGAGGGTGCTAATGTGTCTGGGAACGCGAAGAATCACTCGCGTCCCCAACCTGTCAGCTCCTGTCACCAAAACAGGAAGTGGCTGCCGGCGGGGCCAGGAGGATCGGAGGGAGACGGCGAAGGGCACCGGACAGCTGCAGGGGGCTATTGGAAGCCCCAGGTGAGTAAAACTCATTTTTTTTGTTTGACTTAAGTGTCCCTTTAACGCAAAACAGCTGTCAAAAACTCTGCACTGCTACTCTCTTCATTATTACTTGGTGAACTATGTGCATATGTTTTGGACAAAGGTGGTATTATTTAAATAGCTTGAACAGAGGAATGAGGCTGTGCTCTATTGCTGCTTTCTTGATATTGGATTGTGATTAATCTGACATATTGAATGGAGGGACTCCTACTGTCTTCTATTTGGGGGCATGGTCATTGGTGAAAACCATGCTAATCTTGACCAAATTCCTTAACATTAAACACTTTTTTTATGCCTATTAACAACAAGCTGACCTGCCCCTTCTCTATCACTGACTCCTCCTAAGCTATGCCTAATTAATCGACATTCACCTTTTGTTGTCCGTTTCAGTTTCATAGACCAATGAAGGCATTAACCCTTAGACTGCTGCTGACATCTATAGGCGTTTTGCATTTTTGCATCCATACGTTATGGGCATCTTAAAGCTTTTTAATACAAAACATGTTGGAGAGGGATGAGCGAGGTAGCGGCGGCTTGCTGACTCGGTGAGAAGCGAGTTTTGACCCGCCCCCCTTACCAGGAAGTAGCGAGCGAGGCGCCGCGTGTGCTGCGGCATCTTTAACCGGAGTCTGAGCTGGTGTCCAGCTGCAGGTCTTGCCGGAGGGCTTGGATGTGTCTGCAAATTTTGAATATAGATGACCGCTGGAAATTGGAAGCAGCAAACTAAGTGTGTGTCTGGTGCGATTGGCCAGAAACTTTTGCTACTATTTTTACAAATGCTGCAAGCTACAATATATTGGAGGTGACAAAGTAATGATAACAGCAGACTGTCTATGTATCCTGGTGCGATTGGCCAGAAGATTTGATTAATATTGCAAGTTGATATATACTGATGGTCACAAGGAATTGATAACAGTAAACTATGTAACCTGGTGCGATTGGCCAGAAGATTAGATAAGTGCTGCAAATAGTCGTATACTGGAGTAACGCAAGAAAGCGAGATCGGTAGTTTGTGGGTGGAGTCTGGTGCGACTGGCCAGAAGTTCTGATTATTATGACACGTGGGAGACAGAGGGAAGACTGACAGCTGTTCACAAACGGGAGATATTAGGAGCTTTATGGAGGTAAAATCTGGAAAGTCTGATGAAAGTGGAGAAAGAATGGAGGAGACTCCTAAGGAATACCTTGGGGGAGATGGTGGAGCTGGTAAAAGCCCTGCAAGAAAAAAAAATAGAACTTTATCTGATGCTGAGGAGGAGGAAAGTTGGAGGGAGCGGGTGAGATCTTTGCCGACTTTGTCAGATATGGAAAGACTGATTGAGCGTTTGGAAAAATCGTTCCATATGGAAATGGTGGAGATTAAAAATGAAATGCCGAATATAGGTCAGAGAATAGTAGCAGTGGAAAGTAGAGCAGAAAAAAAAAAAAAAAAAATGGAACAAACTGTGACTGAAATTGCTTTCCAGATTAATGTGCATAATAAAAAGTTTGATGAGATGATGTCCCAATTGGACGACTTTGAGAATCGAAATCGCAGGCAAAATATAAGAATAAAAGGGCTCACTGAGAGGGTTAATGCTGATGATTTGAAAGAAGCAGTTTTGAAGATTTTTCATAATCTTTTGAATGACAAAATTATTGAAATTGAAAGAGTGCATAGGTCGCCGAGTCCCAAAAAGACTGATTCTAAGAAATCAAGGGATGTGATTTGTAGACTTTTGCGTTATGCGGATAAGGAAGAAATCATGTTTAAAGCCAGAGAAAAGGGTTCAGTTGAACTTGATGGAAGCTTAATTGATCTATATCCAGATTTATCTGAGGACTTTATCAATCAGAAGGACAGTAAAAACTGTATTGGAGGAATTAAGGAAAGCAGGAGCAAAATATAAGTGGGGGGTTCCTTTTAGTCTCAGTGCTACATTGAATGGGAAATCTGCAATTTTGAAATCCAAAGATGATGTAAAAAAAATAAAATAAAAAATTTGAGAGACCGAGGATATCATCAGTTCATTTTGAGGATTGGAGAAGCCCTAGCTTTAACGCAACCTTTTCTGAGCAGGATAGATGGCAGAAGAAATGAGAATTAGTAATGGAATAGATTTATAAAGGCCGGATAAGTAATAATATGGTTAAGTTGGAAAAAAGTTTTCCTGCTGGGGTGGAGGGTGGGGAGTCGCTGAGCCTTCTCAAATCTCCTAGAGGGATCTCTATGGGGTTGGAGATAAAGAATGGGATTCTCTGGTGGGGGTGTCCGAGAAGACAATTGGGTTTTTAGTTTTGGTGTTTTGTTTTATGTATTATTTGGTTTTTGTTTATGGTTTCTCATTTTTCTTTTCACCTACTAGTCTCCTCCTCCTCCTTAATGGAGTTTATGTTTGATGACTCAAAGGGGTGATAATTTAAGGATCCTCTCCTATAATGTTAAGGGTATTGGTTCTCCAGTTAAAAGAGGAAAATTATGGATGGAATTGCATCAACTTAAACCTCAAAAACTTTGCAGGAAACTCATTTTGGTAGAGATAAGATGCCTGGTATGCCCCTGTCCATATTTGATAAGTAATGAAAGAAACAGAGGCGCCAATAGAGTAAAAATTATACTCAAATTAAAACCAATTAAAATGTGGGTGGCAGTGGTGGACTTGCCTACCCCCAACGAGAGAAAGACCACTTATATGGTTAACAATATAAATTTAATCAATTTGGTACAGAGGTGCTACGCTAGTACGGACTACTACTGGGTTGCTCCTGCTTGTATGTACTTTGCCTGAGGAAGCGTGCTTGTGTCCCGTGAAACGCGTTGCAAACTAAATTGTTGTTTTGGAGTACC
This sequence comes from Hyperolius riggenbachi, assembly GCF_040937935.1. Classification (NCBI taxonomy): domain Eukaryota; kingdom Metazoa; phylum Chordata; class Amphibia; order Anura; family Hyperoliidae; genus Hyperolius; species Hyperolius riggenbachi. Next base: position 159,706,158 of record NC_090650.1, read on the forward strand.
AAATTGATTAAATTTATATTGTTAACAATATAAGTGGTCTTTCTCTCGTTGGGGGTAGGCAAGTCCACCACTGCCACCCACATTTTAATTGGTTTTAATTTGAGTATAATTTTTACTCTATTGGCGCCTCTGTCTCTTTCATTACGTGATATCCACCTGGTGGATGGGTGTGGACATCCTTTTCTTCTACGCAGAGAGCGACTTTTTAGCCTGAGCGGGGACAGGTCTAATTTCCCCGTCTGTGATACAAGTGGTTGCCTGACCCGGCAACCTACACTTGTGAGTATAACTTATCATTTCTTATGTTTTAACGATAACCAAATCAACAATAATACACTATTGGGGGCTCTCGATTTTTCCCTTTTTCTTTCTTCACATATTTGATAAGTGTTTTTTTTCTAATTCTCCAATTAAAAAAGGCTAAAGGAGTTGCAATAGCAGTGAGTAAGACGTGTCCGTTTGTATTTTTGGATAAAAAGAGTAATGGGATGGGTAGATTTGTGTTTTTTTTTTTGAAGGGACAATTAATGGGCCAAATATATACTTTTGTTAATATCTATGCACCTAATGAATCACACACTAAATTTTTTAGATCAGTGATTGAACAACTTGAGGGGTTCAGGGAGGGATGTTTGGTTTTTGGGGGGAGATTGTAACTGGGTCTCTGAACCTAAAATGGATGTGTCACTGGGTACTAGGAGTATTACGGCAGTAGCTAATAAATCTATCAAAAAGATTTTTCAGAGTATTCATCTTGTAAATGTATGGAGAGCACTTTCATTTTTTTCACAAGTGCATAAAATATATACAAGGATAGATATTCTGTTTTTGGATCAATATTTTTTGGATAGAGTAAAAGGAGCAGGTATAGGGAATATAACTATTTCAGATCATACTCCTGTGTGGTTTGATTTGGATTTAGGGGTTAGAAATAGACAAAATTAGCATTGGAGACTCAATTGCAACCTTCTGGATGATATAGAAGTTAAAGATAAGAGAAAGAAAACATTAGTAGGATATTTTGAGGATAACGAATTGGATGGTATGGACAAGGGCATAGTATGGTCAGCTCATAAGGCGGCGGAGAGGGGGGGGGGGGATCTATTTCCTTGGGAGCCAAAAAAAGGAATATAATGGTCAAATTACAGAATTACTATTAGAAATAGGAAAATTGGAATTAGAACATAAGGGTTCATTAGATCAGAAAGATCTAAATAGTTTGATCAGGGCAAGGATCAAATTGTCAGAGTTATTAGAGAGTAGACTGAGGGAAAATAGAATTTATTCTGCTAAATGGTTTGAAAATGCAAATAAAAGTCGAAAGTGGCTGGCAAGGGCATTAAAAGGACAAAAGAAAAGAGTGTATGTTCCTAGAATTATGAATAATGGGGGGGGATGGTTGAGCTGCAGGCACACAAAATAGCGAATGTTTTTAAGGAGTATTATTCTGCACTATATGGACTTCGAAAAATGGATCCAGGGATTTTGATAAATTGATGTGGAAATATCTAGAGGAATATGGGATGGTGAAAATATCACAGGAAAACAGAGATATAATGGAAAAAGATTAGTGAGGAGGAGGTGTTAGCCAGGGCTGTGGAGTCGGAGTCGTGGAGGTGGAGTCGGAGTCGTGGAGTCGGGCAATTTTGAGTGCCTGGAGTCGGAGTCAGAGTCGGGAAAAAATGCACCGACTCCGACTCCTAATGAATTTGTTACTGTAATCAAAATAGAAAATATGATAAAATGTTCTATTTCTCAGATAATGGTCATTAAAAATAATGTATATATACAGTATATATACAGTAATAGCTGTGCTTAGTCCACAAAAATGAAATAAACAATTCAAAATTAGTTACTTGTGCTGCTTCAATAAAGCAGTCCCTGTATTTTTAAGGTCAGATATACATATCTGATTGCGACTGTATATATGATGTGTACACAGGAATCTCTTATATATACTAAATAACATCTATGCTGTAAGAATAGAGCCTGATGTGTAGCTGTGTCACTAATAGAGATGGTCAATGAGATGGAAATAATTCTGCACTGCTGCTGATTTTTGCAAATGTATGCAATCCCTTTGCTGATGAAATCAAATAATTTGATATGTTGTTAAAATTTGGTTTGGTGACTACAAATTAAAGGGTACCTGAGATGGATGAAAAGTAAAGTTTTATACATACCTGGGGCTTCCTCCAGCCCCCTTCAGGCTAATCAGTCCCTCGCTGTCCTCCACCACCCGGATCTTCTGCTATGAGTCCTGGTAATTCAGCCAGTCAGCGCTGTCTGGTCGCATGCCGCTCCCACAGCCAGGAACATTCTGCACCTGCGCAATAGTGCTGCACAGGTGTAGTATGCTCCTGGTGGCGGAGTGTGTGCATGCGCACTACGCCCGACTGGCTCAAGTACCTGGACTCATAGCAGAAGATCCAGGTGGTGGAGGAGGACAACAAGGGACTGATTATCCTGAAGGCGGCTGGAGGAAGCCCCAGGTATGTATAAAACTTTAATTTCATCTGTCTCAGGTTTACTTTGATACACAGTAGTACTATACTCTACATATGCACTCCCCACAGAGCTGCAGGGAATTCACTGAGAATGCTGTGCACATTGAACACCCATAAACCTTGTTCAGATTGTGCATGAAGAATGTGTAATAGAGGAAGAATCTCCTCATTCCCCTGCAGAGTACCTGCACATCATTCTTACATGTACCCACACTTACATTGCCTAGGGCCTGATAGATGTTCTTTGTTCCGGTTTGTACCTTTTACAAGTACTCTTATCAAGGCCTAGTTTTAGTCTAAAGGGAATAAATATAGCAGTCTACATATCCTTCTCACTTCAGTTGTCTTGTAAAATTCCTAAGCGTTGGCAGTTAAGAGACGAATTTCATGTTACATACTTTTAATCAACAAAATTGTAATATGCAAATTAGAGGAGTCGGAGTCGAGGAGTCGAAGTCGGAGTCGGTGGAATCCTAAACTGAGGAGTCGGAGTCGGTGGATTTTTGGACCGACTCCACAGCCCTGGTGTTAGCTATGATAAAAGCTATGAAGGTGGGTAAGTCGCCTGGTCCTGATGGTTTCATGAAGCAATATTTTTCCAATTTCAGTGATGTGTTAGTGCCACCTTTGTGTAGATTCTTAAATTCCCTCAAAGAAGGTAGAGAAATGCCCAAAGATGTGTTAGAGGCCCATATAACAGTTATTCATAAAAGTGGAAAAGACTAAGCCTTGTGTCAAAGTTATAGACCTATATCATTACTGAATTTGGATATAAAGATTTTTGCAAAAATTCTAGTTGAGTTTGTGCCTGGGAGAGAAGGGAGAGATAATGTGGCAAGGGCGATGGCATTGTTTAAGTGGTCCTTAATGAAGGAAGTCCCTATGATGGAATTGTCAACGGATGCGGACCTAAATTAAAAATACAAGCTTTCAGAAATGAAATCTATTTTCTAAATTATAATAATAAATAGCAGCCTTTTTTCAGCTGCATGATGACAAATATAAATTATTTTACATTTATTGGAGGAACCCCTCCCTTCCTTTCAAATTGCCGGGATTTTTCCGGCAAACTGGTGGAGTAGATGGTGTCCGGCAATGGAGGAATTGCTAATGGCTGCCCCCAGTATAACCCTAGCTATGAAATGAGAAGGGTGAAAAGCATGCACTGAAATGATCATAGGTTTGAAGGAGTGTTTATTTATCTTTGTATGTGTCACAGTGGTGCAACTAAATATTTTTAATTAAAAAAATGTTTGGTTTGGGTCAGCTTTAAGCCGATGGGCGGCGGCAAGGGCTGGGCCCAAACGACCGCAATACGCCCATCGGCGGTGGCGGCGGGCGTGGTTATCAATTCAATCAATTTTATTTCGCCAAGTTTGCACCTACAAGGAATTTGTCTTGGCAGTTGCTTAAACACAAACACAAACAAAAACAATACAAGGGCAGACAGTGTGTATATTACAAGTCAAGGACATTATAAGTATAGTGGCAGTAAGCAATGTGAGAATTGTTCATTTACAGTTCTGTGCTGATTACTATCAAGTCCTAGCAGCTCTAACGTGGTTCAGCATTAAGTATGGCTACCGCTTGAGGAAAAAAAGCTGTTCCTGTGTCTGGAGGTTTTGGTAGCGATTGACTGGAATCTTACTCCTGAAGGCATGCGCTGGAAGATGGAGTGAGCTGGGTGAGAGGGGTCAGAGGCAATTTTGGTTGCTCTTTTTCTGCACCTGCTAGCGTAAAAATCCTGCAGGGAAGGTAAGCTACAGCCAATTATCCTTTCCGCTGTTCGGATGATGCGCTGCAGCCTCCCCTTTTCTAATGCTGAGCAGGAGCTTGGTTGGCAGGAAGAGTGTTCAGTTTGCCTGCTGCAGAGATAGAAATTATGCGAATTGACTTGGTGTGTTTGGCTTTTGTTGCTAGTGTCAAACCTGCAATAAAATGTATTCAGTTCATTTGCAAGCTGCAGATTGTGTAGTGAGGGCGGAGATTTCTTCCTGTAGCTGGTAATTTCATGCAGAGATTTCCATATTGTGAATGAGTCGGCGTTTGAACATTGTTTCTCAAGTTTTTTAGAATAATCTTTTTTTGCGTCAGTATTGTCTCTCTGCAGTTTGTATTTCACAGCTTTGTAGAGGACTTTATCGCCTGTACGATATGCCCTTTCTTTATCGAGGCGCAGCTTCCTAAGATGTGATGTAAACCAGGGTTTATCGTTATTGTACCTGGTGCACTTTTTTGTGGGGATGCAGGACTCTTCACAAAAGGTAATATATGATGTCACAGCGTCAGTGTATTCATTTAGGTCACTGGTGGATTCTTTAAATATATTCCAGTTTGTTAAATCAAAGCAGCTCTGTAGTTTTTCTACAGCTTCACTCGTCCATTTCTTAACTGTGGTCACTACAGGTTTGGCCGATCACATCACCCGTGATGCGATCAGGCGCCGGCGACAGGCTCCGCCCCCCTTGTGCAGTAACCCGCCGGCCGTTCGGAAGCACCAGCGGGTTACTAGCGTCCAGATCGCCACATACAAAGTGTATAATACGCTTTGTAATGTATACAAAGCGTATTATACAGGCTGCCTCCTGCCCTGGTGGTCCCAGTGTCCAAGGGACCACCAGGGCAGGCTGCAGCCACGCTAGTCTGCACCCAAACACAATGATCTGCCCCCCCCCCCCCCCTGATCGCCCACAGCACCCCTCAGACCACTGTTTGCACCCAAATGCCCCCTAATCACCCATCAATCACTCCCTGTCAACGCTATTTTTATCCCCCTAAACTGCCCCCTGGGGGCTCCTGATCACCCCCCCTCCCCTCAGATTCTCCCCAGACCCCCCGTGTACTGTATGCATCTATCCCCCCTGTAATAACCCACTGATCACCTGTCAATCACCCCCGTCACTGCCACCCATCAATCAGCCCCTAACCTGCCCCTTGCGGGCGATCTGATCACCCACACCATCAGATCGCCCGGAGACCCGCCGTCAGATCACCTCCCAAGTGCATTGTTTACATCTGTTCTCGCCTCTAAACACCCACTAATCACCCATCAATCACCCATCAATCGCCCCCTGTCACTGCTACCCATCAGATCAGACCCCTATCTGCCCCTAGGGCACCCAATCACCCGCCCACACCCTCAGAACATCCTCAGACCCCCCCCCCCCCCCTGTGTACTGTATACATTATTCTCCCCTGTAATCACCCGTCATTCACCACCTGTCACTGCCACTTATCAGATCAGACCCTAACCTGCCTCTTACGGGCATCTGATCACCCTCCCACACCATCAGATTGCCCGCAGACCTACCCTCAGATGACCTCCAAAGTGCATTGTTTACATCTGTTCTACCATCTAATCACCCACAAATCACCCCCTGTCACTGCTATCCATCAGATTAGACCCCTATCTGCCCCTAGGGCACCCAATCACCCGCCCACACCCTCAGACCCCAGCCCTGATCACCCTGCCAGTGCATTGCTTGCATCTATTCCCCCCTCTAATCACACCTTGAGACACCCATCAATCACCTACTGTCACCACCTGTCACACCTACCCATCAGATCAGGCCCTAATTTGCCCCGTGTGGGCTCCTGATCACTTGGCCAAACCCTCAGATCCCCTTCCGATCACCTCCCCAGTGCATTGATTGCATCTATTTTCCCCTCTAACCACCCCCGAGACACCCATCAAATCACCCCCTGTCACCCCCCCCCCCCCCCCCCCCCCAGCACTCCTATCCATCAGATCAGGCCCAATACAACCTGTCATCTAAGAGGCCACCCTGCTTATGACCGGTTCCACAAAATGCGGCCCCTCATAGACCACCTGTCATCAAAATTTGCAGATGGTTATACCCCTGGCCATTTTGAGACATTTGGTTTCCAGACTACTCACGGTTTTGGGCCCGTAAAATGCCAGGGCACTATAGGAACCCCACAAGTGGCCCCATTTTAGAAAAAAAGACACCCCAAGGTATTCTGTTAGGTGTATGACGAGTTCATAGAAGGAGTTTATTTTTTGTCAAAAGAAGTTAGCGGAAATTGATTTGTATTCCCCCCCCCCCCCCCCCCCCCACACACACACACACAAAGTGTCATTTTCCGCTAACTTGTGACAAAAATAAAATCTTCTATGAACTCACCATACACCTAACGGAATACCTTGGGGTGTCTTTCTAAAATGGTCACTTGTGGGGTTCCTATACTGCCCTGGCATTTTAGGGGCCCTAAACCGTGAGGAGTAGTCTAGAAACCAAATGCCTCAAAATGACCTGTAAAATCCTAAAGGTACTCATAGGACGTTGGGCCCCTTAGCGCACCTAGGCTGCAAAAAAGTGTCACATGTGGTTTCGCCGTACTCAGGAGTAGTAGTATAATGTGTTTTGGGGTGTATTTTTACACATACACATACCCTAAAATGCCAGGGCAGTATAGGAACCCCACAAGTGACCCCAATTTTAGAAAGAAGACACACCAAGGTATCCCAGTAGGTGTATGATGAATTCATAGAAGATTTTTTTTTTTTGTCACAAGTTAGTGGAAATTGATTTTTATAGTTTTTTTTTCACAAAGTGTCATTTTCCACTAACTTGTGACAAAAAATAAAATCTATGAACTCATCATACACCTACTGGAATACCTTGGGGTGTCTTTTCTAAAATGAGGTCACTTGTGGGGTTCCTATACTGTCCTGGCATTATAGGGGCCCAAAACCGTGAGTAGTCTGGAAACCAAATGCCTCAAAATGACTGTTCAGGGGTATAAGCATCTGCAAATTTTGATGACAGGTTGTCTATGAGGGGCCGAATTTTGTGGAACCGGTCATAAGCAGGGTGGCCTTTTAGATGACAGGTTGTATTGGCACTGAAGTGCAGGAAGCGCAGGATGTTCCCAAATCGTGACCTGGACATGGCAGCAGAGAACATGGGCATGTGATGTATTGGGTGCGTAGACCAATAAGACCGCAATACATTATTTTTGACTAGACCCATAAGGAGAAGGCCCAAAAAAAATGTTAAGTTTGGAAACTTGGAGTTGTTTCCACCGAAAAGGCTGGGCATGGTAGCTTCTCGGATTGGCGGTTGCGTATTGTGTGGCATAACGGTTAGTCTCAGCCACAATGAAATCAGAGATCCACGGTGCAGAACAGATAAAAAAATGTCTAGGGCTGATCCTAGATTATCTGTCTCCACCCGGACTCCAGACTGGGCGGTAAAAGGGGGCAGTACGGGTGCGGCGGAACCAGGGGATTGCCAATTGGGATTTGCCAGCACCTCTGGGAGACTATGGGTAGTACGGGCCAGTTTTGCTGGTGGCTGTGACTCGGCTCAAAACCTTCCTGGCGGTAAGCGTGCGCAGCCTGGCCAATCAGTGCCAGGCAGCGATGAGGGGTGGATAGGGACTCCCTTTGACGTCATCCCGCCCGTCGCCATGGCGACGGGGGAAGCCCTAATGGAAATCCCGATCAGAACGGGATTTCCGGACGGGCTTGATCGGAGGCGATCGAAGAGGGTAGGAGGATGCCGCTGCACAGCGGCTGTCATGTAGCTATCGCTAGGCTAGCTACATGATTAAAAAAAAAAAAAAAAAAGACAAAGAAAGAAAGAAAGAAAAAAGAAAGAAAGAAAGGAGACTTTCTACCATTTCCTAGCCACTGGGGCTGTATGTCTCATTCAGAGGCCAGGTATAACATTATATGGAACGTTTTTCTTTTTTAATAAGCACCGTCACTGTAAACTTACCAAAAAGAAGTAAACCTTCCTCACATGGGCGAAGCAGGATGCAGCTGGTTCAGAAGCAGGAAGCTGGGGAAGGGGATGATGATGAGTCAAGTTGTTTCAACAGGGGGGGGGGGGGGGGGATTGAACAGCTGTAGTAGCTTAGCACCAGCTACAGCATGGTGAAGCAAAAATGTGAGTGCCCCTCATAAAAATCACCCAATGTCACACTGATAACTAATAAATGCCACTAAGGAAGACAATATTTTAAATGTGAGTGGGGTGAGAAAAAAAACTGAAAAACACTGCAAAACTGACACATTGCTGAACAGGAGAATGCAAATATCTGTAGAATGGAGTAACATGTGAAAAAAATGAACAGAACAAAACATTTGCAATGAATCTGTAGAATGGAGTAGAACGTGAAAAAAAAAAATTGTAAAAATTAAAAACAGAGCGACACACTTGCAATGAATTTCTATGAGCCGAAGATTAGGCTATCATTCTCTTTTTTGTGTCGGCTTTTCATTAGAAAAAACGACTGCGTGCATCTACTTTCTGTATGTCATGTGCATTAGACAGTCTCTTACTGCGATTTTTTTAAATTACACACACAAAAAAGCATTTTCAAAATGATAAAACAAGCACCAAAAATGGAAATCAAAAATGCAATTGCAGTGCAACACAGAAAAGCGGCTGCGATTTTGCACTCAAGTGTGCACCCAGCATCAGTGTACTAATATTTAAATACTGTACAGCCAAATGTTATTAATTGAGACTCTTACTAATAGCACTTTATTTTATCTGCATTCTAATCTACTAGGAAAATACCGGCATGCTACTATTCTGCACTCCTTATGTGCTAAAGTGCTGTGACATGAACAGAAATGATTAAAAAGTTCAAACAAAGAATGGGGGCGGGGCGTTTCAGAATTGATGAAACTGAGTTTCACATTGGTTGTTACAAAAGCAATCTACATATTATTTCGGAGCACTAAATATGTTTTGGCACTATTGGCGCCTATTTATGTGTAGGTGGCCACACAACCTAATTGTATTTTTTTTTGGGGGGGGGAAGGGAAGTGAGGAAATGCTGAAAAAGTATCTTGCTTATTGATTAAAATAGCCTATCATTTTATAACCTGCAAGTTGGTATTGTGTGGCATCACTGGAATTTTCCTGGGTCGCGGCTTAGCTTCTGATTGGAGGAAGCTAGCATGGCGAAGAGCGGTGGGGGGGGGGGAGCTACGCTATGGGGGAGGCGATGGAAAAAAATTGACAGTCTGCAAGGTAAACATCAGGCCAGCGACAAGCAGATTGTTGCTAGCCTGGCAATATTTTCAGGGGGATCTAGCGGCGGCAATAGAGAGACTCAGATGTATGTCATTGTGCACATGATATGCCTCTGGGTCGTATTAAGATTTCAATATTCCGCCTCGTGTTCTCTTCAATTACCTGCACAGAGTAGGAGCGTGCTACTCATTTTTAACAACTGCACTAATCGACTCACTGGTGAGAAACTTGCACTCTGCCATGACACTGCTATGTTAGGGCTCATGAAGCCTCTTGAATAACTGTAGAGGGGAGCGCATATGCTACTGCTTCTTCATTTTTTTTTTTATTTTTTTTTTTATTATTTTTTTTTTTAATACAGTGTCACAATGTACCAGCCTAGCAAGGGGTTAAAACTTTCCCAGCTATCACTTTCAGCAGAACAGAATAATTTTTATTCGCCAAGTGCGACAGACGCTGCACCCAAAATTATTTGTGAACACATGGCAGTTGGCATAGTGCAGGTAGTGCAAATTAACAACATTGACATATGATGATAGTAGCTATATAACAACTCATAGTGCAGATCACAACCCCCATTTCAACCAAACGTCTTTTGGCATACGATGCAGTGCGGTCAGTGAGAGACAGCCTACAGGCGTACTCTTACTCGTTGAGTAGGAGGACTGCTTGGGGGGGGGGGGGGAGGGGGAGATGGAGGAGCAGAGGACAGACTCGATGGTCGCAGTGTAGAAACTAGTCATTAGCTCCCGCGGCATTCCAAACTTCCTCAGCTGCCTCAGGAAGAAAAGTCTCTACTGGGCCTTCTTTTGAATTACGGAGGTATTCGCTTCCCACTTCAAGTTATCAGTGATGGTGGTACCGAGGAACCGAGCGCTATGTAAAATGGAGGCCTCAGTATCATCCATGGAGACCGGACTTGGAGACAGAGCATTCCTTCTAAAGTCCACAATCAGTTCCACAGTTTTTGCTGCGTTTAGTACCAGCTTGTTATCCGAGCACCACCTGTAGATCCGCTCAAACTTGCTGCAATATTCAAGCTCCCCGTTTTCACCAATGAGTCCAAGGATGGTGGAATAATCCGCAAACTTGATGACCTTGATTCGAGTCAGCAGACAAGGTACAGCTGTTTGTGTACAGGGAAAAGAGAACAAGGGACAGCACACACCCTTGCAGGGCACCTGTGTAGGTGATTCTAACTCCAGAGGAGCAGCCGCCAATTCTCACTGCCTGCGTCCTGTTTGTAAGAAAATCCTTGATCCAGGTGCAGCGAGTGAGGTCGACACAAAGTCGCGCGAGGTTGTCATGAAGAATGATCGGGCAGATGGTGTTGAAAGCGGAACTGAAGTCCAGGAGCAGGATTCTGACATAGATGTTGGGTTTGTCCAGATTATCTGGGATGTGTGCTAGGCTGATGTTGATGCATTCTCCATGGACCAGTTGGCCCTGTACACAAATTGCAGAGGATCCATTTGGGTGACAGTGTGACCCTTCAGATAGGAGAGAACCAGTCTTTCGAAGGTCTTCATGATTGCAGTTAAAGCAACAGGTCTGAAGTTATTTAGATCTGTGACTCCTGGTTTCTTGGGGTGCCGTAGTACATCAGCCTCCTGGACAATTTCCTGTGCCAGGGAGCGTGAGTAGCATGGGCAGGTGCGGAAGGGAGAAGTTCCCTGGGTGAGGATGTGAGTGCTAGGTCCACGTGGTGGTTGAGTTGATGCTCGAAACCTGCAATAGAATGTGTTGAGCTCTTCAGCTAGCGTGATGCTAGGAAGTGTGTGTTGAGGCGGGGGCTTGAAGTTAGTGGCTGCCCTGAGGCCTTTCCAGACATCACGTGAGTTGATGGACTGAGGGTTTGCACTCAGCTTGTTAGAGTAGTCTCTCTTTGCTGCTATCAGCTCTCGGTTCAAGGTATTCCTGGCCTCCCTGAACTCCTCTGGGGTGCTGGATTTCTGTGCTTCCTCTTTGATCCTCCGGAGTTGGCGTAGCCTGCCGTTGAACCATGGTTTGTTATTTGTGAAGACTTTGACGGTCGTCGTTGGGATGCATGACTTCACAGAATGTGATATTTGAGGGGATATTCTCCCCTCAAATTCTCACTTAGCCTCCTCTGACAACTTTTTAGTCGGTTTGGAGGTTTTGAGTTGCCTTCTGTAGGTGGGGATCAGATGGATTAGGCAATGATCAGAGTTGCCTAGGGCAGCGCGGCGAGTAACCTTGTACGCACATATAGGACCGTGTAACAGTGGTCCAGGGTGCTTTGATTTCTGGTGGGGCAGGTTATGTGTTTGTATCGAGGCACCTCCTGGTGAACGTTCGCTCTGTTGACATCACCTAGGATGATGAAGAGGGAGTCCGGGAGGGATGTCTCCCACAGCGTGATGGTGTCACTGAGTGTGTGCAGGGCAGAACAGATTTATTTAATTCAGCCCTGTCAAGCACCCCTGACGATTGGCCATAAATCAGGTGTTCGCAAAATTCGTAAACCAGGCTCTTACCTGACAGTCTCTACTATTCACAACTCTACACTTTTCAGTTTCAGGATAAGGTCTGATTCGCATCTGTGTTTTCCCAGACAGCTGGTTTGACAAGGCACAGATGAACTCCCTATAACTCTAAAATTCATATTTTTTTATATTTCAATTTTTTTCAAAACACTACGAAATGCCAACCGAACTATCTTTACAGAAGTTATTAAAGTGGACCTGAACTCTTGCACAGGACAGATGAAACAGAAAAATCCGCCCTGAATGTATTTAGAGAGTTTAGCTGGTCTTACCCCTTATCTGCAACTAATCACAAATGTAATTTGATCTCAGGGCTGTGTCAACTCAGGAATCCCAGCAGAGCAGCTCATTTGTAAACACAGGATGTTAACCCTATGTCTGCTCCCATAAAAGCAGGAAGTAGACACAATGCATATTTATTGCAGGTTTTCTATCAGCTCTAACAAATAAATGTTTTTCTTTAAAGGTTATTATGCTATTGCTTATCTTTTAGAGCAGAGAGGCAGTTCTGAGTTCAGGTCCGTTTTAAGATCAGTTTGACACACTGAGCGATTTTAACTCCAATCATACACAAATCAAATCAAATATAGCTTTATTGGCATGACCAAGATTCATACAGGTATTGCCAAAGCAAGGGGGAAAAGGGGGATCTGAAAGGGGGTGGGGTAGGGGGACACTGGCTAAGCAGTCTGAGGACATTTTTAGGTTTACATTTCCGTTATGCTCCTCTCAGTCTGTGGCATGCTGTGACGTAGTGTGAAGCGATTGTCACTGTGGATTCCTCTTCTCCCAGTAAGATATATGTTTTTCTCTCATCTTCTAATGTAAGAAAATCTGGGAATAGTTCCAACAATTTCTTAAAGTACGTGTCCATGGTTGCAGTATATTTGGAGCAGTGCAGCAGGAAGTGGCTTTCATCCTCAAGGGTTTTCTGCTCACAGTGTTGGCACACGTGTCAACAATGTCAGGAACCGGCCCCGCGGCAAGCCTGCAGAAACGGTTCCTGACTGCGGGTTTGACCAGATCGAGAGGGGAAGCAGCCTCACAAGGCTGTGACCCCTCAGAAACACTTCTCACTGCCACCACTAGCTGCCGCTGGACACTTCCACTCCGCTGTCGAGTGATCTGCATGCAATCCGCGTTTTCGTATTCGGGTCAGCTTTGCGCTTTAGGCCGAATACGGGAACGCCACACAGACACACACACACACACACACACAGTACAATCGTACAGTAGCGAGGCACAATCAGGCACTGACTTTGTAATGCAAGTTACACTGCAGTCTCTTCTAGGCTATGAGCGTTAGCTTAGTACAGTCAAACTTATCAAATAACTATTTAATAGTTCAGAAAAAAAGTGGAACAATGCAGAAAATATATACAAAAGATTTACAAAAACACAATAAAAGTTACAAAATAAAAATTACAAAGGCACACATGCAAAACAAATCAAGTTCAAAGTCATACTTTAAAGTTTGATACTTATGTTTATATATGTCAACTCATAACACCATACTGCATACAAATGTGAAATCTGTTTATGGATATGACTGATGGGAATTGAGAAATCACCATACCAGATATTATGCCAGATGAATTCCCTCTGGGATGGGGGACTGCCCCAGGCTCCGATGGCAGCAAGGCTGCACTTTGCTTGTCACAGCCACTCCCAGCTGAGAGGGAACAAAATCCAGTGACCCACCAAGTTCATCATCATTTTGTCGAATTCCATGTATCGACAGGCCAGCCGGACACTGGCCAAACCACAACATTTTGAATTACTTGCTAGTGGCTTTGGGTCACCCCGAGCTGCTTGGGTATTCTGTCAGCACAAAGTCATATTGAACTTTTCAAACATACTTCATCATGCTCTCTTCTGTATTTCTATCCAACCAATCTGTTCAGCTGCCAGATATAATGTACCATATCATCGGACGTCCTCCGGGCTGTTCTGCGCCTGCGCAGTACAGCCCGGAGGACGTCCGATGACGTCAGCGCACCCCCGTGGAACGCATAAGAGCACGTCGTTGGAGCGCAGAAGAGCCCGACCTGGCAGCCGGCCTGGCCAGGTCGGCCATCGGGAGCCTGCGGAGCGGCGGCGAGGGCACCTCCTGCCTGCCAAGGGCTGGAGGAAGCCCCAGGTAAGTGAATATGGATTTTAATTTTTTTTCCCACTCCCTGAACCTTCCCTTTAACCGGTTCAGCACCGCAGTCCGAAAATCTCATGCATCCGAGCAACGTTCACCTCCCATTCATTCGCCTATAAAAAAAACTTTATTGCTACTTATCACAATGAATTGATCTATATCTTGTTTTTTCCGCCACTAATTAGGCTTTCTTTGGGTAGTACATTTTGCTAAGAATTATTTTTTTCTAAATCTATTTTAACAGGAAGATTAAGAAAGAAATGAAAAAAATTATTATTTCTCAGTTTTTGGCCATTATAGTTTGAAATTAATATACGCTACCGTAACTAAAACTCATGTATTTTATTTGCCCATCTGTCCCGGTTATTACACCGTTTAAACGATGTCCCTATCACAATTTATGGTGCCGATATTTCATTTAGAAATAAAGGTGCATTTTTTCAATTTGCGTCCATCACTATTTATAAGCTTATAATTTTAAATAATATAATAACATATTCTCTTGACATGCATATTTAAAAAAGTTCAGACCCTTGGGTAACTATTTATGTTTTTGTTTTTTTTATTGTATTTTTTATTTTATTTAATAAAAAAAAGTGTATGTTGGTAATTTTTGGTGTGGGAGGGAAACTGCTAATTTTAAATGTAAAATAATATTTTTTTTTTTATTAAAAATGTATGTGGGTGCAGTTTACTATTTGGCCACAAGATGGCCACAGTGAAAAAAGTCCTGGATGCAAACGATCTCGCATCCAGGAACTAAAATTCTGGGGAGAAGTTTCCTGGGGGCAGAAATACCGCGCTCTCTGGAGAGAAAGCGTCGGTATTTCTGCGGGGAAGTTAGATCGGTGAATGGGAATTATATTCCCATTCACTGATCGGGGGGCTAGCAGCAGGCAGCGGGAGCGCGCGCACCAGCCGGCGGCAGCAGCACCTATCTGGATGAGGAAGCTCGTCCAGATAGGCCGAACTGGTTAACATGAGTCGTCACAAGGGGAAGTCGAGCGGCTCCCCCTAGTGACGGCTCATGTTAATGATTCAATGAGTAATTCCCCATGACTCAATGAGTTATTAACATGAGCCGTCAGTAGGGGAAGCCGCGCGGTATGCAAGATGACTGCAGATTGCCGCCGCTGGAGGAAGGTGAGCCGCTCTGCCACTAACGATTCTTTTACAGGGGTAGTGCTGACAAGATTGAGGCGGAGAGGACCACCCAGCGCTGGATTCCGAAGGGAGGTGAGTCGCTCTGCAGTTGTTACCGGGGGAGCGGGGGGGCCGGCAGACCACACAGGGGGACAAGGCAGGGAGTCCCCGACGTAGCGACGCGTCGGTGGTTCGTATCGGCGGGCGTTGGAGTCGGGGATTCCCTGCCTTTGAAATATAAGATGCAGGGACTTTTTCTCCCCATTTTTGGGGGAGAAAAAGTGGGTCTTATATTCCGAAAAATACGGTATATTATAACATGCAATGAAAAACAGGTTTGTGTACTGCACATCAAAAATAAATAATGCAAAATTAATTCAATGGGCCTGATTCATCAAGCTGCGCTGCTAGAGCGGCGCAGCTTAACGTTGTGTAGTGCACGCTATGCACTCCTTACATAGCAGTGCTTGCTGACATGTAAGGAGTGTGTCTTCCTTAGTTACGTGCATCGCTTCCTTAGCAGTGCGCGTAACATTAACTGCGGGTGGCCCTGCTCGAGTGAATTATCGCTACCGTGATACTTCACTTGCAACCGCTACTGTATTACTTTCCGTTGTTATATAAATTAATACCCGCAGTTAATGTTACGCTAAGGAAGCAATGTGCGTAACTAAGGAAGGCACACTCCTTACATGGCAGCAAGCCATGAAGATAAGGAGATAAGGAATACAAAAAAATAAAAACAAAATGTGTCCATGTGGAAGTGGAGGGCAACACTATGCATATGACCCCGTCGCCGCACTGTGGCACAGAGTCATATAAATAAGGATTTTTGCTGTGATGCAGTGGAAGGCTCCTCTGCTGCATGATCAGAAAGGGGCCTTAGATAAACATCCAATACAGTCTACATCCCCTAACTGAAAACTGAAGGGACTTTTCCAGTCATCTGTATTTGGAGATTAACTATTGCCAGTAATGTATAGAAAATCTACTTTGTTCAGTCATAGAAATCCTGTTTCTATGTATGTTGTGTGAAGGTTAATGTGAATGAAGAGATTTTTGAGAAGAGTGGAGTTTGCACTCACTGGCCTGAACTGTAAATTAAGTGCTCTCCTACCCCACCTAACCCAAGGGGATACTTTAATTTTTATGGTTTTTAATATGTTAATATGCACATTCTATGGTATTGCAAGATATTGCAGATATCCAAAATGTAAGATGATGAAATCCTACACAAGTTATTTTTTTATTATTATTATTTTCAACTACCATGCTGTCTTCCTATTCCTTCCAGCAGTCAAATACTGCTTGGCTGGAGTAAACATCAAACTCCTCCTCCATCTAATCATCACTCCCAGGATGTAATCAGGAAAAAGTTGGAATGGGGCAACCACCAGTCTTTTCCTGTGAACACTGAGTGCTGTATATGGGGAAGCAGAGGAGGGGGAAATAGGTGGTTATTGTGCAGGGCAAACAGGAAAAAAAAATAAAAAAAAAATCTGTTGGATGAGCTACAATGTAGGTTCTCCAAAGGGTATCTAAACTAAAGCCTGATACACACTTTCAATTATAAATCTGACAATCACTGACTAATTTTACCACCTGTTGTACGGTGTTAGCCATCAGTAAAAGCAAGACGTTTCAGTGTACCATTTATTGGCTTAGAAGAAAAGAAGTAAGCTTTCGACTATGAAGCCGATAAATACCAGTAAATTGTATCATCCTGATTTAAAGCTTCTTGCTACACAATCTGCTAATAGTAATCAATATCTCCAATTTAGGAAAAACAGAGGCGCAAAAAGTATAAAACCAATTCTTAAAAACTTTAAAAATGCTTAGGAGGCAGTGGTGGACTTACCTCCCACAAGCAGACCCAAGAGGCTGTATTATTCAAAAAATATTTATTGGGTATACTCCAGGGGGATTTCGCAACGCGTTTCACAGGCTTTGTACCCGCTTCCTCAGGCAATAAACGATAGGAGCATACATCAGCAATTGGTCAGGGACACGCTTGACGCCAAGCGTGTCCCTGACCAATTGCTGATGTATGCTCCTATCGTTTATTGCCTGAGGAAGCGGGTACAAAGCCTGTGAAACGCGTTGCGAAATCCCCCTGGAGTATACCCAATAAATATTTTTTGAATAATACAGCCTCTTGGGTCTGCTTGTGGGAGGTAAGTCCACCACTGCCTCCTAAGCATTTTTAAAGTTTTTAAGAATTGGTTTTATACTTTTGGCGCCTCTGTTTTTCCTTAATTGGTCATATATATCCACCCCTGGTGGAGGGGGATACCCCTTTTGTTTCTACTGTCTACAGAGAGCGACTTCTTAATCCTGAGTGAGGACAGGAAAATCTCCTCACCTGCCTATACAGTGGTTGCCTGGAGGTAACCCTGGTTTGTGAGTATAACTTATACTCTTTCTATACTCAACTTGTTTATAACATATTACACTATATTGGGCTCTCGGTTTCTCTTTTACATATACAGTAATCAATATCTGTTGACCTTCATACATGGACGTGGTAAAATTGGTCAGTGATTGGCTAATCATAATTGAAAGTGCATACCGGGCTAAACACTGTAACAGACAGTCTATTGCAATGAGTTTTGAGAATAATAATAAAAAAAAAAAAAAAAAAAAAGGGATAACTCATATATGGTAAGGCCTGAAGAAGTATGTTTAGTTAATTTAAAGCATAGAGGAATTCTTGAATAGTATGTATATGCATATTTTGAGCACTCCTAACAAAAAACAAAACAAAACTGTAAGAGTAATGTGAGTAATGGCATAGTCCCCTAACCCACTATTAAAGTGATCCTCCAGACTAAAAATCTACTCAGCAGCACTGAAAAGGCTTGGTGTTTAACAGTTTCATAGCATCAGAACTTTGTTTTTCTTACCCAAGCCTCATCTTTAGCTGCACAAAAGCTAAGCTCCACCCCATCAAACAAATCTGCCCGGTCATTTTTCCCCTGATGCTGTGCACAGCATGATGGGATATGTGATGTTCTCATTGCCTAGCACGCACAGCTGAGAGGCGTGATCAGGACATAGGACAGTTGGAACTGTGTCTCATGCTCCCTGTCACCTCCTTTCAACCAAGAAGATGGCTGCCCCATGAAATCACAAACATTTACCTGTTCTTTTAAAACAGGGTGGGTTAGAGATTATATTACCTATCTATTTTAATTAACATAGCTAATGTTACTGAATGACAGCATGTTTGTTTAGGCTGAAGTTCTTCTTTAAAGAGCACTGGAAAGTTTCAACACTATGAGGAGAGATAGAGAAAAAGATGTCCCGCTGTACCAAGGTTTAGGTAAAAGTCCAATCTTTATGGTCACATCTATGGACACGCAGCAAAAAAGCTTGCGCATAGAGTGTGCATGACTCCTTAATCCTAGAAAGATTGGAATTTTACCTAAACCATCAGTGCAGTGGGACAGCTTTTCTATATCCATTGTTAGAGGCATCTCGATTCCCTGCTACCGGTTGGATAGTATGTACACGGTGGTTGTGGCAGCCCTACCTCTTCTTTCCCTACAGTAAAAAGCTGTCACATTATGGGGGAAGACACTGGAACTTTGTGGCAAAGAAAGGGAAAACCCAGGTGGTTGAGACAGTCAGTTCAAGAAAGCAAAAAAACACAACAACAAAAAACTGCTATCCATTTATAATTTAATTCAGAAAATAGATTTCTGAAATCTTGTATTTTTTATTTGGGTCCACTTTAAGGTATGCTATATTTTCAGCATGTGGCCACACCCACTGTTGACCATGCTTACTCCCTCCCCACTTTTAGGGTCAGCAGTACCTAAAAGTTGCCCGGTATGTTTTTGCAACATGATGACTGCTGTAATCAATATTGCACTCACTTGACAACAACAAGGGATATGGATGTGGAGCACATGAAGCATATGGAAGTGGAACACAACACATGCTGCCAGCCTTCTCAATTACCCTCCCCTTGCCCCCAGCATTCTCATTGGAGTTTTCCCTCTTTTGCTGCCTCATTTGCTGGTACTTACAAATGTAACTAATTATTTTCTCAATCTATACCTGCCCAGACATCTACACTGTCTACTTCTGTTAGTGAACCATAAAAGGGAATTCAATCTCCACGACTTACTGTCGTCTATCAAGCTTCATCCACCAAAAAACACCTGTTCCACACACTGCCTAGAACAATACCTCCCCATTCATCTTAAAGGGGTTCTTTTGCGGAAAAAGTAGGCAGTTAAAAAATGTGACAGATGACGGGTTTTGGGCCAGTCCATCTTTTTAAGGGGGATTCTCAGGGCTTTGTTTTCAACAGTATTTCCTGAACAACAGTTGCAAAATCTAACTGACATAATAGTGTGCATGTGATTAGGGAGGCCGGCTGGTATCTTGCTATTTTGGCTGTTAAACTGCTGTTCAGGAAATGCTGTTGAAAACAAAGAAAGCCCTCAGAATCCCCCTTAAAAAGATGGACTGGCCCAAAACCTATCATCTGTCACATTTTTTAACTGCCTACTTTTTTCGCAAAAGAACCCCTTTAAACTCATCAGGAACACATCATTATACTTTGAACGGTTATAGTATTTGCAGTGGTTCGTATGGGATCACTTGCATGTTCATCATTGAAAATCTGAATACGTAAACCACATGTGTAGCTGGCAAAACATCCTGCATAAGCGGAAATACTTGACAGTGAGCACTAGAAGCAAGGCAGTACGTGACAAAGTGGTATCATGTAAAATATTTAAAACTTCCTATTCAAAAGAGATGTTAAAACTTCAGACAGGACTTGTATATAAATCTTCTTGTATACAAGATACACATGACTTGTATATAAGAAGAAAAAATGTTTGCAGCTCTTGGTGGCACATTTTTGTTGTTGGTTTTCTCTTATTTATAGTACAAAAAGAAGATGCTCAGTGAGGACTGAACACCTAAGCTCTAAATGGCATGCACCCATTTCAAGTGTTCCTAAAGTGTAATGTGACACGAGATGGAGAGAGTGAGGAGAAAATATATATATACATACATATACATATATACATATATACACACACACACACACACACACACACTCTAGAAGTCCCCTTCTGTTGTTCTGGAGAGCAAATGTTAAAAAATATGTTACCTACGCAAATGAGCTTGTTGTGCTGAAAAGTTAATAGAAGCCAAAACAGTTTTATTTGGCTGAGAAAATCTTCTCAAAGTAATTATCTAATGAGGCTGTTTGCCCGACATCTGTGCTGATGCTCTGCCTCTGAGGCTAGGGTCACACTTATTAGAATTGCATGCGTTTTTCCACAATGTGGAAAGCGCATACAGAATCACACAATGTTACTCTACGAGCCGCACAAAAAAAACTTTTTGGTGCTGTAAAAAAAGAAAAAACAAACTCAGCAAGTTCATTCTCACTCAATGCTTTCCTATGAGAAATGAAAACTGTATGCGATCCGCATACTTTTTTTTTTTTTTTTTTTTTTTATTTAAAGAGAACCGGAGGTGGGGATCTTAGAGTTAAATCTATACACAGAGGCTGGGTCTGGCTATAGTGCCCAGCCTCTGTTGCTAGTTGAATATTCCCTAAATCCCCCCTGCGCTCTGCACGAGCACATAAATTACAGCCGCGCTGGCGACACTGAGCGTGTCGCAGCGGGCTCTGTTTACCATTCTAGTGCCACTCACCCGCCTCCTGCAGAGCGCCGATCCCCGCCCACGTTTCTTCCCTCGCCGCTGATTAGAGAGAAGGGACTCGGGCAGGGACCAGCGCTCTGCAGGAGGCGAGGGGAGCGGCGTGAGTGACACTAGAAAGGTAAACAGAGCCCGACAGCGCGGCTGTAATTTATGGGGGGGGGGGGGAAATTATGTTTACACTTCATTTACACGTATATTAATCAAAAACTCATAATAGAAATGCACCAACACAAACACAAAGCAGGAAAACTTTTGGCAGAATGAATGACTGATGGTTTTCTGCATGGACAAGTGTGACTTTAGCCTAATACTATAAGGCACTGGGCCAGACACTAGTCAAATTCCACGGACTGCATACTTGCAATATAGAGAAAGCAGAAGGTGGTTTTTCCAGGGGCGGTGCTACACGCCAGAAGCTGCTGCATAGTCTGCCTTTGGGAAGGACTTTGAAGGAGAAGACATCACAGGTAAACATAAAACTTTCCTTACAGGAGGACCCATATATTATATTGTGGCTGGATATCCGCTTTAATCTACATTATCCACATTACCTGTAGATCAGTTGTGAATTACATGAGAATGTTGTAATGGTATTATCTATTTCACACAAATCCAGTCAGACAGTATTCATTTTAAGTTGTACATTACACTCTGATGTACCCAAAGTTGGATCGTTGTACAAAAGGCCTGTACGCTTTCTACAGATGCTTCAGCCCAGGACTGTACTTTATTCTAATTCTGTGCACACCAGTACCTATGTAGTAGGCAATTGCATAGTTAAGACCTCTGGAGCTTTCCTTTTGCCCTCTGTCTTTACATGTTGTGTCGCTAAACCAGGGCTGTGGAGTCGGAGTCGGAGTCGTGGAGTCGGAGTCGTGCAATTTTGGGTGCCTGGAGTCGGAGTCGGGAAAAAATGCACCGACTCCGACTCCTAATGAATTTGTAACTAATAAAAATAGAAAATATGATAAAATGTTCTATTTCTCAGATAATAGTCATTAAAAATAATGTATATATACAGTATATATACAGTAATAGCTGTGCTTAGTCCACAAAAATGAAATAAACCAGTCAAAATTAGTTACTTGTGCTGCTTCAATAAAGCAGTCCCCGTATTTTTAAGGTCAGATATACATATCTGATTGTGACTGTATATATGATGTGTACACAGGAATCTCATATATACTAAATAACATCTATGCTGTAAGAATAAAGCCTGGTGTGTAGCTGTGTCACTAATAGAGATGGTCAACGAGATGGAAATAATTCTGCATTGATGCTGATTTATGCAAATGTATGCACTCCCTTTGCTGATGAAATCAAATAATTTGATATGTTGTTAAAATTTGGTTTGGTGACTACAAATTAAAGGGTAACTGAAATGGATGAAAAGTAAAGTTTTATACATACCTGGGGCTTCCTCCAGCCCCCTTCAGGCTAATCAGTCCCTCGCTGTCCTCCACCACCCGGATTTTCTGCTATGAGTCCTGGTAATTCAGCCAGTCAGCGCTGTCCGGTCGCATGCCGCTCCCACAGCCAGGAACATTCTGCACCTGCGCAATAGTGCTGCACAGGTGTAGTATGCTCCTGGCGGCGGAGTGTGTGCATGCGCACTACGCCTGACTGGCTCAAGTACCTGGACTCATAGCAGAAGATCCAGGTGGTGGAGGAGGACATCGAGGGACTGATTATCCTGAAGGCGGCTGGAGGAAGCCCCAGGTATGTATAAAACTTTAATTTCATCTGTCTCAGGTTTACTTTGTTACACAGTAGTACTACACTCTACATATGCACTCCCCACAGAGCTGCAGGGAATCCACTGAGAATGCTGTGCACATTGAACACAGAGGTGTTGTCTGTTTACAATCTCCTCATTCCCCTGCAGAGTACCTGCACATCATTCTTACATGTACCCACACTTACATTGCCTAGGGCCTGATAGAGGTTCTTTGTTCCGGTTTGTACCTTTTACAAGTACTCTTACCAAGGACTAGTTTTAGTCTAAAGGGAATAAATATAGTAGTCTACATATCCTTCTCACTTCAGTTGTCTTGTAAAATTCCTAAGCGTTGGCAGTTAAGAGACGAATTTCATGTTACATACTTTTAATCAACAAAATTGTAATATGCAAATTAGAGGAGTCGGAGTCGTGGAGTCGGAATCGGTGGAATTCTAAACTGAGGAGTCGGAGTCGGAGTCGGTGGATTTTTGGACCGACTCCACAGCCCTGCGCAAAACTACCAGTGTGAAAGGTCCCACTGAAATATAATTGCATTTGTGTTTCAACGTGATTATTTTGTCCTTTGCGTCACAACAGAAAGGAGCCTAAGGGCCCATTTCCACTGAAAGCATTTCATTCTACTTTCTAAAAATGTATTTTTCCAATCGTATATTTGTAAACCACCATTTGGCGTCTCCATTAGTGCAATGTGTGTAGGCAGTGCATTTGTGTAATGTTGAGTGGGAGCACACAAAGAAAAAGATACTTTAGGGGACCATAGGCAAATGCGGAGGGGGGGGATTACAGCTGCCCATAATGTGCCCTCAGACCAGGGCCGATGCAGGGTCTGGGGACAGGCACAAGTTGAGACACCAGAATATCTGCAGGTATCCTGCAGCTGACAGCACTGCCCCCTTTCTGTCCCTGCTACAGTTAACTTTGGATGTAGCGACTTTGTGTGCTAAGAGCAGCTCTGGGGAACTTAACAGAGTCAGGCTTGAGCACAGCCCTGTGCCCCGCTGTGTGAATGCTTCAGGAGCAGGTCGGACATTTAGGAAAGGATTGTCAGATCCTGTCAGTTGGACGGGAAATTGCATTGTGTGTACCCAGCATGATGTCCTACTATATTATTATACTGTCTTGTGCATGGCTGAGGAAGACCTTTCAGGAATTCCCCCCCCCTTGAAAATCCTGGGTTTGCCCCTGGGGACCCAGCAGGAAACCTCATAGGGACCAGTTCTCCAATCAGAGTACCCTCTTAATGCACACGTTGTGATTGGGCAAACCGTGTTGCATAGTCCGAGCCGGGACAAGATCCTCCAGCGCCCAAGGCTGAGACACCAAAGTGCGCCCCTCCATCCCATCCATCCCTCCACACACTAATTGCTATTAGACTTAGAGGTGCTCCAGGGCCCCCAACGCCTTAACCTCCCTGGCGTTCTATTAAGATCGACAGGGCGGCTGCGGGAGCGTTTTTTTTAAATAAAAAAAAAAAAAAACTATTTCATGCAGCCAATTGAAAGTTGGCTGCATGAAAGCCCACTAGAGGGCGCTCCTGTAGCGTACTTCCGATCGCCTCCGGCGATCAGAATTAACAAGGAAGGCCGCAATGAGCAGCCTCCCTTGTTTCGCTTACCTCGTCGCCATAGCGACGAGCGGAGTGACGTCCTGGACGTCAGCCGACGTCCTGACGTCAGCCGCCTCCGATCCAGCCCTTAGCGCTGGCTGGAACTGATTGGTCCGGCTGCGCAGGGCTCGGCGGCTGGGGGGGACCCTCTTTCGCCGCTGCTCGCAGCGGCGATCAGGTAGCACACGTGGCTGGCAAAGTGCCGGCTGCGTGTGCTGCTTTTTATTTGATAAAAATCGGCCCAGCAGGGCCTGAGCGGCGACCTCCGGCGGTAATGGACGTAACAATGCGTCCATACCGCTAAGGAGGTTAATCTCCAGTTATCTGTCTAGCAGTCACTGCCATGTATCTCCTTTTCTTATTTCTCTCCGCTTCAAACACAATAGGGGAATGATAGCTGAGTGAGTTCAGTGTTCCCCCAAGGCTCTTTTAGGCGGGTGCTCCGCCCAGCTAGTTTTGGTGAGCACCCGGCTGTCAACGGCTCACCTCCTCCTATGCTGTAAGCAGAGTTGCTCACAGAAGCACTGGCGCTGCATTCTCTAATCTCGCCCCACCCGGCTACTATTTCATTCCACCTGGAAAAATTTCTGGGGAGAACACTGGAGTTGTGCGCCCCCTCCTACACTGTGCCCTAAGGCTGGAGCCTCTCTCGCCTCTGCCTTGGCCCACCCCTGTGTTTACTACAAACTTTTGGAAACCTAGCAGTTTAAGAGTGTGCCGTCCACCGAATCACGTTAGCTTTATTTTCCTATGAGGTTTCCTGCAGGGTCCCCTAAAGTAACTAGTGCCAAAAAAATATATATAAAATGTAGTATGATGCAATTTACTCACAATTTGTGTTTTAATGTAACTTCCCTATGAAATGCAATAAAAAAAAAGCCAAAATAAAAAATTGCTGTGCTTTGATGACACTGCCCCATCGGGAGCCATGTACTACTGAATAACATTAGAAGCATTTTATTAGTAGAGAAAAAGAGGGTCAAATATATGCAGAAATTAAGTTATTGGAAATTCGTTGCAATATAGGTGGCCTGATAACTGTGTAGAGGAACTTGTGACTAGTACCGACCACAAGCAACAGTAAAAGTTGCTATCATCACATCTCTCGGCGACTCGTCAGTGCATGATTTTATCAAGTCCACAAGGTTACAACTTCAGGGTACAACGTGGAACTGCTGCCTTCCATCCTAAACTCCGTGCCCACACAGCCTGGAGAGTGATCACTGCTCTCTTCACTGTCTTCCAGAAGTCTCATGCGTTCCGAGAACTAGTTATCAGTCTTATTTCCACATATAGAGCGATTACCGCTACTTTGGCCAAGTAACAAACCAAACTCGCTAGCTGTCATCAGCACACGTTTGCTTTGTAAGAATAAGTGTGCTTTTACAAGTCCCCTACAGCTGAACAACTTGCAATGCATCTTACAGCAGCAACAGCTCTAGAAATTGTGTTATGAATGAGAACAATGTGAGAATCGATTCAGCTAGAATACAAGACTTTAGTATACCAGCGGATCATTTTCAGCCTCCTACCTTAGCCCAGGGCAACAAGCCTCTTCCTAGGTCCTGCTGATGATTTCTGTGCCTATTTCCTTGCTTCAGCAGCTGCAGGCTGTGAGCTCACAGCTCAGCATTGAAAGAGGAGGAGCCGGGGAAGGAGGAAGGGAGGAGGTAGTCGTCGCACAGTAAATACTATTCTGCTCTGCCCGCCTAACCAGTGATGAGAGCTGGCCAGTCGTTTTTTGTCAAAAATGTGTGTACCATTTGTGCAGTGCTGTGCGACTCACCCGCCACCACTTCCTTTCATGTTTTCTCTCCCCCCACATCCTGCACTCTTCATGTATTTTATTGTGCACGAGCCTTACATTCCCAAGAGATGCACCAGGTTGCTTTATGTTTTACGTTGCAGCAAGCAGTTATATTATTACTACTAGACAAACTTCGCACTGAAAACCCGTGTCAGGAGGAAATGCAGAAGTAACTTCCTGAATGGTGTTGTGGAATAGCTGTTGTTGGCAATGTCTTCAAGAAGTTCCTCTTGAGTTTTATTTTAGCATATCATTATCATTAAATATGTGTATTAGTGCAGGATGGGCAATGGTATTTTCTTTTTGGTGTTTTGTAAAGAGCAAAATATTTAAGAAAATATTTTATCTTTGTCTATTTATTACATGTGAAACTGAATTGTCTAAGGCCTGGTATGCACTTCTAATTTTGATTGGCTAAAGATTGCTTAAAGGAAACCTTAACTGGCGTGGAAAAAATAATTCACTTACCTGGGGGCTTTCCCAAGCCTCCTGCAGCCGTCCTGTGCCCGCGCCGGTCCTTCTGTGCCCTCCGGTCTCCCTCCGCCGCTAAGTTTCGTTTTCGGACGACTGCCAGTCGTCCTCGGGCAAAGCGTCATCTTCCGCATTCCCCGTCGTAATGAGCCGTAAAGCGCGTCCGCATGACGCCAAGCGCGTCATGCGGACGCGCTTTACGGCTCTTTACGACGGGGAATCCGGAAGAAGATGACGCTTTGCCCGAGGACGACTGGCAGTCGTCCGAAAACGAAACTTAGCGGCGGAGGGAGACCGGAGGGCACAGGACGGCTGCAGGAGGCTTGGGAAAGCCCCCAGGTAAGTGAATTATTTTTTCCACGCCAGTTAAGGTTCCCTTTAATTGTACCACCTCTGTGTAGTATGAAGGCCAACAAGTTTTGAATACTGTTAACAGATTGAGTAAATAAGTTCTAAACAATGAAGTGGTATGATTGGCCAATCAAATTCAGATGTGTGTACCAGGCCTAAGTTAAAGCTCATTTTTCCCCTTCCTTCAGAGTTCTATCATGCTAAGGACACCAAAAATACCATTTTACTTATCTGGATCCACTCAAGAGCATACCACAATGACTCAGGAAGATGGATCCAGCGACGTGCCCCAACAACGAGCACTACCCAATTTGTCTTACTGCAGGTGACGTCACGCGACGCTACACAAGGTTACTCTGTACTTTTCTGTTAGCCGGGCGCATCCACTAGGCGGCGATAATTACTATTCCCCCTCCAGGCGCCATTGATAGTAGGGAAAGATGTAATTCTGGTGGAGTTTTATCGCCACCTAGTGGATGCGTCCAGCTAACGGAAAGGTACCGGTTACTCAATGGGCGTGAACGGAAAATCAAGCGATTGAGTTACTTTGCACAAAGTCGTCAGGGATCTTAAAGATTTAATCTGTCGGGATGGTCATTATCATCGCGGAATGATAAATGAAATTCACGTGATCACGTGCCTGTACCCACATCGCAAAATAACGGAAAGATTGCTCGTTGCTCAAAAAAAAATCGCCGGTCATCGGAAAAATTTGTTCCAAAGAGAGATACACAGCTACACCAGATGGCAGTTAAAACGTCCAAATCTTTATTTAATGCATCACAGGACAAACAGGTACAGGCTCACGCGTATCGGAGCTCTAAATGGCTCCTTAATCATAGCTAACAGACAGGTGTATACTACAGGCAGGCTCGGACTGAACCACCGATTTTTCCATCGGTGGGCCCCGGCCGCCCCGCCTTCTGGGGACCCCAGAGCTGAGAAGGAAGGGGCACAGCGCAGGAAGGGGGGAAATTGTGCACAGGGGAGGGGGGAAGCCTCCCTCCTTCACCTAGGGGCGCCCCCTTCCGCGCTCCCCCCTCCACAATTGCAGCCAGCGGCAGCAGCAGGGAATAGCTTACCGGCATGAGATCCATAGCTCTGTGTGCCGCTGGCTGGGCTGATCTCCTGCACTGCACTGACCAATCACGCTCTCGCAGTACTTTCTGTAAGAGCGTGATTGGTCAGTGCAGTGCAGGAGACCAGCCCAGCCAAACGGCACGCAGAGCTATGGATCTGATCATCCCGGTAAGTGATTCCCCGCTGCTGCCGCTGGATGGCTGCAATTCTGGAGGGGGGGGGGGTGCGCGGAAGGGGTGGCCCCTAGGTGAGGGAGGGGGGGAGGCTTTCCCCTCTGCTCTGTGAACAATTTCCCCCCTTCCTGCGCTGTGCCCCCCTCCTTCTCAGCTCTGGGGCCCCCACTAACTGGGGACCTGCCTTTGTAGGGATATCTGCCGCCAATCCATTAGCATTTTGTGGGGATATCTGCTGCCAATCTAATTGCATTTTGTGAGGATATCTGCCGCCTGTAACGATTGGTGTCAGCACACAGAGAGAATCTGATTGTTGATGATCTGCAGAATCATCAACAATACAGATGTATACTTGATTATGGATGATCTGCAGAATTACCAATAATACAAGTATGACTAACCTCTGGACAACTAATGAGTAAAGTGCTAGATGAACTGAAGGCTATCTCCCGAGGAGCGGGAGATGTAAACGGCTCGGCCAAGAGCCACCTGAGGGGCAGGTGGCCCTGGGCAGTGCAGAAACTATCTCCTTGATAGTGAGAACCTGGTAACCAGGGATAATGGTATCAGGTGTTAAACTGTACTGCAGCCAGAGTAAGAGACCACTGGCTGCTAACAGGCCGGACTCTCTGAGGAGCAGGAGTCCTGGTTGCAGCTGACACCTGGTGGAATGGTGTTACTGCTAGTACAGATAAACTGAGCACTCAGGGAGAGTGACAGCTTGAGTGGTTGGGCAGGCTAGGTCGGCAACACACGAGCAAATCAGGTACAGAGAGAGAGAGACTGATTCGGTAACCGGGTACAGGCAGGGTCTGGCAACAGGTAGGCAGATATGCAGCGGTACCGAATCAGAAAGCAGAGAAAGGTCGACAGAGCAAATGATCATAACATATAATTAAAAAAAGTCCTAGACTGGGGTGTGAGTTCCTTGGTCTCGACACCCTGGAACTAGTCTAGAGTATAACACAGTAATAGCACGGTGTTCCTAAGCTTGAGTGTGTGGTCCTTGGTCACAACACCCTGGAACTGGTCTAAAGTATAACACATCAATGACACAAACGTAATCTGGCTAAGTGTGAATTCCCAGGTCCTCCTGGTTCTAACACACTGTGAGATCTGACTGGTCTGAGTGCTCACACATTAGTATTATTATTATTATTATTTATTGAATTTATAAAGCGCCAACATATTACGCAGCGCTGAATTCGCAACGGCAGACAACCAGCCACTGACAGGCAAGAAGTATATATAGTAGAGCGCTCCTCAGCGCCGCCCAGTCCCACTCAGCCAATCACCCACAGCGCTGGGATCAGCTGATCGTCCTGATCAGCTGATCCCTCTCCTATTGGCATAAAGGTCCTGCCTCCTAGCGCGCGCGCGTAGCTCTCCATCTGTGTGCACTACTAGGCTCAGACAAACCAGACGCATGCTGCTGTGCGGAAACCGACGGTCTGAATGCGGAGACAGCAGCCCCGCAGCCAGACCGCGCGGCGGTGTCTCCGCAATCCATTACACCGCCAATCTGATTGTATTTTATGGGGAAAACTGCTGCCAATCTAATTCCATTTTGTGGGGGTATCTGCTGCCAATCTGATTGCATTTTGTGGGGGTATCTGCTGCCAATCTGATTGCATTTTGTTGGGATATCTGCCGCCAATTTGATTGCATTTTGTGGGGAAATCTGCCGCCAATCTGATTGCATTTTGTCGGGAAATCTGCTGCCATTTGACTACTTCATGAATTATCATGAGGCATGTAACTACTTGATTATTTTATCTAAAATGTATCTGGTCAGACCTAATCTCTGTGAATAACACCACTACTTATTTTGTGTTTTTTTTTTTTTTAATTTTAAAGTCTGCCCATGACTCATCATGACCACGCCCATGTTCCAGTGCGTGGTGACACATTTATTTTTTCTGCGGCGCGCTGGACTGTCCTCAGAAGTTCTCACAATCTATTCCCTACCATAAAATCCTGCAAAATTTCTAGAGTACATGTGTATGTGAGCCCAAAATGGGGGGGGGGGAGAAGGAGAGGGGGGTAGGCCCCAGGCTGAAACTTCCTTGGTGTATATAGTCAGGAACCCACCCCCGGATGGGAGTGGTTCCTGTCTTAAAGGAACACTGTAGGGGGGTCGGGGGAAAATGAGTTGAACTTACCTGGGGCTTCTAATGGTCCCCCGCAGAAATCCTTGCTGCTTCCACACAAGGACGTTACAGGCGCACGTTAGTGCAGCCTGTAATGCCCTCCCAACGCACAGCAATGTAACACAAGTGGGCTGTTCACACAGCCCATGTTGCGTTACATGTAACGCTGCACGTTCTTAAGAAAGTGCAGCATGCTACGGCGTTAGAGCGGCTTAAGCCACGTTAGACTGTCTGCACATTCGCAGTCATGTTGGGGAGGAGCGGAGAGCGGCCAGGCACATGGCTAATTAATATTCACTGCACGTTGTGACGTGCAGTGTTTACTTCCTGGAGCGGCCGCTCTGTGCGGTGATTGGTGAGTCAGGCTCGTCCATGCCGCGAGGGAGAATTAAAACTGCTCTGCTGGCTCCGCTTTCTCTCTACCACCATCCCTGCACCGATCCCACTCTCCAGCGATGCCTTCCTCACTCCAGCTATCCTCGCCTGTCTCCCCTTCCTCCCTGCAGATTCCCCGGTGGCACTGTGAGTAGAGCATGGAGAGTATTATTCACTGTGGCTCTCTCCAGCAATGATCGCACATCCTCCTCCGCCATACAGAGCTGGGCTACTGTTCACAGTACCAGGATGCGGCTTGATCATCAAGCCGCTTGCGGGATTGTGAACAGTAGCCCGGAGCTGTATGGCGGAGGAGAATCGTCACTGGAGAGAGCCATGGTGAGTAATACTTCCCATGCTCTAACCACAGTGCCACCTGGGGACCTGCAGGGAGGGTGGGGGCACCAATAGCTGGCTGACCTATACTGGGCCAACTATAGCTGGCTGACCTATACTGGGGCAACTATAGCAGGCTAACCTATACTGGGGAAACTATAGCAGGCTATCCTATACTGGGGCAACTATAGCTGGCTAACCTATACTGGGGCACCTAAAGCTGGATAAACTATACTGGGGCACTTATAGCTGAATAACCTATACTGGGACGCATAGTTACATACTTATTTGGGTTGAAAAAAAGACATACGCCCATTAAGTTCAACCAGAAAAATAAAGTACAACACCAGTCTGCTCTCTCACATATCCCTGTTGATCTAGAGTAAGGAAAAAAAAACCTTACAAGGCATGGTCCAATTAGTCCCAAAAGGGAAAAAATTCCTTTCTGACTCCAGAAGGAAATCAGATAAAAAAACCTAGATCAACACCATGGGCGCCAAGGGGGTCCTTTGGGGTGCGGAAGCACCCCCAAAAATAGACCAAGCACCGCCTTAGCACCCCTGTGTCGCAACTTGCCGACCCACTCTGTAATTAGAGCAGTGCTACAAGAAAATGGCCGCCGATGTCCACAAATGATCCATTTTCTTGTAGCTATCTAACTACAGAGGGAGAGGAGGCAGGGAGCGCTTTTGACGCAGGAGAGGAGGCGACGGCGGGAAGATTCCTAATGGTAGTGGCCGCGGGAACGGATGGGGGATCTTGGGTCAGCTCTACTACTTATACTGGGGCAGCTCTACTACCTATACTGGGGCAGCTCTACTACCTACACTGGGGCAGCTCTACTACCTATACTGGGGCATCTATACTACCTATACTGGGGCAGCAATACTACCCATACTAGGGCATCTATACTACCCATACTGGGGCAGCTATACTACCTATGCTGGGGCAGCTATACTACCCATACTGGGGCAGCTATACGACCCATACTGGGGCAGCTATACTACCTACACTGGGGCAGCTATACTACCTATACTGGGGCATCTACACTACCTATGCTGGGGCAGCTATACTACCTACGCTGGGGCAGCTTCATGTCCCCCTGTCACCAACAGCAGGGGTCAGGAACTCACCTTCCACCCAAACCTGGTTAATTTTGAGGAAGGTGAGTTTGTCCACAGAAACGGACAGCCGAGAGCGCTTCTCGGTGACCACGCCATCATCCGCACTGGAGCATCTCTCGGAGAGGACACTGGAAGAGGGGCAGGACAGGACTTCTAGGGTGTACTGACTGGGCAGCTCACTCCAGATCTCCAGTCTCTCGACCCAGTACTCCATGAGGTTTACTGGGCTGTCGGTGTCAAGCCCGTTGAATGACCCCATGTAGTCAGACACCATGCTGGTCAGTCGCTGGTGCTGGTTGGAGGAGAATGCTGTGGCTGGCACCTCTGCTCTGGGCAGCTCCACTGCATACAGGCTCTTAGTTAGGCTCAGCAGGTCGCCGGGGCACCGGATGCTGATGCTGCTGGTGGCCGCAGGCACCTGTTGCTGGGTTGGCAGAACAGCAACAGTGGGGGTGAAAGGCTGGTGAAATGCTTCCTGCAGTCTGCGCACTAGGGCCCCCTGCAACTTCCTTGCACAGCACTCGGTGGTGCATGACAACATGAATTGTCCCAGCTTCCCCTTCAGATGCGGGTCCAGGATCAAGGTTATCCAGATGTCCTCTCTTTCACGTATCTGGATCACCGGGGGTCCCTGCAAAGGTAGCACAACATGTGTGCAGCCATGGGGAAGAGGCAGGCAGGAGTTACACACTGCATAGCCTGCATACAGGGTGGACAAATGGAAATAATTCCATATTCAGGACATAAACACCTCCCTACGGTGCGCAGAGGGTGTGGCGGCTCTCCCTCTGGTTGGGCGTTGTTTGGTGGTGGTGCTGCTGCTGATGGCGGTGCCGGCTGAAGCAGCGGCCTGTGTTCCACGCCCACCGCTGGACCTGCCCTTGCCTGACATGTGCTGATACAATTGCCTACACTCCTGTGCCTCATCCTCCTCTGAGCTGCCTTCTGGGACCTCAGGCACGTAAGGACGGTCCTGCCAATCACTCTCGTCATCCAGAAACAGCTCTTCCCCTAACCCAAATCCAAATCCAAAAAGTTTTATTGGCAGGACCAAATACATTTAGCATTGCCAAAGCAAAACAAAGCATTAACATGGGGAGGGGGTTGTGGGAATAAGGGAAGGGTATAGGGGGTTGGGGTATGTAGTCCTTAGGGTGTGAAGGATGTAAGGGACAATATGGGGGGCTGGGATATACAGTCCATAAGGTGGTATTGGGGGTATACAGTCTATGTGGTATCATGTTCCCCTCAGTTGGTGGCAGGCTGTGACACCACCTCTTCCACCCCAACATCCCCAGACACAGACCCCTCCTCATCCTAAAAATCTGCTTGTGCTGGCCCGAGTAGAACCTCCTCCCCATCAGGCCCAATGATATCCTAAAAGGCAGCCTTCAAGACGCTGCCAGACGCTGGACTGAGGGGCAGAACGCTCTCATCCAGGGAGGGCTGACCACTGGCTGCTGGGGTGGATGTCACAGCAAGTGGGGGTGTTGTCTGCTGCTGCTGCGGCTAGTACTGCTGCTTCTGCTAGTACTGCTGCTGGGAGTGCTGGTCACAGTGGAGGTCTGGGAACAAGTAATGGGCTGCTCCTCCACCATCATCTTCACCACTGCCTCTACCTGACTCTCCTGAATGACCACACGGCAACCCAAGGTGCTGAAAATGGGTGCCAACGGCAGCTGCTGTGCTGCTGATGGATGCCTCTCTGCTGCATCTCTTACAGCTCAGCGCCCTCACACTGGCGGTGGACCAGTCCCAGACGCAGCGGCGGCAATGGCACTCCCTCTCCTGCCACGGCCCCTGCCAGATTCTCTATGCACAAGATTTGAAGGTGGAGAGTGTGCTGCTTTTTACCTGTCAATAATATGTGTGTGGGAACAGACAGAATATAACAGGGGGCTTTATTTACTGATCCTTTTTTTTAAACAGAAAAGAAAAAAAATGCACAGATGGCGCACATACTGAATACAGTAATAGAGCAGTGAACACCTGCCTACCTGCACTGCGCACAGCAAAGTAACTGCACGCTGGCACAGTACAATGTCACTGACTACACTGAGTGACTACAACTAACTTAAGTTGATCACTGGCTAATTAGCTAAATAAAAGTATCAAACACAGTAATAGAGCACAAAAATCAGTGAACGCCTGCCTGCACTCAGTAGACTGACACTGACGACTACACTTACTACAACCAAGTTTAGTTAATCACTGGCTAGCTAGCTAAATACAAGTATCAAATACAGTAATAGAGCAATGAAATGTGGGGGAACGCTGTGTTTTACACAAAAAAACGCTCTTGCTTTCTACAATATGGCCTGGAGATGTTCTCTCAGTGCCACAGAGTCTAGACAGTCATTGACGGAACTCCTTCAATGGCCGCCGCTTTATATACAGGAGGGGAGGGCAGAGCCTCCCCTCCTATGAGTGGTTGCTAGGGCCTACACTGGTGGCCTCTGATTGGCACAGTGACGTTATTTCCCCAATCACGGATTTCCAACCATGATCACGGCCATGATAATGAGCCAGATTTCCGTAATATCAGCCGAATCCATGATCAAAATTTCAATCACGATGTCAGATTCAGAAAAAGAGGCTTGTGATCACAGCATACCATCGCATATCTTATCTTATTTAGGACTAACCTTAACTGCATCCATACCTAACACTAACCTATCCTCTGCCCACACCTAACACTAACCTCACCCCATCTATACCTAACAGTAAGGGTCAATTTACACTAGCACGAAAAACTTGCTGATCCACAGAACAGAAGATAGATAATTGGACAATAGATAAATGCACAATAAATAAAACATACAAGTTATGACATACAAGGAGCTCACAACAAAAAACAAGATCATGCAAATGTCTTTGGTAACAGTAGTTCTAGGTCTTTATCAAAAATAGTTAGAGTCTGTTCTAGTCCGCAGGAGGGGTATCCGACAGGGTGTTAGGAAAAAAGGGCACAGAAGCCCTTAAAGTGAACCTCCAGACTAAAAATCTACTCAGTCAGCAGCACTGAAAAGGCTTGGTGTTTCTTTAACAGTTTTACAGCATCAGAACTTTGTTTTGCCTAGGCATTTTTCCCCTAATGCTGTGCATAGCATGTTGATTTCTGATGTTGCTGTTCTTTTTCTGCTGTTTTGACGCAAATTTGGGTTTTTTTATTTTGAATTTGAGATTTTAAGCCTAGGGAGGGGTGATCAGAACACAGGACAGTTGGAACTGTCTCATGCTCCCTGTCACCTCCTTTCAACCAAAAAGATGGCTGCCCCCATGAAAAAGATGTTGCCCCTCCATGAAATCACAAACATTTGCCTGTTCTTTTAAAACAGGGTGGGTAAGAGATTATATTACCTATCTACTTAATCAACATAATTAATGTAACTTAATGACTGTATGTTTGTTTAGGCTGAAGTTCCCCTTCAAGGTAAAAACGGCATCACCATAGACGCCCATTGTAAAAGCCATGATTTGCGGCAAAAGACAGAAATTTGTCCGCACCGTGGCGCCCGTTAATGGGCGCCACCAGAGTGAATTAGTATGTTTGCTGCTAATAAATTTACCTGCCTAGCCGCATACCACGGCTTTACAGCAAAGGTTTTATTAAGGTTTGGGGGGGGAGTAGGGTTAAGCACCGGGGGGGGGGGATTCTTAGGGTTAGGCACCACCAGAGGGGTTCTAAGGTTTAGGCACCGGGGGGGGGGGGTCCTAGGTTTGGGCACCACCAGGGGGGTCTTAGGGTTAGGTGCCACCAGGGAAGTCTTAGGGTCAGGCACCGCCAAAGAGGTCTTAGGGTTAGGCACCACCAGGGGAGTATTCTGTATGCGAGTAGGGTTAGGTCGGAATTCAGCAGTAGAATATTGCTAATTGTAGCAATATTTTACTACTAGAAAACCCTTGCGCCCTTTTTTCCAGGCGTGTTTTTTCATGTATATGTTTGACAGTGAGGTTGCATGATCAACCAGGTAATACTAGGGAGAGGGCCCTGCCAGAGGCTTACAATTCAAAGGGTGGGGGTAGAGACACAATAAGTGTGTCTATTGAGAGGGTGCCCAGCAGAATGTATTATGTTACTAATAAGAAGGAAGGCATGAATAGGTAAGTGTATAGGATGGAGGAGCCCAATGTGCGTTCTATTTTAGTATTTTTAAATACAAATAAAAAATTATATAATAAAAAGAGAGGTAATTGCTTACGTCTCCAGAAGACATAGACACCAACTGGAAAAAAAGTTTCTATTCAAAAAGCAATCTGACAACGCATTTCACGGGTCATGGGCCGCTTCCTCAGGTCAATACAAAATGCCTTGACAGCATAGGGGATAAAGTGTAGGTACCTCTAATGTCACTGCTCAGGGAAGCTATAAGTTACATTCCTTCTAGTTTTGTCTTGTTTGTGCCTGTGTGGATGTTTACAATTGCTATGGTAGTGTCAGGATCTGTGCCTCTGTTGTCCTGCTGGTGGCATCATTAGTGAACTTTGCTGTGAACTTCCACTGTCAACCAGCAGATGTCTCCCTTGTTGCTGAGAACTGTGAACTTTGCAGTTCCCCGGATCACCAGCAGGTGGAACTATGTCAGGATTTGTGCCTCTGTTATCCTACTGGTGACATTACTAGTGAACTTTGCTGTGAACTTCCACTGTCAACCAGCAGATGTCTCTCTTATTGCTGAGAACTGTGCAGTTCCCCGGATCACCAGCAGATGGAACTATGTGAACTTTCTGAGAGATCACCTGATCAATGTGCTGCTATTTAAGACCAGACTTCCTAGCAGCACATTGCTAGGTCATTCTGTTTGCTTGTGTAGTATTGTGACTCTGGCCATTGATCCTGTGTTCCCTGTTTCCTGCCTTGCCTTATTCTCTGAATTCCCGGTATCGATCCTTGCTAGCCTGACCTTTCTCTGCCTGATGTTATTGCCTGATCCTGATTTCCTGGTTTGACTTTTGCTTGTATGACCTCTCTTTGTGTATGCTGATTCGGATTATTCATTGTTGTATATATTCTGATATTTTGTGTGTTGCTGTATATATTCTGTATAGATACAGTGGGTTGCAAAAGTATTCGGTCCCCTTGAAGTTTTCCACATTTTGTCACATTACTGCCACAAACATGCATTAATTTTATTGGAATTCCACGTGAAAGACCAATACAAAGTGGTGTACATGTGAGAAGTGGATTGAAAATCATACATCATTCCAAACATTTTTTACAAATAAATAACTGCAAAGTGGGGTGTGCGTAATTATTCGGCCCCCTGAGTCAATACTTTGTAGAACCACCTTTTGCTGCAATTACAACTTCCAGTCTTTTAGGGTATGTCTCTACCAGCTTTGCACGTCTAGAGACTGAAATCCTTGCCCATTCTTCTTTGCAAAACAGCTCCAGCTCAGTCAGATTAGATGGACAGCGTTTGTGAACAGCAGTTTTCAGATCTTGCCACAGATTCTCGATTGGATTTAGAGCTGGACTTTGACTGGGCCATTCTAACACATAGATATGTTTTGTTTTAAACCATTCCATTGTTGCCCTGGCTTTATGTTTAGGGTCATTGTCCTGCTGGAAGGTGAACCTCCGCCCCAGTCTCAAGTCTTTTGCAGTCTCCAAGAGGTTTTCTTCCAAGTTTGCCCTGTATTTGGCTCCATCCATCTTCCCATCAACTCTGACCAGCTTCCCTGTCCCTGCTGAAGAGATGCACCCCCCGAGCATGATGCTGCCACCACCATATTTGACAGTGGGGATGGTGTTCAGAGTGATGTGCAGTGTTAGTTTTCTGCCACACATAGCGATTTGCATTTTGGCCAAAAAGCTCCATTTTGGTCTCATCTGACCAGAGCACCTTCTTCCACATGGTTGCTGTGTCCCCCACATGGCTTATGGCAAACTGCAAACGGGACTTCCATAAAGGCCAACTTTGTACAGTGCATGACTAATAGTTGTCCTATGGACAGAGTCTCCCACCTGAGCTGTAGATCTCTGCAGCTCGTCCAGAGTCACCATGGGCCTCTTGACTGCATTTCTGATCAGCGCTCTCCTTGTTCGGCCTGTGCGTTTAGGTGGATGGCCTTGTCTTGGTAGGTTTACAGTTGTGCCATACTCCTTCCATTTCTGAATGATCGCTTGAACAGTGCTCCGTGGGATGTTCAAGGCTTTGGAAATCTTTTTTGTAGCCTAAGCCTGCTTTAAATTTCTCAATAACTTTATCCCTGACCTGTCTTGTGTGTTCTTTGGACTTCACGGTATTGTTGCTCCCAATATTCTCTTAGACAGCCTCTGAGGCCCTCACAGAGCAGCTGTATTTGTACTAACATTAGATTACACACAGGTGCACTCTATTTAGTCATTAGCACTCATCAGGCAATGTCTATAGGCAACTGACTGCACTCAGATCAAGGGGGGCCGAATAATTATGCACACACCACTTTGCAGTTATTTATTTGTAAAAAATGTTTGGAATCATGTATGATTTTCGTTCCACTTCTCATGTGTACACCACTTTGTGTTGGTCTTTCACGTGGAATTCCAATAAAATTGATTCATGTTTGTGGCAGTAATGTGAGAAAATGTGGAAACCTTCAAGGGGGCTGAATGCTTTTGCAAGCCACTGTAGATAGATAGTTAGGGGTTCTGGTATTGTGCTGCACCACGTATTCAAAATAGAGAGACCGAGAGCCCAAATATAGTGTAGTAGTTATTGTAAAGGTGGGATGAATGAAGAGAGTACACAGACAGAGGTGCCTAGCGTATTTTGACCCAAATACTGTTGTGTACTCCTATTTCTATTGCCTGATGAAGCGGGTTTATGCCTGCGAAACGCGTTGCGGCCTTTATTTGGAGTGTACCAATAAAAATCGTTTTTCTTGAAACAGACAGTTTTCTGGTGTCTGCTTATAGGAGGTAAGCCCACCACTGCCTCCCAAGCAATTTTTAACTTTTTAGCATTGTGATTTTACCCTTTTGGTGCCTCTGTTCTTTCTATATTTGCACCACGTATTGTTTGATCGTATGTGTATGGTGGATGTATATTTGAATTGCTGCACCTTTGTAAATAAAACACGTTTTTCACCTTCAATCCAACCTATGCAGACCTCAGTATTTTCATATATGTGATTTCCTGCTCTTGCAATGTCTTGATAAGAATCTGCATGTGCGGATCCTTACATAATGACCTAGCCATACCAAAATATTTCAATCACATAAATACTGAGGGCTCTTGTCTGCAATCATGGGTTTGAACTTGAATCTGGATGATGTGTACTACTATGCCTTGGTTGCTGAAGAAACCAAAAGTTATTCCTTCCTGTATTTTGCAGCTTACTCCAGAAAGCACCTTCAGCAGTTAATTGATTTAGTGCCAGAGCCGGATCTTCAACCAGGCAAACTAATCAACTGCTTATGGGCCCCAGGAGGTCAAAAGGGCCCCATCAAGATGTCTTGTTCATGAAGTCCTTTAGTAACTCTTTCAGTCTTCAAAAACAAGATCTCTGCAGCAATTCTCTACTATAAATATAAGAATCAGGCACACACAGAGTTACTCCCCCCCCTCCTCTTAGCTTAGAGCTGTCAGACACAGACTAGGTGCTGGAATGTGATCTATTCATACAGGAGCAGCTTGCTAGCTAGAACAACTTGATGTTTCAAAAACATCTGTAGTTAAACTTTTTTTCATAGTAGCATCATAATTTTCTCAAAAGCCTCCGTTCCACACGCCCCCCTTCGGTAGTGCTCCCAAGTTGCGCACATTTGGCCTGGCATAATAATGCACTTGGACGCAATACGAAATAAGGTAGGTTCTATCCTTTGGGAGGTGGGTGGGGGCGGCTCTCTCTGGCGGTGGCAGCGCTTGGGGGGGCCGCCCGCACTTCTTAGCCTCCCCCCAGGGGGGCGGCTACAAGGTCTCTGAGCAGTGAGGGTGCTTGGAGTGCTCTGTTGGCCCCCCTTTTCCTGGGATCCTGGGGGGGCCTCCACGTGGCGATCCTGGATAAGTGCTAAATGCTGCGCAAACTAATCCCCCGCAGGGCAAAAATTTTGCGTTGAATTAGTTGGCAAAACCCTGCAAATCCTGGCATGCGAAAGCGCATGCAGATTTGCTTGAGCTATGCCTCATTAACAAGCTAATTAGGCCTCATCTGCTAAGCCAGGTATATAAGGGTTCACTTGGTGATTGATCCACGCACCCTTTTTGCAATATGTAGTTAGGAATCAATCCCATTTAATTCCTGTCTTTTGTGCAGCCGGTATTTACTATCTCTTAGATAGGGAAAGTTTTGTTGAATACTATTCTAAAATGGATAAATCGCGTATTATTGAATATATGCATGCTGTTAAAAGTCTGAGTGATCACAAGTTGTGCAAGTATGAATCATCCTCTGCCTTAATTGCCATGTGGCAGAAAATCATTTCTTCAGACCAAATATATTGGTAGGTGAACAGAGGCGCCAGAAGGATAAAAGTACATAACATTTTTAAAAAATTGCTGGGAGGAAGTGGTGGACTCGCCTCCGTTAAAGCAGACACCAAGGACTGTAAATGTATAGATATACACATTTATTGAAAATACCCCAAAGATGCAACGCGTTTCGCGGGCACAGCCCACTTCTTCAGGCAATAAGCAGGGGATAAACAACAGCAATTCAGTTATAGCAAGCAGAGCACCTCTGTGACAGAGGTGCTCTGCTTGCTATAACTGAATTGCTGTTGTTGAATTGCTATAACTGAATTGCTGTCCACCACTTCCTCCCAGCAATTTTTTAAAAATTTTATGTACTTTTATCCTTCTGGTGCCTCTGTTCACCTACCAATATATTTGAGTCCACCCCAGGTGGAGGGGTGATCTACCCCCTTTCTTCCTATCTACAGAGAGCGACTTCTTAATCCTGAGTGAGGACAGGTCTAATCTCCTCACCTGCCTAATGAGTGGTTACCTAGGTGGTAACCC
This sequence comes from Hyperolius riggenbachi, assembly GCF_040937935.1. NCBI lineage: Eukaryota > Metazoa > Chordata > Amphibia > Anura > Hyperoliidae > Hyperolius > Hyperolius riggenbachi. Next base: position 159,747,327 of record NC_090650.1, read on the forward strand.
GTGTTTGTGAGTATTACCATCTCACTGTTTCATTTATCCAATCAATTTTGACATACTACACCATATTGGGCTCTCAATTTCTCTTCAACTTTTATTTCTTCAGACCAGCAGTGGCGGCGCTACACTGGGGCTTGCCCAGGCTTCAGCCCCAGCTGGCAACTTGCTAGCCCCTCTTAAAGCCCCCCCCCCCCCCCCGCTGGCCGTGGCCACCGCAAGTCTGTTAGCCAGCCGCGCTAATAAGGGATTCGGGAGACTGCTTTATTCCTCCCTCCCTCCTCCCTTCCTCTGAATGCCCCCACCTGCTGTGAATGACTGTCCCCCCCGTAGGCAGTGTGTGCGGAGGAGAGCGGAGCGGTAGGTCCTCTTACCGCAATCCATGCTCACCGGCAACTAGTCTCTTGCTTCCTGTTTACCATGACGTCACAGGAAGCAGGAGACTAGTTGCCGGTGAGCATGGATTGCGGTAAGAGGACCTACAGCTCCGCTCTGCTCCGCACACACTGCCTATGGGGGGGACAGTCATTCACAGCAGGTGGGGGCATTCAGAGGGAGGGAGGGAGGAATAAAGTAGGCTCTCGCATCCCTTATTAGCACGGCTGGTTCTCGATCATTTTTTTCCTGTCTTCTCTCCCCAGGGAAATCTCCTCACACACAGGGGCACCTTCCTCCCCACCCACGGGCATTCTCCCCCCTCCACTGACGACCCCCCTACCCACTGGCACCCTCTTCCCCACCCACTGGCACCCTCCTCCTACCCACTGAGACTATCCTCCTACCCACTGGCACCTTTCTCCTCCACCTAGTGTCACCCTCCTTTCCACCCACAGGTACCCTCCTCCCCACCCACTGGCACCCTCCTCCTACCCACTGACACCCTCCTCCTACCCACTGGCACCCTCCTCCCCACCCAGTGGCACCCTCCTCCCCACCCACAGGTACCCTCCTCCCCACCCAGTGTACCCCCAGCCCACCACCACCAGCCAGGCCTGAGCTGACCTAGGGCCCCCAGCCCACCACCACCAGCCAGGCCTGAGCCCTTCCACCCAGCCCACCACCACCAGCCAGGCCTGAGCTGACCTGGGTCCCCCAGCCCACCACCACCAGCCAGGCCTGAGCCCTTCCACCCAGCCCACCACCACCAGCCAGGCCTGAGCTGCCCTGGGGCCCCCAGCCCACCACCACCAGCCATGCCTGAGCTGCCCTGGGGCCCCCAGCCCACCACCACTAGCCATGCCTGAGCTTCCCTGGGACCCCAGCCCACCAGCCACGCAGGCATGAGGCCTCCAGCCCACCACCAGTCAGGCTTGAGGTGCCCTGGGGCCCCCAGCCCACCACCACCACCAGCCTGACTACATATACTGGGGACATCTATACACCTGGCTACCTATGCTGGGGACACTGTCTGTCTGTCATTATGTGCATTTACTGGTGAAAAGTTGTCTCTTATGTGCATTTACTGGGGAAATGCTGTCTGTCATTATGTGAATTAACTGGTGAAAAGCTGTCTCTTATGTGCATTTACTGGGGAAATGCTGTCTGTCATTATGTGCATGAACTGGTGAAAAGTTGTCCCTTATGTGCATTTACTGTGGAAACGCAGTCTGTCATTATGTGCATTAACTGGTGAAAAGCTGTCCCTTATGTGCATTTACTGCGGAAACGCAGTCTGTCATTATGTGAATTAACTGGTGAAAAGCTGTCTCTTATGTGCATTTAATGGGGAAACTGTCTGTCATTACATGCATTAACTGGTGAAAAGCTGTCTCTTATGTGCATTTAATGGGGAAACTGTCTGTCATTACATGCATTAACTGGTGAAAAGCAGGCTCTTATGTGCATTTAATGGGGAAACTGTCTGTCATTACATGCATTAACTGGTGAAAAGCAGGCTCTTATGTGCATTTAATGGGGAAACTGTCTGTCATTACATGCATTAACTGGTGAAAAGCAGGCTCTTATGTGCATTTAATGGGGAAACTGTCTGTCATTACGTGCATTAACTGGTGAAAAGCAGGCTCTTATTTGCATTTACTGCGGAAACGCAGTCTGTCATTACGTGCATTAACTGGTGAAAAGCTGTCCCTTTATGTGCATTTACTGCAGAAACGCAGTCTGTCATTATGTGCATTAACTGGTGAAAAGCTGTCTCTTATGTGCATTTAATGAGGAAACGCTGTCTGTCATTACATGCATTAACTGCTGAAAAGCTGATTCTTATGTGCATTTACTGGTGAAAGGCTACCTGTCATTATGTGCGTTTACTTAATTTTTTTTTCATGTAACTACGTTAGCTGGTACAACTACATTACAGTTAGCCCCGCCCACATGACATCATGACCACGCCCAAATATTCGCCGCGGCGCGCGAAGCGCGCCCCAAATTCCCCCCCCCCCCCCCAAGCCCAGGCTGCCAGCCCTCGTGCCCCCTTTGAGCCCCCCAAAAATCTGAAGCTGGAGCCGCCACTGCAGACCAGTGCAGTTCTGATCCTGATTTTGATGCATGTCAGAATTATTCAGTGTTTAAAATATCGTATGCAGATGCTTGCATGTTTGATCTGGATGATTGCAGACCTTGTAAAAATCAAGCTAGTTTTCAATTCACTTCAGAACCGGTTGATGCTTATTATGGTTATCTGAACAGGGAAAAGAGAGAGTTTGTTGAATTTTTTCTCAGCAAAGTGAGGATTTTATCAGGAGTTGTATGCATGGTGTTAAATCCCTGATGGTTAATGCCTTGTGCGAGAATGAATCTGCATCTGCTTTGATTGCCATCTGGCAAGAAATTATTTCCTCTAAATTTCAATCTCATCCTCTATCTGATAACCCTTATGTCCAGAGTTCACAACCTGCACGTCAGTTATCTGTACAATCTTCATTGCAAACTGCAGTCAGACCCATACCTTGGTCATGGCAAAAATCATTAGACTAATTCTGCACACAAAAAGAAAAATAAATTCTTTCCCTCCATCTCCATTCAGTATGTGCAGCCTCCAGCCGATTCTGGTCCAGTGCAGCCTCCAGCCGATTCTGGTCCAGTGCAGCCTCCAGCCGATTCTGGTCCAGTGCAGCCTACAGCCGATTCTGGTCCAGTGCAGCCTCCAGCCGATTCTGGTCCAGTGCAGCCTCCAGCCGATTCTGGTCCAGTGCAGCCTCCAGTCGATTCTGGTCCAGTGCAGCCTCCAGCCAATTCCTGTCCAGTGCAGCCTCCAGCCAGGTCCGTGCAGCCTCCAGCTGAATCGTGTCCTCAGCAATCTCCAGCCAGTCCTGTGCAGCCTCTCGCCTTTCTTTTGGGAATTTTTCATGGACTAGATTTGCTGACAGTATATCAGCCTGCCAGGCCTGCAGAGTTCCAAAATGTGCACCCTGCAGTATCCAGTCCTGCAGAACGTTGCTCCCAGCCTGCAGAACGTTGCTCCCAGCCTGCAGAACGTTGCTCCCAGCCTGCAGAACGTTGCTCCCAGCCTGCAGAACGTTGCTCCCTGCCTGCAGAACTTTGCTCCTAGCCCGCACAGGCTCTGTTCCAGCCCGCACAGGCTCTGTTCCAGCCCACACAGGCTCTGTTCCAGCCCGCACAGGCTCTGTTCCAGCCCACACAGACTGTAGCAGTGTATCAGCCAACGGCCCAGCCAGAAGCTCAGCCAATGGCCCAGCCAGGTGCTCAACGGCCCAGCTCCCTGAGGCTATCCAGCCTGTTGCCCCCCTGTCTGAAACTATCCAGCCTGTTGCACCCCTGTCTGAAACTATCCAGCCTGTTGCCCCCCTGTCTGAAACTATCCAGCCTGTTGCCCCCCTGTCTGAAACTATCCAGCCTGTTGCCACCCTGTCTGAAACTATCCAGCCTGTTGCCACCCTGTCTGAAACTATCCAGCCTGTTGCCCCCCTGTCTGAAACTATCCAGCCTGTTTCCCCCCCTGTCTGAAACTATCCAGCCTGTTGCCCCCCTGTCTGAAACTATCCAGCCTTTTCCACCCTGTCTGAAACTATCCAGCCTGTTGCCACCCTGTCTGAAACTATCCAGCCTGTTGCCACCCTGTCTGAAACTATCCAGCCTGTTGCCACCCTGTCTGAAACTATCCAGCCTGTTGCCACCCTGTCTGAAACTATCCAGCCTGTTGCCACCCTGTCTGAAACTATCCAGCCTGTTGCCACCCTGTCTGAAACTATCCAGCCTGTTGCCACCCTGTCTGAAACTATCCAGCCTGTTGCCACCCTGTCTGAAACTATCCAGCCTGTTGCCACCCTGTCTGAAACTATCCAGCCTGTTGCCACCCTGTCTGAAACTATCCAGCCTGTTGCCACCCTGTCTGAAACTATCCAGCCTGTTGCCACCCTGTCTGACGCTATCCAGCCTGTTGCCACCCTGTCTGAAACTATCCAGCCTGTTTCTACTCTGCCTGTTGCACTACCTGAAGTTTTCCAGTTTGCTGCCCAGATGTCACAGACTTCTGCTGCTGCTCCTGAGGGTATCCAGCTTGCTGCTGCTCCTGAGGGTATCCAGTCTGCTGCTCCTGAGGGTATCCAGTCTGCTGCTGCTGCTCCTGAGAGTATCCAGTCTGCTGCTGCTGCTCCTGAGGGTATCCAGTCTGCTGCTGCTGCTCCTGAGAGTATCCAGTCTGCTGCTGCTGCTCCTGAGGGTATCCAGTCTGCTGCTGCTGCTCCTGAGGGTATAAAGTCTGCTGCTGCTGCTCCTGAGGGTATCCAGTCTGCTGCTGCTGCTCCTGAGGGTATCCAGTCTGCTGCTGCTCCTGAGGGTATCCAGTCTGCTGCTGCTGCTCCTGAGGGTATCCAGTCTGCTGCTGCTGCTTCTGAGGGTATCCAGTCTGCTGCTGCTGCTTCTGAGGGTATCCAGTCTGCTGCTGCTTCTGATGGTATCCAATCCGATGCTGCTGTTGCTGTTCCTGATGGTGCCAAGTCTGCTGTTCCTGTTCTTCCTGATCCTGATGGGTTCAGGTCTTTTTCCTGCTCCTCCTGATCCTGATGGACTCCAGTCGGCTCGGCTGATGTTCCTACTTCCAATGGTGCCCAGACTGATGTTCCTGATGGTGCCTGGTCTGTTGAAATACTTCAGGGCACCCAGTGTACGGTCCAGCCTCCAAATACTCTTGTGTACCATACACAAAAGATTCTGGTTGCCCGGCACTCTGTGAGGAGGGGGTGATTGGGTCTGCTGCACCATATATAGTAGACAACCCCGTCCTGCTCCTTGCTGCACCTTGGTTCCTAGTGTGGGGAAGCGTGCAAACAGGTTGTTCTAAATCATCAGTTCATATACAGTACACACAAGACAGTCCGTGCACTGCTTCCTTAAGGCCCAAGGATACCTGCACGTGAACAAGCGCCACATCGGCGCGAAACGGCTGTCGCGCAGTCCTCTCACCCCCTGGTCACCCTCCCGCACCCGTCCATGGCACAGGTCAGATTGTCCCAACACATATGTATATAAGCATAAGCTGTTACTGCAACTGTGTCTATCCACCTGCTGATGTTAACCAATGGAGAAATAAATGTGTCTTAAGGAAGCAGTGCACGGACTGTCTTGTGTGTACTGTATACTCTTGTGTACCACCCAGATCTGGTAAAGCCTTTTAAATTTTTCCCTCCCTGTCCACCCGGTCTTATTGGGACCCAGGTGGGGGTAATACTGGAGATCAGGTGGAGCGTCCAGAGTCCGCTCCTAAAGGGGGGGGGGGGGGGTAATGTCAGGATCTGTGCCCCTGTTGTCCTGCTGGTGGCATCATTAGTGAACTTTGCTGTGAACTTCCACTGTCAACCAGCAGATGTCTCCCTTGTTGCTGAGAACTGTGCAGTTCCCTGGATCACCAGCAGGTGGAACTATGTCAGGATTTGTGCCTCTGTTATCCTACTGGTGACATCACTAGAGAACTTTGCTGTGAACTTCCACTGTCAACCAGCAGATGTCTCTCTTGTTGATGAGAACTGTGCAGTTCCCCGGATCACCAGCAGATGGAACTATGTGAACTTTCTGGGAGATCACCTGATCAATGTGCTGCTATTTAAGACCAGACTTCCTAGCAGCACATTGCTAGGTCATTCTGTTTGCTTGTGTAGTATTGTGACTCTGGCCATTGATCCTGTGTTCCCTGTTTCCTGCTCTGCCTTATTTTCTGAATTCCCGGTATCGATCCTTGCTAGCCTGACCTTTCTCTGCCTGATGTTATTGCCTGATCCTGATTTCCTGGTTTGACTCTTGCTTGTATGACCTCTCTTTGTGTATGCTGATGCGGATTATTCATTGTTGTACACAGTCTGATATTTTGTGTGTTGCTGTATATATTCTGTATAGATAGATAGGGGTTCTGGTATTGTGCTGCACCACGTATTGTTTGATTGTATGATTGTATGTGTATGGTGGATGTATATTTGAATTGCTGCACCTTTGTAAATAAAACACGTTTTTCACCTTCAAATCCAACCTGTGCAGACCTCAGTATTTTCATATATGTGATTTCTTGCTCTCGCAATGTCTTGATAAGAATCTGCAATTCAGAATCAGAATCAGAATTCTTTATTCGCCAAGTGCGACAGGTGTCGCACCCGGAATTATTTGTGGACACACGGCAATTGGTATGACACAACAACATACAGTGGCTTGCAAAAGTATGCGGCCCCCTTGTAGTTTTCCACATTTTGTCACATTACTGCCACAAACATGAATCAATTTATTGGAATTCCACATGAAAGACCAATACAAAGTGGTGTACACGTGAGAAGTGGAACGAAAATCATACATGATTCCAAACATTTTTTACAAATAAATAACTGCAAAGTGGGGTGTGCGTAATTATTCAGCCCCCCTTGGTCTGAGTGCAGTCAGTTGTCCATAGACATTGCCTGATGAGTGCTAATGGCTAAATAGAGTGCACCTGTGTGTAATCTAATGTCAGTACAAATACAGCTGCTCTGTGACGACCTCAGAGGTTGTCTAAGATAATATTGGGAGCAACAACACCATGAAGTCCAAAGGACACACCAGACAGGTCAGAAATAAAGTTATTAAGAAATTTAAAGCAGACTTAGGCTACAAAAAGATTTCCAAAGCCTTGAACAGCCCATGGAGCACTGTTCAAACGATCATTCAGAAATGGAAGGAGTATGGCACAACTGTAAATCTACCAAGACAAGGCCGTCCACCTAAACTCACAGGCCGAACAAGGAGAGCTCAGAAATAATAATGGCAGTATTTGTATAGCGCCTTTCTCCTGTCGGACTCAAAGCGCTTGTGAGGCAGCCACCAGAGCGCACTCAGTAGGCAGTAGCAGTGTTAAGGAGACTTGCCCAAGAAACTCCTTACTGAATAGGTTCTGGCTTACTGAACAGGCAGAGCCGAGATTTGAACCCTGGTCTCCTGTGTCAGAGGCAGAGCCCTTAACCATTACACTATCCAGCCACTATGCAGTCAAGAGGCCCATGGTGACTCTGGACGAACTGCAGAGATCTACAGCTCAGGTGGGGGAATCTGTCCATAGGACAACTATTAGTCTTGCACTGCACAAAATTGGCCTTTATGAAAGAGTGGCAAGAAGAAAGCCATTGATAACAGAAAAGCATAAGAAGTCCCGCTTGCAGTTTGCCACAAGCCATATGGGGGACACAGCAAACATGTGGAAGAAGGTGCTCTTGTCAGATGAGACCAAAACTGAACTTTTTGTCCAAAATGCAAAACGCCATGTGTGGCGGAAAACTAACACTGCACACCACTCTGAACACATCATCCCCACTGTCAAATATGGTGCTGGCAGTATCATGTTCTGGGGGTGCTTCTCTTCAGCACGGACAGGGAAGCTGGTCAAAGTTGATGGGAAAATGGATGGAGCCAAATACAGGGCAATCTTGGAAGAAAACCTCTTGGAGTCTGCAAAAGACAGGAGACTGGGGCGGGGGTTCACCTTCCAGCAGGACAACGACCCTAAACATAAAGCCAGGGAAACAATGGAATGTTTTAAAGCAAAACATATCCATGTGTTAGAATGGCCCAGTCAAAGTCCAGATCTAAATCCAATCGAAAATCTGTGGCAAGATCTGAAAACTGCTGTTCACAAACGCTGTCCATCTAATCTGACTGAGCTGGAGCTGTTTTGCAAAGAAGAATGGGCAAGGATTTCAGTCTCTAGATGTGCAAAGCTGGTAGAGACATACCCTAAAAGACTGGCAGCTGTAATTGCAGCAAAAGGTGGTTGTAACGACTGTGGAATTCTCTCCGTGGTCAGCGCACAGGATGCGCGCTGACACTGCGGAAATCCTCCACAAGCGTTTAATCTGAGAGAACCCAGCAAAAGGTGCAATGCACCTGTAGAGGGGAATTCCTGCCGGCAGATGAAGCCGTGGAGTGCAGAGGAACCGATCCTCTGCCCAGCCACAGATGCCAGATAGGAATTGTACGAGGGAAACCAAGTGAGAACGCAATCGCAAGAGCTGCGATTGCCAATGAGAAAGAGCACAGGGACAGAATGTATGTGTGTGCACCAATCTAGTCGCCAACCCGCGACGGTGAACACACAACAGCAGAAACAAAGTAGGAACGCAATCGCGAGAGAAGCGATTGCCAGAAGTGACACAAGACTGAGCAAGACAGAGCACGAGAGTAGCAAAGGCACAGCAAACAACAATGAGAAGACAAGGAAAATAACAAACGCTAGCTAAACGCGAACACCGCGCTCATTCGCAACAGCGAACGCGTTTACGGCGTGGTCTCCGCACGATAAGCGCAACAGAGACAAGCACGCCACCCTAACTAACCACCGCCACACAAACACGAAACAGAGAAAGCGAACGCTTGCTCAACGGTTACCCCACCGAGCATACAGCAAACGTTCATATCAGACAAGACAGAGAGAAGGAGCAGCCAGCAGCAACCGCAGCTCTGGCCTACACTCCCAGACAGAGTTCAAAAGGAACCACCGCTGCTACCGCTAGAGCGAGTGCGATCCAGACAGACAAACAAACAGGAATAGGACAAATAAGATCCACCGCTCTTCCGCCAGAGCGAGTGCGATCTAGGTTCAGGGACAGGACAGGAAGGATCCACTGCTCTTTCCGCCAGAGCGAGTGTGAACCAAGTAGGGAAACAGAGTTAGCAGGATCCACTGCTCTTTCTGCCAGAGCAAGTGTGATCCAAGTACAGAAACAGAGCTTAGTAGGATCCACTGCTCTTTCTGCCAGAGCAAGGGTGATCCAGATTCTGTAACAAACGATTCACCATCGCCAACCGCTAGCGACAGTGCAATCGCAAGGACAAACAGAAGACAGAACAGGCAATACAAATAATACAACCTGACTGTACTAGAGGGATGCCTAATGCAATCCCCAGGAATACTCTAAGATAATCTTTAGCAAACAATAGCAAGGCTGACACTCCAGGAGTGTTTCAACAGTAACAAACCATGATGACCAGCCAAGGATTGTGGGATCACATGGTATTTATGCTGCAAGCCTCCAAGGGAGGCGACCAGGCAATTTGCATAATCAGTATACGCAAATTCCTCAGCAGCAGAGCAGGTCTGAAGCTTGCAAAGCAAAGACAGGTCTATTATCCAGAGACCTGCATCCCACAGGCTTGAGGAATGGTCAAACAGCTGTCTGCCTGTGCAGCCAGCTGAGCGGATCATTAAAGTACCCCCCCCCCCCCTCCCCCGCCCCCACTAGAGACGGCTTCCAGACGTCTCTCAAAACTGGTATTCGCAAAAAACTCTGACTGAAGACTCATGAAGGTCGAGACAGCCTGACTAGGCCCACCTCCAGAGTCAATCCTGACGAAACCGACCTCATCGGAAGCAGAAGCCTTCGAAACATGCCCATCAGTACTACAAGTCTCAGCGTAACACCCATCAGAACTGTGAATGCCAGAGAAGCACCCATCAACACCCTCTGAGCCATGTCCGCCACCTTCCAGGGACCGTCCAAAAATACCAAACCTGCCACAATACCTATTTGAAGTGTCTCTTTCCACAGAGAAGCCACTGTTGATCTCATCCAAGGTACCAGTAAATATTTATCCCAGAATCTCCCAGAACACTTTGAAGCTCCGCAGAGATTCCAAGAGGGCAGAACGATCACCAGGCTTACATGGAGAACCACCAAGAACCCCTATGGAACCAATGACAAAGTATCAAGATCAGGGCTTTCAGGGACCACTTCTGGGCATGCAAGCAAGCAGGCAATATCAGAACATGTCTCCACCGAGGAAGAATCTGGGCATGCTGGCAACCGAGACACACTTGGGCTTTCTGGGTCACAGAACACATCGGGGTACACTAGCACAAGAGAAACCTCAGGACATTTTGAGGAACTGCCAACCTCAGAGTCCGTCACGACAAGATCAAAACCAAAACCGGGCAAATAATCATCACGAGTAGTGGTCACAAGCACTGGACTTTCAAAAGCAGACTGTAATTCAGACTTAGAAGTCTCTATGACTGTACTGGTATCCAACCAACACTCATCATTGACTACGCATGACTGAAGATCCCCAAGGGCTGCAAAAGTAGTCAATATAGCAGCGATGCCTACTGAAGTGGACAACGCCTCAGGTGGCCCTGCGGGACAGGAGGCACCGCCTAAAAGTTCTGCCCCCTTTGAGAGCAAGTCGGAGACCTCCAGAACAACAGAAAAAAGCTCAGGAGCATCGTCTCCCAAGTTCTCTGACAAAGAAATCAAGGATTCTGAACTATCCATGTTACAGGGCAAAACATCAGATACATTTTGCGGACAGAGCAAATGTCCCAGGGATGGTTCTACAATCCGCTGAGACTGAATTTTATCTTCATGAACAGGATGCACGGGAATATTTACTGGAACACACACTGACTCCCTAACTCTAATCTCACTGCACACAAAATTCTGCATAACAGTTAAACTAGACTGCAATTCCAAAATGGCAGAAAAACAGGTGAGAATGGTAGCAATACCTAGACGAGCCTCTAGGGTCACTGCAGGAGATTTTATACAAGGAAATATTGACTCATCCAGAGTACAGGGTGGAGAGTCAGTACTATCTGCTGAGCAAGAAAGGGGCTCACAAATGTCAGTGTGAATGGACATCATGTCTTTATTCATGGTACAGGGCAGGCTCACAGAGATCCTCTCTGGACAAGGCAAAGATTTCCCAGTATCACATTCGTAAAACCAAAGCACTGTCTCACTTTTAGATTCGGCTAACAATGTCGAATCCGAGGAGTCAGAACGCAAAATTTGCGAATCCAAGGTCGCTTTAGGTTGTGAAACTGACGCTTCCATAGCGCAAACCTCCGCAATCTGTGGGCCAGACTGCAAGGCGTTCAGGACTGAAACACTGGAGCAACTGTCATTAGGCAACGGGCCTTTACAGGTGTGAACAGGGTGAGACAAAGATTCATCTGCAGAAGAAGTTGCGACAACAACAGGAGAAACTTTATTAGACATATTAATATTACTTTTGATGCTGCACAGTTTAGGAACTTTCCCCAAAGCAGAATCATACATGGAAGGTCTGAAAGAATTACTGAGAGGAAAAGATCTGTTTTTAATTGACAAGGGATCCCACATATCCTTGACAAAACTGACACATTCATGTTGATCACAATCTGCAGGAGCATCTAGGACCAAAGTGGTCAACGACCTTGCCTTAGCTAAAGCTGAAGGTAAATATTCCATTCTCCTCCTCCTTGACCTTTCAGCAGCTTTTGACACAGATGATCATCCTCTACTTCTCCAGTCTCTCCAGTCCTTGGGAATTCATGATCTTGCCCTGTCCTGGCTTTCATCCTACCTCTCCAACCGCTCCTTCACGACCGCCTTCAATGAGTCCTCGTCCACCCCCAACCACCTCTCGGTGGGAGTCCCCCAAGGTTCGGTCCTTGGCCCCCTACTGTTCACCCTATACACATCCTCCATTGGCAAGGTTATCTCCTCCTTGGGTTTTAACTATCATCTGTATGCAGATGACACCCAGATCTACCTCCACACCCCTGACATATCCACCACTACCATGGACAAGGTCTCCTCCTGCCTATCAGCCATCTCCTCCTGGATGTCTGCTAGGTTCCTGAAACTAAATCTAGACAAAACGGAATTTATGATCTTCCCACCCCGGTCATCCACGAACCTCCCAGATGTGCATGTCACTGTTAACCACACTACCATTCGCCCTACCTCTCAAGCCCGCTGTCTGGGTGTCACCCTGGACTCCGCACTCTCCTTCACTTCCCACATCCAAAACCTCACAAAGTCCTGCAACTTCCACCTTCGTAACATCTGTAAGATTCGCCCTTTCCTGACCTCTGCCACCACCAAACTCCTCATCCATGCCCTCATAATTTCCCGCCTTGACTACTGCAATGCCCTGCTGTCTGGTCTCCCTATGACCCGAACAGCCCCACTGCAGTCCATCATGAATGCGGCAGCCAGAATTATCCACTGCTCCCATCGCTCCACCACGGCAGATCCCCTCCTAGAATCCCTCCACTGGCTTCTTATCTAGTCCAGAATCAGATTCAAGATACTGTGTCTGACCTACAAATCTGTCCACAAAACCTGTCCAACCTACATTTCCGATCTTACTCAGAGGTACACACCTAGCCGCTCACTCCGCTCTTCCAATGAACTTCGCCTAACCGCCCCCCGCATCACCCAGTCCCATGCACGCCTCCAGGACTTCTCAAGAGCTGCTTCAACACTATGGAACTCCCTACCTCCACCCATTAGGGCAGCCCCCTCCTTCAACATCTTCAAGAAAGCCCTCAAAATTCACCTTTTCACTCTGGCCTTCCACCCCTCACAAGTGCTCTAAACCTACAGCTGAACTCTGGTCCCCTACCGTTCGTGTCCTTACCTCTCCCTCTAGATTGTAAGCCTTTGGGCAGGGTGCTCCTCCTTTTGTGTCCTACCTGATCATGCACCTCCATTACTGTGAACCCATGCTATGCATCTGAGTGAACCTAACTTGCCTAATCTCCATGCTCCATCCAGTGACTGACTAAGCATTACCTGGTACTCATACTGTGCTGTGTGATCTGGTTTTCTTGTATTCCTGTATTGTCACATTGCTGTATGTCACCCCTAAATATTGTCTGTAACCTAAATTAATGTTCAGCGCTGCGTAATATGTTGCCTCTTTATAAATACAATAAATAAATAACAAACAGGCATTAGATCGCGTAGATTCAAACTCCATACAAGCAGGAGATAATCTTTCAGGATTCATACAGGAATCAACCACAGTGGTACACCCATTCATTTCAGATCGCACAATGTCTAGACTCACATGCTTTACCCCAGAAAGGCCGGAACAACCATCCAATTACGATGTCTCTTTATTGAAATCAATTGATTGGTGTGTGTGCAATTCATCCAAAATCGTCTGCCACACACACATCACCGGATCCACCAAACACTCGTCACACTCACCAGAATAAATCAAGGCATACACAGAATTTATACAAGCGTTAAGAGTCTCTTCGCTTTCTGCGATGTAGAAGTCGCAAAACGCTTTCCAATCAAACTCAAACTCCTCGACCAATGCCCTGACCTCCCACGGAGCGAATGGAGGCTCAAACAACCCTGTATCAAAGAAACATTCATACGGGTTGGGATCAGAAACATGCATAGACTTTCTTACACCTTTAATATACCAAGTAATTCGGCCTATCATAGGCTCCACGTATGCTTTAGCCTGGGGCAACAAAACCTGAGACTGAGAAGTCTCTCTGAGTTTGCCACCTTCAAGTGTTTTACACATTTCAGACTTTACAGAAATGATTTCTTTATTTGTAGTTGCTATGGGCAACGGATTTTTTGGCTGAAAAGCTGAATCAGCAGACTGGCCTGCAAGCACCAACTCATTAGCATATGGTAAAGACTGAGAGGTGTTGCATAAACCAGTCTGATCAGCATCTTGCACTTCAGGAAAAAAACTCATAGAAATAGCATGGCATGAGAATTCCAAGCTTACGAGAGAACAAATGAACCAGAAACCTCTGAGGGTTATGTCTCAGATTCTTGTGTCTGGCATACTCAGCAGCCCACACAAACAGATCTCCTTGGAAAAGATTGTAAGCAATCTGAACACTCCAAGTGGAAATGTTGGTGGCCTGAAATTCAGGATTTGCCAAGAATCTGGAACATTCTGATATTAAATCATCTCTGGTTTCAGAGTCCAGTATCTTAAACCTCTTAAAGATACAGGACCCATATTCGACAAAATCGTACAAATCGGAAATTCCCTCTACACTGGGAATTTCGGTTTGGCTGGTCATACACAGGATGCGCGCTGACACTGCGGAAATCCTCCACAAGCGTATAATCTGAGAGAACCCAGCAAAAGGTGCAATGCACCTGTAGAGGGGAATTCCTGCCGGCAGATAGAGCCGTGGAGTGCAGAGGAACAGATCCTCTGCCCAGCCACAGATGCCAGATAGGAATTGTAAGAGAGAAATCAAGTGAGAACGCAATCGCAAGAGCTGCGATTGCCAATGAGAAAGAGCACAGGGACAGAATGTATGTGCGTGCACCAATCTAGTCGCCAACCTGCGACGGTGAACACACAACAGCAGAAACAAAGTAGGAACGCAATAGCGAGAGAAGCGATTGCCAGAAGTGACACAAGACTGAGCAAGACAGAGCACGAGAGTAGCAAAGGCACAGCAAACAACAATGAGAAGACAAGGAAAATAACAAACGCTAGCTAAACACGAACACCGCACTCATTCGCAACAGCGAACGCGTTTACGGCGCCGTCTCCGCACGACAAGCACAACAGAGACAAGCACGCCACACTAACTAACCAACGCCACACAAACACGAAACAGAGAACGCGAACGCTTGCTCAACGGTTACCCCACCGAGCATACAGCAAGCGTTCATATCAGACAAGACAGAGAGAAGGAGCAGCCAGCAGCAACCGCAGCTCTGGCCTACACTCCCAGACAGAGTTCAAAAGGAACCACCGCTGCTACCGCTAGAGCGAGTGCGATCCAGACAGACAAACAAACAGAAACAGGAATAGGACAAATAAGATCCACCGCTCTTCCACCAGAGTGAGTGCGATCTAGGTTCAGGGACAGGACAGGAAGGATCCACTGCTTTTTCCGCCAGAGCGAGTGTGAACCAAGTAGGGAAAAAGAGTTAGCAGGATCCACTGCTCTTTCTGCCAGAGCAAGTGTGATCCAAGTACAGAAACAGAGCTTAGTAGGATCCACCGCCAACCGCTGGCGACAGTGCAATCGCACGGACAAACAGAAGACAGAACAGGCAATACAAATAATACAACCTGACTGTACTAGAGGGATGCCTAATGCAATCCCCAGGAATACTCTAAGATAATCTTTTGCAAACAATAGCAAGGCTGACACTCCAGGAGTGTTTCAACAGTAACAAACCATGATGACCAGCCAAGGATTGTGGGATCACATGGTATTTATGCTGCAAGCCTCCAAAGGAGGCGACCAGGCAATTTGCATAATCAGTATATGCAAATTCCTCAGCAGCAGAGCAGGTCTGAAGCTTGCAAAGCAAAGACAGGTCTATTATCCAGAGACCTGCATCCCACAGGCTTGAGGAATGGTCAAACAGCTGTCTGCCTGTGCAGCCAGCTGAGCGGATAATTACAGTGGTTCTACAAAGTATTGACTCAGTGGGGCTGAATAATTAAGCACCCCCCACTTTGCAGTTATTTATTTGTAAAAAATGTTTGGAATCATGTATGATTTTCGTTCCACTTCTCACGTGTACACCACTTTGTATTGGTATTTCACGTGGAATTCCAATAAAATTGATTCATGTTTGTGGCAGTAATGTGACAAAATGTGGAAAACTTCAAGGGGACCGAATACTCCTAATGTCCTCATATATTATAGTCAGCTGCTTTATATGCTTATGTGCTTATATGCTAATTCTCAGGTTTTCTATTAATATGTTCTGGATTTAATATGCTGATATAACAATTAATTTTTTTTTTTGCTTATATACTTTCATATATAGTTTTATTAGAGTTGTTATGGAGCTGACGTGTCTGCCGCCTGATATCTGTCATGCTTTATACTCTGAAATTTATAATACTCCATTATACTGTGATGGTCCTTATGACATTGACATAGTGTGCCATCTCCTGGCAGCTCCCTGTATTACAAGTATTGCATTCTTATTTCTGTGGATAGCCCATTTTTATAGGATGACGTACTATTATACTTATATGTTGGACATTGTGGAACTATGATCTTAACATATTGGGCGGATCCTACGTCAGACATGGCCTTTCCCTCATGTTAAACTTTTGAAACTTTTTTTTAATGCTCTCTCTTAAGCAACAGACCTATCCACGGGCAAATGTGGATAATCTTATCTTCTTGAGTCGGGGGTTAAATGGCTGACCATCTAAGTTTGTACCCCTTTTTCGCTGTTAGTTTAGGGATGAAGATCCTTTGTAGTTGGAAGCAGGGGGATGGAGAGGGTTTCTTGAGTGTTACAGGGTTTTGTTAAGGCAGCAAAACAGGTATTTAACAACAAAAGATCGATCACTATGGTTTATATTAAGTACAGGAAAAAGTGAACGCTCTGATATATATTTTCTAATATCTCACTATGACACACATTAAACTTGTCTCGTGGAATGTGAGGGGCTTAAATAATTCAATTAAGAGACGTTTAGTCTTTGATCATCTCTGGAAACTTTCCCCACAAATTATATGCTTAAAGGAGACTCATCTCATAGGCTTCAGAGCATTATTGCTCAAGAAACCATGGATAAATGCATAGTACCTTGCACATTTTTCCTCCTTTTCTAGGGGAACTGCTATACTAATAGCTAAATCATTTTCTGGTCAAATATCTGATGGAAGAATAGACCCCAACGGTAATTTTGTCATTATAAATTGTAGTATGGAGGGCAGGCTATTCACTGTGGTATCTGTTTATGTCCCACCGCCCTTTAATATCCAGACATTGGAACGTCTCTCGACGAAATTACATGCCCTGATGGGTGCTCCCCTAATACTCCTAGGCGACTGTAATGCGGTATTAGACCCTACATTAGATAGAATGAATGGCATGGGTAGGAAATATTTTCAACTTTTGGGATGGATTTCTCAGTATGACCTATGTGATATATGGCGATGGAAGTTCCCAGATTGCAGGGAATACTCATGTTATTTGGACACATATAAAACTATGTCCCGTATTGACTTGTGCCTTGGTCCGAAAGATTTGTTTCCCATGGTTGAATCAGTGAAATATCTGACGCATTGCATATCTGATCACCAGGGGCGTAGCAATAGGGGTTGCAGAGGTAGCGACCGCATCAGGGCCCTTGAGGCAGAGGGGCCCCATGGGGCCTTTCCTAAACCAAAGTATAAGCTGTTTATTGGTCCTGTGGTGGTAATAATCACTTCTATAGATGCTTTGAACGTTAGTAATCATTAACACACTGTTCCCCATCCCCTTCTTGCACCTCTAACGCTGTAGATGACCTTGGAAGGTTTTGTTGCGCCGTATCAAGTGTTAGGTATAGAGTGCTTGGGGGGGCCCAATGTAAAACTCGCACCGGGGCCCCGAGCTCCATAGCTACGCCACTGCTGATCACTCCCCAGTAGTTTGTATGTTGCATTTCCCAGACAGTAGATCATCCACACTCTGGAGGATGGGATCTTGTTGGTTGGAGGATGAACTTGTACCTAAAGAATGTCAAGAGGACATGATGCACTACTGGCGGACCAAAGTGTGTACAGCTGATCCAAAAACTTCTTGGGATGCTAGTAAGGTGGTTCTTCGAGGCTCTTTTAGAGCCTTCATATCTAGAATCAGGCAAAACGAGATAGCTTCACAACAATACCATGAAAGGGAATCCGAAGAAGCCAGGGCACAACTAATACATTCCCCAACTCGGGAGAATTATAGTAAATGGGTATTAGCCCGTAGAAAGCTATAAATTACATTACTGGACAGAACCAAATGCAAAGATCTGATACACTCACAACGCTATTTTGAATTTGGTAATAAGTGCAGTAAGCTTTTAACCTACCTGCCTAAATCCAACACTGAATCACTCGCTATTCCCAGAATAATAGACAAGTCAGGGGAAGTACATACTACCTCTAATGAGATAGCTAAAATCTTTAGTGACTTTTATACCACGCTATACTCCTCCAGGGTTCTGGACACTGACATAGAGCTCGAGAATTTTCTTGAAGGACTGGACCTACCCTCACTATCAGAAGAAGCCAGACAAGAACTAAACTCCCCCATTTCATGCGACGAGGTCATGCAATTTCATCATTTAAAAATAACAAAGCCCCGGGACCGGACGGCATACCTGCTGAATGGTACATGAAAAATAAAAACATTATTTTGGCATGTTTTCGAAGTTGGATCTCTCCCTGATTCCATGCATGAGGCATTAATCACTCTCATCCTCAAACCAGGTAAATCTCCCCTCTCCTGTGACTCATATCGTCCAATCTCCTTAATGAACACGGACATTAAAATCCTAACTAAAATTATGGCCAACAGGCTTAACCAACACATTAATTCTATTATTCACCCTGATCAAACCGGGTTTATCCCGGGACGTTGTACAAGGTTAAACATTAGAACACTTTTAACAAATATCCAATACCCCCATGCTAATTCTGGAACGAGAGTAATACTATCATTAGATGCCAATAAGGCCTTTGATTCCATGGAATGGTCCTTTGTGGTGGCTGTCCTGGAGAGATTCGGCTTTGGCCCCAATTTTAAAAAATGGTTTAATATCCTGTATAGTTCCCCCAGGGCAAAGATCAGAGTCAATTCAGTAATTTCTCATAACTTCAACATCACATGTGGGACCAGGCAGGGATGCCCATTATCTCCTTTGCTGTTTGCCATTGCAGTGGAGCCTCTAGCCCAGGCTATAAGAATATCACAACTAATCCAGGGACTAAAGATAGATAAAGTAGAAGAACATATATCCTTATACGCGGATGATATGCCCGTGTACCTTGCAGACCCTGGTCCTTCTTTAAACATTGTACTGGACATATATGATAAATTTGGATCCCTGTCCGGTTTAACAATAAATTGGTCTAAGTTATATTCAGTTATATTCCCTCTAGATCCGTTTGATACCCACAGAATTTCCCCCCGCACCTGCCTGCAAATTGTCGATACGTTTAAATACCTTGGAGTCAGGATCCATTGCTCCCCGGAGCGGTTTCTGGAGTTCAACTTGCACCCAATTCTGAAATCTATTCAACTTAAACTTGAAAGATGGATATCTCTTCCTCTTAACCTGTGTGGGAGGGTATGTATAGTTAAAATTATAGTGGCTCCTAAACTCTTATATGTTTTACAGATGGATTCCACACTCTACGTTTAAACTTATTGACTCCCTTAACACGTAATTTATATGGTCAAACTCTACACCTAGAATTGCCCTATCTACACTGCAACTGCCTGTCTCCCAGGGTGGCCTTGCAGTTCCTAACTTTTTCTTATATTTCTTAGCATCACAACTCATCCTCATCAATTATTGGCTAAGTGATTTTAGACGAGACTCCTCGTTGGCACTGGAAGCTGATGTCGCGAGCTCTTACGAGTCCCTGTGCGGAGCCATTTACAGATATACAGTACCAGGTTTAGGTAAAGGAACGGCCCTAATACAAAATACAGTTAGAGTCTATAAGTCCACCCGTAAATTCCTAAACGAACCTACAGCCCCAGCATCTCTTAGTTCCCTGCTTTGGTACAATGCTAATCTACCAGAGCTGTTGTCGGTGCCTGACCCTAATTTCTGGATATGATATGAAAAAGTTGATGCAAATATTTAATATTATAACGGAAACTTTAAATACTTTCTGCAATTTTGTGAGGAATTTGGACTCCCTAGACACACTGTATTTAGGTATTTCCAACTTAGACATGCTTTAAAAGCTCAAATTGGACTTCATGACATAGATTTAACACCCTCAGAACTGGAAAGACTACTCCTACATAGTGTTGATCGAACAGTTATTCCACGAACATTAGTGTGTTCGGGTCGAGCACAGCCGAGCACCGCATGGTGCTCGGCCGCACTGTTCGGTCTCCTCCCCTCGCTTATTGGCGCCTTTGCAGGCAAGCCAGTAAGTGGCGACGATGCTTTTTCCACAGCTATGGTCACACAGCCTAGCTGGCTGTGACCATAGCTGTGATTGGCCGAGCGGGTCATGTGTTTCGGGTATATAAATACCCGAACGTGTGGCTGGCTCCGCCATTCGCATTTGGGTTTAGCTTGGGGTAGGTAGGAGACAGAGCTAGCGGTTAGATGCCAGCTCTGCCAGCCAGGCCAGCCACAGTGCCCCAGCCTCACCACCACTGCCAGCAGCAGCCACAGTGCCCCAGCCTCACCACTGCCAGCAGCAGCCACAGAGCCCCAGCCTGTCCCCACTGCCAGCAGCAGCAACAGAGCCCCAGCCTCACCACTGCCAGACTTTGGCAGCAGCCACCGTGCCCCTGCCTCACCACTGCCAGCAGCAGCCACAGAGCCCCAGCCTGTCACCACTGCCAGCAGCAGCCACAGAGCCCCAGCCTCACCACTGCCAGGCATTGGCAGCAGCCGCAGTGCCCCTGCCTCACCACTGCCAGCAGGCACTGCCAGCCCACTGCCAGCAGGCACTGCCAGCAGCCACTGTGCCCATTTTTGTTGTTGCCAGGCCAGCCACAGTACACCTGCCTCACCACTGCCAGCAGGCACTGCCAGCTCACTGCCAGCAGGCACTGCCAGCAGCCACTGTGCCCATTTTTTTGTTGCCAGGCCAGCCACAGTGCACCTGCCTTGAATTTTACTCTTGCTTATTGTTGAAAAAAAAACAGTACTTTCAGTGCCAGCTGGGGACAGTTGTGCCCATAAAAAAACAGTTTATTAAATTTTACTCTTACGTATTGTTGTAAAAAAAACAGTACTTTCAGTGCCAGCTGGGAACAGTTGTGCCCATAAAAAACACAGTTTATTGAATTTTACTCTTGCTTATTGTTGAAAAAATAACAGTACTTCCAGTGCCAGCTGGGAACAGTTGTGCCCATAAAAACACAGTTTATTGAATATTACTCTTACGTATTGTTGTAAAAAAAACAGTACTTTCAGTGCCAGCTGGGAACAGTTGTGCCCATAAAAACACAGTTTATTGAATATTACTCTTACGTATTGTTGTAAAAAAAAATAGTACTTTCAGTGCCAGCTGGGAACAGTTGTGCCCATAAAAAAACACAGTTTATTGAATCTTACTCCCGCTTATTGTTGAAAAAACCCAGTACTTTCAGTGCCAGCTGGGAACAGTTGTGCCCATAAAAAATACACAGGTTATTGAATTTTACTCTTGCTTATTGTTGAAAAATAACAGTACTTTCAGTGCCAGCTGGGAACAGTTGTGCCCATAAAAAAACACAGTTTATTGAATTTTACTCTTGCTTATTGTTGAAAAAAAAACAGTACTTTCAGTGCCTGCTGAGAACAGTTGTGCCTATAAAAAAAACAGTTTATTGAATTTTACTCTTGTGTAACAATAGTGTCAGCGGAAACCAATTTCTGATTATATGGTGATCTGCAGTATCACCAATAATACAGATACTATATCTGATTATGTGGTGATCTGCAGACTCACCAATAATACAAATATAGTAGGTACAAAAAGGACGTGACTGAGTCACCACTTTATTATACAAGTTGTAGTGATTGGTGCAAACAGTAAGTTACTGATAAATACTCAGCGGTAACCTTACCAGAGGAGCTGGAGGTTACAGATAGCTGCACAGAGGGAACCTCACCAGTGACGAGGGCTCACTAATGAGAGAGTAGTCAGACAGATCAGGTAGGCAACAGGCGGGCAGATAAAGTACAGAATCGGCAAACAGAATCAGAGTGAAGTTTCAAGCAAAGGTCGGCAACAAGATCAGATGCGCAGAGGTACAGAATCGTAAAGCAAAGAGAGGTCAGAACAAGCAAGAGTCATACACAGATAATATTAAATACAATCTTCAATAGTTATTATTACAGCTATCAAAGGTCTGAAGTAGGAAGACAGCCGGCACCATCCAGTTCAGTAATGCTCTTTTATTTGAATAAAAACATCTCATCAGGTCACAGCGACGTTTCGAGGAAATCACCTCTTTATCAAGCTCATGCTGAAGATATGTCACACATAAACAGTTCAAGCTCACATTTATATACTAGGCATGGTAATGCAGCAGCCAATCACATGCACTTATCACAATACCCAATCATAATGGTCCGTAAGTTGCTGGACCTGATGGGGAACTTAGAAGCTGCTGCCTCATAGGTACATTCAAATGTGGTCCCTCCCATCCCCCGACACCCACCTTGGTAAACCACCGTTGCCCCTTCCGCCCGTCAATCACCACCATCTCCTACCATCCATCCGCCCATGGCGGACCTGACAGGGGACTAGGTGGGATAGACGCCTGTGCGTCCGCGCAGATGCGCGGACACTATGCGTCCAGACGGGCAGATGGTGACGTAGGCGGCTCGTAAAGCCGCCATGCGTCACACGATGTAAGGCGGGGCAGCGGTGGCGACCAATGGGAGCGCTCAAGATTCAATGCGTCATGAAATACGTGTGCATGGCGTGCACAGCGTATTAGCATATGTAAACAAACATGTTGTGAAATACGATGCATACTATGTATGCAGCAATCGGCCATAGACAAACATTATAATCAAGATCCATATGCACACAAGGGCCCTACCATGTGGATATCAAGGATTAAGGGATCATAGTAGCGCAAAAAAACAATAAGTAAACACGTTTGGACATAGGGAAAGGATGTAACGGGGACAGGTACTAGGACAAAGAAGGGGGAGGGGAGGGGGGTGGGAAAGGAGGGGATTGGGATTAGGATAGGGACGCGGGAGGGGGAGGGGGAGGGAGAAAGGGGAAAGGGGGGGGGGAAAGAAAAGGACAAAAAGGGGGGTGGATAATAGACACACAAAGGTGGTGGCAATAGGCAGGATACAATGGAGTCTCATGAAAAGGTTAAATAAAAGGTAATAAATCAAGTTCCCTATTGAGCCCCCGAGGCTCCATTGTATCCAGCTTTTTAATCCAAAATGCCTCCCTCCAAAGAAGTCTCTTAACTCGATCGCCCCCTCTCCTCAGTGGGGCCACCCGCTCTATGACCATAAATCTCAATTGGCTTACATGGTGTTTGGCCTACACAAAGTGATATGGGACCGCCTGGTCCACCAAACGTTCTCTAATTGCATGCTTATGTGATGACAGCCTTTTCTTAAGTTTCTGTGTAGTCTGCCCAACATATAATAGGCCACACGGGCATTTCAAGGCATACACCACATAATCCGAATCACATGTATGCCATCCTCTAATCTTGAATTTAGTGCCACGATGTGGATGCACCAATTCAGCTCCCTTAATGACTGAACTGCAATGCACACAGTTAAGACATGGGTATGTCCCCTGCCTCTTTGTTAACTGTGATGCAGTATTATCATGCCTAGTGTCCGCATGTACCAAACGGTCTCGAAGAGTAGGTGGTCTCCTATATGAGACCAGGGGGGGATTTCTATAATGCTCCACCTCAGGGAAGCTCTCGGACAATAGATGCCAATGGCGTCTAATTATCCTAGCTATATTGTCACTGTGTGTTATATCTTGTGACAAAAGGAATGCGATTCTGCATAGATTGTCTAGGTCTCCGATTTCTACCATGTCCACCCACCCTTGTCCTGGCCCTCTCTAAGGTGTCTGTGGGATAACCCCTCAAAAGAATCAAAGGTCTATCAAAGGTCTGAGCGCTAACACGAAGTATTCGTAACAACAGACAACTCACAAGTGAAAACCCAGAGCCTAAATACCCAGAGGAGTCTCCTGAAGCACGCCCCCTGAAGTCAGCCAATTAGTGGAGAGGAGCGTGTTCTCTGAAGTCAGCCGACCCGCAGGTCAGCTGACTTGCCTCCTCTTTGCATAAAGGTCCTGCCGCTGAGCGCGCGCACGCGCTAAGGTAATTCTATGAGCAGCTGACAGACCCGTCCTCAGTGCGTGAGACTCCCGAGGTGCGGGGATCCCCGTGGGGTGAGAGGCGGATGCGGCGGCGGCGGTGGTCACGCTACTCACCGCTGCTACCTCACCTCCGCTCATTAAAGTACCCCCCCCTTGAGGCGTGGACTCCGGACACGGTTTACACAGTCTCTCCTCTGTCTCAACTCCTCAGCATGAAGACGATGACTTGGTACCCATGATCTCTCCTCAGGCCCATACCCTTTCCAATGAACAAGATACTGTACTGAATTCCGTACCCAACGGGAATCCAGTATCTCTTCAATTTCATACTCCGGCTCCCCATCAATCACCACAGGGGGGGGAGGAGAGGAATCCACATGCACAGCAGGCTTCAATAATGACACATGGAATGACTTCACACCTCTCATATTAGACGGCAGAGCAACTGTATAGGTCACATCATTGATTTTTTTAGACACCGGGTATGGGCCTATAAACCTGGGTCCTAACTTAACTGAGGGCTGTTTTAAAGCCATATGACGGGTAGAGACCCACACTAAATCCCCTGGTACAAATTCCCATTCCAGAGAACGCTTCCTATCGGCATGTTTCTTTTGGGTCTCAAAGGCTTTCTTCAAATTACTTTAGACCATGGTCCAAATCTCCTTCAGAGCCCCCTGCCAACTCTCCAGAGCAGGGAACGGAAAAGACACCACTGGCAAAGGGGAGAATTTGGGTGATCTGCCCGTGACTACTTGAAAGGGGGACAAACTTGAGGAAGAACTCCTGAGATTGTTGTGCGCAAACTCTGCAAAGGGGAAAAACTTTGCCCACTCAAGTTGAGCATCTGCTACATAGCACCAAAGGAATTGCTCTAGTGATTGATTAAACCTTTCGGTATGGCCATTAGTCTGTGGGTGGTAGCCGGACGAAAATGACAAGTTCATACCTAAATGATGACAAAATGCCCGCCAGAACTTTGACACAAACTGGACTCCCCTGTCTGACACCACATTTTCAGGTATACCGTGCAAACGAAAAATGTGATGTACAAACAGGTCTGCTAGTTCTTGAGTAGACGGGGATCCTTTCAAAGGGACATAGTGGACCATTTTGCTAAACCTGTCCACCATGTAACGATTGGTGTCAGCACACAGAGAGTATCTGATTATTGATGATCTGCAGTATCACCAACAATACAGATGTGTACCTGATTATTAGTGATCTGCAGAATCACCAATAATACAAGTATGGCTAACCTCTGGACACCTAATAAAGTGTAAGTGTTTGGGTGCAACCGTAACTTTAATAGTTTGAAGAAACCTCACCAGAGGGGCTGATGAGGTACTATCAGTACACGAAGCGTGCACTAGCGTACAAGCTCCAGCAAGCTGGAGAAACAATACTGAAGAGGCTAAATCTCCCGAGGAGCAGGTGATTCAGAATATACTGCAGGCAAATGAACACCCGAGGGGCGGGTGAGTCAGACTGTACTGCAGCCTACGAGATACAGAAATACTAAAATGACAGATACCTAGTGAGCAGGTAATTAAGGCTGAACTATAGCCTAGCAGTGTTGCTTAACCAGTGGAGCTGGTGCAGTAAACACCTCACCAGTGGCGAGGGCCCTCTGGCGAGTAGAATGGTCAGGCAGGCAAGGGTCGGCAACAGAGAGGTACGTATAGGTACAGAATCGTGAGACAAGAGAGTAAACGGTAATCAGGCAGAGGTTCAGCAACAGGAAGGTACGTATCGGTACAGAATCGTGAGACAAGAGAGTAAAAGGTAATCAGGCAGAGGTTCAGCAACAGGTAGGCAGATAGGCGAAAGTACAGGATCAGAAGGCAGGATCATAGTCAGAGGTAATAGCTAAGAGCCATACACAGGAGATCAATACAGTAAACAATATCCTAGTCTGGGTGTGAACTCCTTGGCATCAACACCCGGGAACTAGTCTACAATAAACAAATAGCAAGACAGCAATATCCTAGACTAGGTGTGAAATCCTTAGCATCAACACCAGGGAACTAGCCTAAGGTCTGAGCGCTAACATGAGTATTCACGACAACAGACAATCCTATAATGAAGCCCGGAGGCTTATGAAGCAGAGGAGACCCCACTGGCACACCCCTCCGAATCAGCCAATCCTGGGCGCCGTGGGACTCCTCTGATGTCAGCCGACCGACAGGTCAGCTGACGGGCTTCCTCCCCGCATAAAGGTCCCGTCTGTGCGCGCGCCCGCGCGCTAAGGCGACCCCCTGCCCGGAAGAACATTCCGTCCTCGGATGGCCGCATGGAGGCAGCTGCGGCGGTGCTGTTCGCCGCAGCTGCCTCGTTTCTCACAGTACCCCCCCCTCTAGGCGTGGACTCCGGACACGCACCACCCGGCCTATCTGGATGCAATCCATCCTGAGTTCTTCGGCATGCATGCGAGAGAGTGGAACCCAGGATCTCTCTTCAGGACCATACCCTCGCCAGTGGACCAAATACTGTAAAGATTTACGTACTCTTCGAGAATCCAAAATCTTTTCTATTTCATACTCTGGTTCTCCGTAAATCACCACAGGGGGAGGAGGAGTAGCATCCACATAAACGGCAGGCTTCAAAAGTGAAACGTGGAATGTCCTACCACCCCTGAAACTGGAGGGAAGTGACACCACATAGGTAACATTATTCACTTTCCTTGAAATGGAATAGGGCCCTATGAATTTGGGACCCAATTTCACAGAGGGCTGCCTTAAAGACAAGTGTCGAGTGGAAATCCACACCAAATCTCCCTATGCGAACTTCCATTCCACTGAACGTCTTTTGTCGGCCTGCCTCTTTTGAGTAAAAAAGGCCATTTTCAAATTTTGCTTCACCTTATTCCAGATGCCTCTCATAGTCTCAGACCAATGTTCCAAGGCTGGAAAAGGTGAAGCCACCACAGGCAGGGGTGAAAACTTGGGTGATCTCCCCGTAACAACCTGGAACGGGGAGAACCCTGATGAAGCAGACTTTAAGTTGTTGCGGGCGAACTCGGCGTACGGCAAGAACTTGACCCAATCAGTCTGGGCATCGGCCACATAACACCTGAGGAATTGCTCCTCAAGAGCCTGATTTACCCTCTCAGTTTGGCCGTTGGTCTGTGGGTGGTAGCCGGAGGAGAACGATAACTTCATCCCCAATTGCTGACAGAAAGCTTTCCAGAATCGAGAAGTGAACTGGACTCCCCTATCTGATACCACATCCTGGGGAATCCCATGCAGTCTGAAAATGTGGAGAATAAACAGCTCTGCCAGTTCTTGTGCAGAAGGGGAGTCCGTTCAAGGGGATGAAGTGTGCCATCTTACTGAACCTGTCGACTACCACCCAAATGACCGTTTTACCCTCAAAGAGAGGCAGTTCGCCCACAAAGTCCATGGACACATGGGTCCAAGGTTCCTCTGGCACGGGAAGCGGCTGTAAGGTGCCGGCAGGCACTCGCCTAGAAGCCTTGCTCCTGGCACAAACAGCACAGCTTCCCACGAACTCCTTGCAATCAGAAGTGACGGAGGGCCACCAGACACTCCGATTTAATAATTCCAGGGAGCGAGCCACCCCCGGGTGACCAGCATTTTTATGGGCATGGAATGCCTCCAAAACCTTGAATCTCAAGTGGAGGGGAACAAAAAGAACCCCCTCAGGTTTACCCTCAGGAACTTCCTGTTGAAAAGGACCCAGCTCTGAGGCCCAATCCAAGTCAACCTGCGCCCCAGAGGGTTCTGGATCCTGTTCACTGGTTCCAAGTACTTGGGCCTCATTCACCGCAATGGGTACCTGCTTCAAACAGTGGTCATGACAGAAGGGAGACCAGCTTATCAACTGTCTGGTACGCCAGTCAATATCTGGGGAATGCTTTTTTAACCATGGCATGCCTAAGATGACCGTGGATGTGGACATCTCCAATACCAGAAACTGCATTAGTTCTCTATGTAGGGCTCCAATCTGGCATACCAATTCAGGGGTCTGAGTGATTATGACAGGCAGTGGAGAATCGTCCACCGCAGTAATTTTAATCTGTTCCCCCAGTGGAAGCAACGAAAAACCAAATTGATTGGCGAAGCTTGCCGACATAACATTAACAGCAGATCCAGAATCTACAAAAGCTTCAGTAGTGTGAACCTGACCCTCCCAGGTGATTGCACAAGGAAGCAATACACGTTTATTACTTAGAGGTATATCAAGATCGCCTAGGGTAGTACCTCCAGCTACTCCTAGGCGATAGAGTTTTCCGCCTTCTTAGGACAAGCAGAAACCATATGCCCTTTATCGGCACAGTATAAGCATAACTTCTCGGCTCGCCTTCGATTTTTCTCTACCTCTGAGAGCTTAACCTGCCCAATTTGCATTGGCTCGTCAGCTGGTGGAGAGGAAGGCGTAGGAGCTGAGAAAGTTCAGGAGGAAAACTTTCTTGGGGGCTTAGCCCGAGTTTGTTTTTGATAACGAACTCGTCTATCAATCTTGATGGCCAAAGAAATGGCCTCATCCAGAGTTTTGGGTTCTGGATGACCCAACATAAGATCAGACACAGCGTCAGACAATCCGGGCAAGAAACAGTCCAAGAGTGCGTACTGCCCCCACATGGCTGATACTGCCCATCTCCTGAACTCGGCAGCATAAACCTCAACGGAACTCTGACCCTGTCTGAGGGTTTTTAACTTCCTCTCAGACGTCACTGCCAAATCTGGGTCGTCATAAATTACGGCCATGGCTTTAAAGAACTCCTCTACTGAGACCAAGGCCTCATGCCCAGTAGAGAGACTGTATGCCCAAGACTGGGAGTCTCCAGACAATAAAGTCTTAATGAATGTGACCCGTTGAGCTTCAGTACCTGAAGAAACGGGTCGTAATTCAAAATAAGACAAGCATCTATGCTTAAAGTTACTAAAATCCTAGCGATGCCCCGAGAATTTTTCAGGTGGAGGTACTCTCGGCTCGATCACAGAAGGGGGAGACACTCGGGTATTAGGGTCCAATAAACGGTTAACTGACTCAGCTAGTTGGTCAATCTGAGTCTGTTGAGCGTTCACCGTTTTAATGAGTTCATTAACGGTGGCAGTTAACACGTCGACCCGTTGACAGAGTGCCTCCATAATACTTTACTGGTCTGTTGTTCTGTAACGATTGGTGTCAGCACACAGAGAGTATCTGATTATTGATGATCTGCAGTATCACCAACAATACAGATGTATACCTGATTATTAGTGATCTGCAGAATCACCAATAATACAAGTATGGCTAACCTCTGGACACCTAATAAAGTGTAAGTGTTTGGGTGCAACCGTAACTTTAATAGTTTGAAGAAACCTCACCAGAGGGGCTGGTGAGGTACTATCAGTACACAAAGTGTGCACTAGCGTACAAGCTCCAGCAAGCTGGAGAAACAATACTGAAGAGGCTGAATCTCCTGAGGAGCGGGTGATTCAGAATATACTGCAGGTAAATGAACACCCGAGGGGCGGGTGAGTCAGACTGTACTGCAGCCTACGAGATACAGAAATACTAAAATGAGGGGGCGGAGCTAGCATTGGCCGCGTGAAGACGCTTCTTACATGGGCTCCCTCGCTACCCCAGCCTAACGGCCCGCTACACAGAGCAAATTACTCCGTCCTGGCCTCAAAATATGTCCGGTAGATCGAAGAGATCATCTAGCTCAGCCACGCCACGAAAACAGGACTCATATACCCAGCCCAAGGTGACCCAATACCTCAGGAGAAACGAGGCGACTCAAACACCATCTAAGATGGCCGACTCCTCGCCTCCAGCCAGCAAGGCCCAGAAGCGATCCGAAGTAGATGAATCAACAGCTAAATCTCTGAGTGAGATCCGCGACTATCTCTACAACCTACCTACTAAGGCGGACTTAGAAGAGTTAGGCACCCGTATTACCAACGCCGCCAGAGCAGATCTTCAGGAGGTGCGGGAGGAGGTAGCAGAACATGGCGGAAGGCTAACGGCGCTTGAAGCTGAAACAACTGCCATGAAAGCAGAGCTACAGACACTAAGGGAGCAGAACGAAAAACAGAAAGCCACAAATACAGCACTTCGCTCGGGACTAGAAGACTTACAAAACAGGAGCCGCCGATGCAATATCAGGATTAGGGGCCTGCCGGAGTCTGTCCCAACACAGAAACTTGCACAAGTAATGGCCTCCATTTTCAACTCTCTGCTTGGGCAACCGGATGACGCCATCTTAAAATTCGACCGTATACATAGGGCACTAAAACCACAGCCCTCTCCAGATAGCCCTCCTCGTGATGTTATATGCCGCCTCCACCATTACACCATCAAGGATGCAATTATGCAAGCAGCGAGGAAAGCAGCAACAATCGAACATGAAGGCCACAAGTTACTCCTGTTCCAGGACCTAGCCCCGAGCACGCTGGTTCAACGAAGAGCCTTGCAACCTCTGCTGAAAGTTCTGCAGGATGACGAAATTTCATACAAATGGGGATTCCCCTTCCAACTCCACATCACCAAACAAGATAAGTCATTCACCCTCCGAACTCCATCAGACCTTCCTGACCTCTTTCGTGAGCTGGACATCCTACCTGTGGAACTGCCTGAATGGCAGCCAGATCAGGCATTCATCGGCCTACCACAGCGTCAGAAAAAACAGAGGCCAGACAAACGGCAGCAGAGACAACAGCCGGAGTGACGCAGCATGATATCCTCCGGGAGAGCCTTGCCGCATGAAGACACATAGATCCAGATAAGTACTATTGCGAGATCTTACTTCTGATTTTATACCTCTCTTTGACCCTTTTTGATCTTGACTGTGCCGATGTGAGACTTACAACAAAATAGCTGGCTCCGGCCCGCGTGCACATTCGCTTGGTGTTGAACTTTCCGTCATTGCAGTCAGATTACGGATCCCCAGGCCCGGATTTGAGGGGGGAGATGACTGGGGGGTACTCTTGAGGGGGCTACAAGATCTATATATATGGCTTTTTAGGGGACTTGCTACCGATACAGTGCTGGAACATAGCATCAGTATGCTCAGACCTGTTCGTAATACCGGAGACTCTGCATTATACACGGAGCAAACCCGTTTCGGACACTCTGAATGATAATCACCTGAACTCTTCCCCTACGGGGGTTTAGAAGCAAGAACAGTGATATACTACCGAGGTGATGTTTTACTGAGGCTGAACTGATAATCACACACTTTGAGTGATGCTCTCTATAAGACTAGTAGCTGTTTACAGATTGCTCTATAATTAGAAAAGTAGCAGCCATAGGAGATAACTTGTGTGATGTGTCAAAAACTGACCTGAGGAATCCATGTTGGGACGCCTGACCCATACCCCGGAGTGTACTCCACTGCTCCCCGTCACTGGGCACCTAACTCAGGCTTTATGGGCGTCTCACCATGGAAGACTCTTAGTATTTACCACTATGTGGTCGTCCCCTCATCTACACCCTATGGGTGGCTGTTAACACACGCACGATCTAAGATAGCTTACCCTGGGATAACATGATCCCTATATCGGTCTCTCATAGTCGCTCCCTTCTACAAACGCACTACTGGGAGCTTTATTTTTAGCCCTCTTATGCCCCCTATGCCCAAACTAACCGATGGGACGGTTAGGGGATCCAGATGTAGGCCCCATACCAATTTAACGCCTATCATACACCACCTAAGGGGGGGTCTTTTCTCTAGAAACAAGGTCAAGGATCCATCGCAATATATACGATATGGTTTCTCGTAGTGGCGCTTTAGAGCTCTTATACTGGATCTTCAGGCTGTGTCTCTGATTCCATACGCTTGCTCGATTATGTTACAAGAAGGTTATAAGGTATTAAGTTTTATGTTCGAAAGTTTATTCTATCTTACAGTCAATATAAATGTGTGCGCGTCGGGGTTGGGGGGGTGAGGGTTTGGCCCACTTCCGCGGTGGACAATGGTATCCCATATCCCTCATAGGAGATTCCTGATAGATCAGGAAGCGGTAAGGGTTAAACCCCTTCTAGAAAGGATTTTCTTTCTTCAGATGATTATTAACAATGAAGCCCAACTTTTACACGCTTTATCGTTATCACTGTTTTTGTTTTCAGTGAAAGGGTTTCCTCCGGTCGCCTCTCCTCGCCAAGCTCCTCCTTATGAACAATTGCAATGGATCACATGAAAATACTAACCATAAACGCCAAGGGCCTTAATATTCCAGAAAAGCGGGGTATCCTCATGAGAGATGTCTGGGCACAAAGGGCAAAAATTGTCTTTATACAGGAGACACATTTCAAGGGAGATAATCACCCTAAATTACATAGCAAAAGATTTCCCATCTCCTTTTACAGTAACTCCCCAGACTCCAAAACAAAGGGCACGGCTATACTCATCAGTGATGACCTTCCCTTTACTAGCATTGACACCAAATCAGATCCGCAAGGCAGATACCTTTTAATGAAATGCCTAATTAAAGACAAGAAGTACACACTTGGGTCTATATACTCGCCCAATATTGATCAGGATAAATTCCTGCTCAAATTTCTTAACGAATTGGAAACCTTTGCGGAAGGTAGCATTATATTGGGTGGAGACTTGAACGTGGCTCTCAATCCTGCCCTAGACACCTCTCATGGGAGATGCAGCGTCTCATACGCTAAACTAAATAAGATGAAAAAAGCATTACATGACAGGCAGCTTGTGGACATATGGAGGGCGACACATCCAACCAATAAGGATTATACTTTTTACTCAGCAATACATGGAGTGTACTCTAGAATAGATTACCTCTTTGTCTCACATAACCTATTATCAGAATTTATTATGGCAGACATAGGTGTAATCACTTACTCAGACCACGCTCCTGTACATATGACAATCAATTGCAAAGCAAAACGTGACACCCCATTTACATGGCGGCTCAACACCTCGTTGATCCTAGAAGAACGGGACGCCAGGGAAATTGAGAGTAAAATTAAGGATTACTTTGTCCTTAATGATGTGGAAGATGTGTCGCCCTCTATTTTATGGGAAACCCACAAATGTGTCATGAGAGGACTCCTGATTGCACGCAGCACTAAGCTGAAAAAAGAGAGAGGGGCTCTGATCAGAAAACTGGTGGATGAAATACGCGGGTTGGAGCAAATGCATAAAAGGGAACCTACTGATTCTGGCCTCACAAAACTCCTAGAAACTAGGCGACAATTAAATAAGATTCTGCAAGACCAAGCGAAGCAAGCAGCGCAGAGGTGCCAACACACATACTTTCTGCATGGTAACAAATCAGGTAAATTACTAGCACGTGCCCTGAAACAACAGCAACAAAAAACATATGTATCACACATAATCGATAGCACAGGTAAAAAACATATCAGAAGTGAGTCCATTGCCAAAACTTTTAAAGAATTCTATCATAAACTATACAATCTAACCCAATCTGCAAATGGCGAGGTTAGGACCCCCGATAATCTTGAAATTAAAGACTATCTCATTCGCTCCGATATGCCTAAACTAACTGAAGACATGAAAAAATCCATGGAAACCCCATTCACAGACTTAGAAATCCGAAAGGTTATCATGGGACTCAAGTCAGGAAAGGCCCCAGGGCCGGACGGATACCCTGCCGAGTACTACAAAAAATATAGAGATACGCTCATACCTTACCTATGTAAAATGTTCAATGATATAGCAGAAGGAAAATTGAACTCAGCTATACCGACCCAATCCCTGGAATCGCATATTGCGGTAATAGCCAAACCACAGAAAGACCCCGCAGCCTGCGGAAGCTACAGACCCATATCGTTAATCAACACAGATCTAAAAATATTTGCCAAAATTCTGGCAAACAGACTTGCTGAACATATGGGGTTGTTAGTACATTGGGATCAGGCTGGCTTTATACCGCAAAGAGAGGCCAGAGACAACACGATCAGGGCATTGGACCTGCTCCAGCTCACCCGATCGGGGAAGACCCCATGCATGCTATTATCAACTGATGCAGAAAAAGCATTTGATCGGGTGGGCTGGGGCTGGTTACGAATGGTCCTGCAACAAATAAACTTAGGAGAGAGAATGCTATCCTGCATTAATGCCCTCTACACTACTCCATCTACAAGGGTTAAAGTGAATGGTATCCTCTCTGATCCCCTGCACATTACTAATGGTACTCGACAGGGTTGTCCCCTTTCCCCCCTGATTTTTGCCCTTGCCCTGGAGCCTTTCCTGTGCATGGTTAGGAGAAACCCAGATATCACAGGTCTACGAGCTGGAAACACTGACCACAAAGTCGCAGCATACGCTGATGACCTTCTATTCTTTTTAACACGCCCAGCGATTGCTTTACCCAACCTGATCGCGGAATTTGAACGTTTCGGTAGGCTATCCTTCTTCAAAATTAACTTTGACAAGTGTGAGGCCTATAATGCGGGTCTTGCTACTGCAGAAGTTGAGCACATAAAACAAAATTTCCCCTTTAAATGGAACCCCAAGGCGATACGCTATCTAGGCACATATATTTCAGATTCCCTTAAAAATGTTTTTAAACTTAATTTTCCCACAATTATGGGCACATTCACAAAAGACCTCAAAAAATGGGACCTCCCCTATATATCTTGGTTCGGAAGAATCGCTGTCATTAAGATGAATGTCATGCCCAGGCTATTGTACCTATTTCAGGCTTTACCAATTAAAATACCCCTACACTTCCTCGAACAAATGCAAACACTCTTCAATAAGTATGTTTGGAAGCACAAACCCCCGCGACTCAAAAGAGACACATTATACAGTCCCAAAGCAAATGGAGGAGTGGCCCTTCCAAGTGTGCGCAGATACTATTTTGCAGCCATTCTTACGAGAGTGACAGACTGGCATAGACACCTAGAACAAAAACAGTGGGTAGAACTGGAAACCTCTCTATCATTATATCCATTGCTCAGCTTAGCCTGGACCATGGACAAACCTAAATCCTCATGGGGTCTACCACCTCTATGCCACTCCACCCTACTTACCCTTCATAAGGCAAATACAATCCTAAACCTGGCACCCACTCCTTCCCCCCTACTCCCAGTGTCAAACAACCCAAATATAGGGGAGGGTGGGGCGGACTTTAGGGGGAACATATCGCGCAGATCAAGAAATCTGTGTTTCCGAGACATGTGTCGGAACGGCCAATGGGCCTCTCTGGAAGAGCTAAGGAGTAGACCAAACCTCACCAACTTACGGTGGTGGGAATATTTTCAGCACCGACACCTCCTCACTCACACTGGCATCCAACCTTCTCAACTAAGACGCAAGACGGAGTTTGAGGATCTGTGCACAGGATTAGGCCCAATTAGGAAAACTCTCTCTACACTATACACTATAATGTCACTGCTGGCCTCCCCGCCCTTACCCTTCATTCAAGGGTGGGAAAGGGAAATTGGTTCAACTTTTACTCCCAGCCAGAGGATCATAATGTGTACATATGCTCATAAATCCTCGAGGTCGGTGAGGATTCAGGAGGTGAACTATAAATTGCTCACGCGATGGTATTACACCCCCGACAGGCTCCATGATATTTACCCTGAACAAGACGACCGATGCTGGAGATGTCAGTCAGAAAAAGGCACGTTGCTGCATATTATGTGGTCTTGCCCGGTTTTGGCAGATTATTGGAAGAGGGTTGAAAAACTCCTTAAAGCTATAACGGACAGACCAGTCCCATTCCTACCTGAATTTTATCTCCTACATGTTAATGATTGGAGGATAAAAAGCTATAAGCGTTCGGTGGTCGGACACATATTGAATGCAGCAAAGTGCCTCATAGTAAGACACTGGAAACACACTACTCCTCCAAGGACGGAAGAATTAATTAGGGAACTAGACTACACAGAACTAATGGAAGACCTCACTTCTATTGCCACTAACACGGTAGACCTATTTAAGAAAACGTGGTCATTTTGGAATCACTTCAGAGCCTCTGAGGAATTCCAACAGATCCTTTAGGAAACATAAACTGTAATACAGTGAAGTATCTTACTGAATAGAATATGGTCCTTAGGTGTTTCAATAAGAAGCAGTTGTTCTAGATACAAATGAGAGCACTTAACTTATAGCTGGTGACGAGATTGGTGACCGGAGGAAAGGGGGGAGGGTGGGGAGTTCAAAGGGATTAAAGTTTTAAAAATCCTAGGGAAAATATGGTTACTTACTAGCCCTGCAGTCAAGCAATGTCTTTCCCTCATGTCTGATTTCCACAAGACCACCCACAGACATATGCGGTCTCCACAACCAGCGCCTCAACAGGCTCATAGATAATTATATGTAGGACACCTTGTCAAAATGTAGTGATGAGATGGTCTAAGTGGATATAGCGGCATTTAGAAGTTATATCTTATTGTCACGCTGACTGTACTCTGTATATGATGTATGTCATCTGTTCCGTAATTCAATGCTGTACTATGTTTTTCCTCGTACAATAAAGAATATTTAAAAAAAAAGAAATACTAAAATGACAGATACCTAGTGAGCAGGTAATTAAGGCTGAACTATAGCCTAGCAGTGTTGCTTAACCAGCGGAGCTGGTGCAGTAAACACCTCACCAGTGGCGAGGGCCCACTGGCGAGTAGAATGGTCAGGCATGCAAGGGTCGGCAACAGAGAGGTACGTATAGGTACAGAATCGTGAGACAAGAGAGTAAACGGTAATCAGGCAGAGGTTCAGCAACAGGAAGCTACGTATCGGTACAGAATCGTGAGACAAGAGAGTAAACGGTAATCAGGCAGAGGTTCAGCAACAGGTAGGCAGATAGGCGAAAGTACAGGATCAGAAGGCAGGATCAAAGTCAGAGGTAATAGCTAAGAGTCATACACAGGAGATCAATACAGTAAACAATATCCTAGTCTGGGTGTGAACTCCTTGGCATCAACACCCGGGTACTAGTCTACAATAAACAAATAGCAAGACAGCAATATCCTAGACTAGGTGTGAAATCCTTAGCATCAACACCAGGGAACTAGCCTAAGGTCTGAGTGCTAACACGCAAGTATTCACGACAACAGGCAATCTTATAATGAAGCCCGGAGGCTTATGAAGCAGAGGAGAACCCACTGGCACGCCCCTCTGAATCAGCCAATCCTGGGCGCCGTGGGACTCCTCTGACGTCAGCTGACCGACAGGTCAGCTGACGGGCTTCCTGCCCACATAAAGGTCCCGTCTGTGCGCGCGCCCACGCGCTAAGGCGACCCCCTGCCCGGAAGAACGTTCCGTACTCGGCGTCCTGGGCGCCGAGGGTACGGATGGCCTCATGGAGGCAGCTGCGGCGGCGGCGGTGCTGTTCGCCGCAGCTGCCTCGTTTCTCACACACCACTACCCAAATGACAGTCTTCCCCTCAGACCTGGGAAGCTCACCCACAAAATCCATGGATATGTGGGTCCATGGCTCCTCAGGCACCGGAAGAGGTTGTAGTGTTCCCGCAGGAGCTTGCCTGGAGGGTTTAATTCTGGCACACACCGTGCAATCTTTCACAAACTCCTTACAATCTAGACCAAGTGAGGGCCACCAAACACACCTGGACAGCAATTCTTGAGTCCTAGATATCCCTGGATGTCCTGCATTTTTATGAGCGTGAAACAGCTGCAGAATCTGCAGTCGTAAGTGCAAGGGCACAAACAGAACCATGTCAGGCTTTCCCTCTGGGACATCCTGCTGATAAGGTCTTAGAGTGACCAGCCAATCTTCCCATGTTTCGGTGGCGGCCAACACTATGTTGTCTGGCAGAATGTTAACGGGAGCTGGAGGCTGTACTGTCTCGGGTTCAAAGCATCTGGACAAGGCATCTGCTTTGATGTTCTTGTTTCCTGGTTTGTACGTAATTATAAACCTGAACCTAGAAAAGAATAAGGACCAACCGGCCTGTCTGGGGCTGAGTCTTTTGGCCCCTTCGATATATTCCAGGTTTTTATGGTCAGTGTAAACTGTAATGACATGCTCGGCTCCTTCAAGCCAATGATGCCACTCCTCGAAAGCCAACTTTATGGCCAACAGTTCTCTGTTTCCGAAATCATAATTTCTCTCTGAAAATAATTTCGTGAAAAAAAGGCACAGGGGTGCAATCTGCCTTGATAACCGGAGTGCTGAGACAGTACAGCCCCAACTCCCACCTCGGACGCGTCCACCTCCATGATGGCAGGACAGGTGATGTCCACATGTCGCAAAATAGGAGCAGAGTAAAATAATCTTTTCAACAAAAAAAAGGCGGGATGAGCTTCCTCTGACCAGTTGTAAGTTTCAGCCCCTTTTTTAGTAAGGTCAGTGAGGGGAGACACAACAGAGGAGAACCCTTTAATACATTTTCTGTAATAATTTGCGAAGCCCAAGAACTTTAAGAGTGCTTTCAAGCCCATGGGTTGAGGCCACTCCAAGACTGCAGACACCTTCTTGGGATCCATAGAGAGACCAGAAGTGGAAATGATATATCCCAAAAAAGGTACCTCGGATACCTCAAATAAACACTTTTCGAGTTTCACGTACAAACAGTTCTGTCTAAGTTTCTGCAATACAAACTTAACATGTTCACGGTGTTCTGACAAATTTTTCGAATAAATTAGTATATCGTCTAGATATTGTGATAAATATGGAAGAGGCAGCTGCGGGGAACCAAGCTACCACTGCAGCTGCCCAGGTCTCCCTGCCTGCTGGGTCATCCATGCCTCGGGCGTCTAGCACGCCGAGGACGGGTTTGTCAGCTGCTCATAGGGTTGCTGTGTCATATGCGTGCATACACAGGACCTTTATGCGAGGAGGAGGTGCACCAGCTGACCGGCCGGTCGGCTGACGTCAGAGGAGACGCTCGCCGCTCCTCATTGGCTGCTTGGAGGGGGCGTGGCGGAACGGTCTCCTCCGCTTCTCAAGCCATCCTGGTTCACTCGCAACTTGTCTGCTGTTGCGAATACTTCGTGTTAACGCTCAGACCTTAGATATTTCCGGTGTGTTTTGATCCGGGAGGAAACCGGGGATTTCACACAAGACAGGAATTGTTTATTGCTCTATTGTTATTTACTCTATTGTATTATCTGTGCATGACTCTGGCTCGTCCTGACCTTCCTATCTCTCAGTGATTCTGTACTTTAGCCCATCTGATTCTGTTGCCGACTCTGCCTGTTTACCTTACTCCTCTTGCCTTCCGATTTTGTACTGTATCTGTCTGTCTGTTGCCGACCTTGCTAGTCTGACCACGGCACTCTCACCAGAGAGCCCTGGTCTCTGGTGAGGGCCTCAGTACTGATAGTACCCACCAGCTCCTCTGGTGAGGTCTTGCTAACTCTATCAGTATCTACTGTTACACCAAGCACTACTACTTGCTTACACATTTGTTGTTAGCTGTACTTGCATTATTGGTGATTCTGCAGATCACCACATAATCAGGATTATTGGTGATACTGCAGATCACTCAATAACCAGACTTCTGTTTGCTGACACCAATCGTTACAGAACAGCAGACCAAAATGTCTATGGAGACACTGTGCAGCCAGGTCGAACTCTTGACCACGGCCGTTAATAATTTAACCACCACGGTTAACACACAGCAGACACAGATCAACCAGCTGTCTGAGGTGGTACGCGGCCTTCAAACACGCAATGCACCAGTGCCATCCCCTGTTGTTATGGAGCCCAGGATACCTCTCCCTGAAAAATTTTCAGGGCACAGGTCTGATTTTCAGAATTTTAAAAATCGTTGCTTATCATATTTCGAGTTACGTCCTACCTCATCAGGTTCTGAGAGTCAGCGAGTCACTTTTATAAAAACTTTATTGTCTGGAGATTCACAGACGTGGGCTTACAGTCTCCCCACTGGTCATGAGGCCCTAGCATCAGTTCAATAATTTTTTAAACTATGGCAATTATATATGGCGATCCAGATTTAGCAGTAACCGCAGAGAGGAAACTCAAAACCCTTAGACAGGGGCACAACACTGTTGAAACATATGCTGCAGAATTTAGAAGATGGGCTGTGTCGGCTAGATGGGGGCAGTATGCTTTATTAGATTGTTTCTTGTCAGGACTATCTGACGCCATTGCTGACCTCATGTTAAGTCACCCTGAACCTAAGACTGTTGACGATGCGATCTCATTAGCTGTAAAGTTAGATCACCGGGTTCGTTATCAGAGACAAACTCGGGGTAGAGCCCTGGTAAGATCCGCACCCATCAATCTTTCGTCTCCAGCTCCTTCTCCTCCTCAGGACGAACCGATGCAGATCGGACACTCCAAATTGCCTGAGGTAGAGAAAAACAGGAGACGAACCGAGAGACTCTGCCTATACTGTGCAGAAAAGGGTCATGTGGTACAGAATTGTCCTAAGAAGGCGGAAAAACTCTGTTGCCTAGGTGTAGCTAGAGGTACTACCCTAGGCGACTGTGTTACCTCTAAAAGAAAATCGCTTACTCCTCCCGTGCTCTATTACCTGAGAAGATCATGTCCTGTCTACCCAGGCCTTTATAGACTCGGGCTCCGCAGCCAATTTTATTGACTACGATTTCGCTATTAAGTTTGGTTTTCCCTTGCTTTCTTTGGACAGACAGATTTTTGTTACTGCAGTGGACGATTCGCCACTCCAGGGGAAACGACCTCTCTCTCAGACTCCTGTATTATTATGTCAGGTGGGGGCATTGCATAAGGAACAAATACCGTTTTTTTGTGCTCAAGATGGCTACTTCCACAGTGATCCTTCGTATGCCTTGGCTGCAAAAGCACTCTCCTCAGATTGACTGGAGCTCCGGGCAGTTGTTGAGCTGGTCCCCCTTTTGTCATCATCATTGTATGGAGAAAGTGGCTGTTTGCATTACCAAGGTTCAAATGGAAGGTTTGCCCGCACAATACTCAGACTTTGCTGATGTGTTTTGTTCCAAAGCAGTAGACAAACTTCCCCCTCATAGAAGTTTCGACTGCCCTATCGAGTTAAGGCCAGGTTGTATGCCCCCTAGAGGTCATTTATATAACCTTTCTGGGCCTGAAAAACTTGCTATGCAGAAGTATATTAAGGAAAACTTGGCCAAAGGTTTCATCCGTCCTTCAAAGTCTCCGGCCGGAGCAGGATTCTTTTTTGTACAGAAAAAGGACAGTGGCCTTCGGCCATGTATCGATTACAGAGAGTTAAACAAAATTACTGTAAAAAATCGCTACCCACTCCCTTTTGATTGATGACTTGTTCTCCCAGGTTACTGATGCATGTATCTTCTCTAAACTCAACCTTAGAGGGGATTATAACCTGGTACGCATAAGGGAAGGTGACGAATGGAAGACGGCGTTCAACACACCCGATGGGCACTACGAGTATCTTGTCATGCCCTTCGGGTTGTGTAACGCCCCCACCGTCTTTCAGGAGTTAATCAACGAGGTCTTTAAAGAAGTCCTAGGGCGGTTCGTCCTGGTCTATTTGGATGACATACTCATTTTTTCACCCAACTTGGCGGTACACAGAGAGCATGTAAAATTTATTTTGAGAAAACTTAGGCAAAATTCTTTGTATGCAAAGTTAGAGAAATGCCTTTTTGAGGTATCTGAAGTTCCCTTCTTCAGATACATTATTTCCACCGCCGGACTCTCTATGGACCCAAAGAAGGTTTCTGCCGTTCTGGAGTGGCCACAACCTTTGGGGCTGAAGGCACTCCAGAGGTTTCTTGGCTTTGCCAATTATTACAGAAAATTCATTAAGGGATTTTCGTCTGTGGTGTCACCTCTCACGGAGCTTACCAAAAAGGGAGCAGATACTTATAATTGGTCACATGAAGCACACGCTGCTTTCTCATCATTGAAAAAATTGTTCTGCTCCGCTCCCATTTTGCGTCATGTGGACACCACTTATCCCTTTATTGTTGAGGTGGATGCATCGGAGATCGGGGTTGGGGCTGTACTGCCTCAACACTCCGGTTTTCAGGGCAGATTACATCCATGTGCATTTTTCTCTTGGAAGTTTTCTCCCGCCGAGAGAAACTATGACATTGGAAATCGAGAGTTGTTGGCCATCAAACTCGCATTTGAGGAATGGCGACACTGGCTCGAGGGAGAAGAACATACTATTACAGTATATACTGACCACAAGAATTTAGAGTATATTGAGGGAGCCAAATGACTCAGTCCTAGACAGGCTCGCTGGTCTTTATTCTTCTCGAGATTCAGATTCATTATTACCTACAAGCCAGGTAGTAAAAACATTAAGGCAGATGCTCTGTCCAGAAGTTTTGAGCCCGAGACAGTACAGCCACCAACCCCTGAGAACATCCTTCCTGAGAAAGTTGACCTTGCAGTCACCGAGACTTGGGAAGATTAGTCATCCACTTTGGGTTACTATCAGCGGGACATTCCCGAGGGGAAACCAGATGGGGTCTTATTTGTGCCATTGCACTATCGCCTGAAAATCTTGCACTTTTTTTTTTGCACAAGTTTTGGAAAGCCTTTTGTCATCATTTAGGCATGAACCTGTCATTTTCCTCCGGCTACCACCCACAAACTAATGGACAAACTGAAAGAGTGAAGAAAGAGTGAACCAGCCACTTGAACAGTTCTTAAGGTGCTTTGTGGCGGATGCCCAGTTGGAGTGGGTAAAGTTCTTACCGTTCGCAGAATTTGCGCATAACAACCTGAAAAGTACCTCTTCAGGTTTTTCCCCTTTTCAGGTTGTAACGGGGAGATCACCCAAATTCTCTCCACTGCCAGTGGTGTCTTCTCCTTTCCCTGCCCTGGAAGAGTGGCAGGGAGCTTTAAAAGAGATTTGGATTATGGTCAAAAGGAACTTACAAAAGGCCTTTCAGTCCCAGAAAAAACAGGCAGATAAAAGACGGTCTGTGGAGTGGGTATTTGAACCAGGAGACATGGTGTGGGTCTCTACCCGGCATCTGGCCCTTAAACAGCTCTCAGCAAAATTAGGTCTAAGATTTATAGGCCCGTACCCTGTGTCTAAGAAAATTAACAATGTCACTTATGTCATTTCATTACCAGCCAGCATGAGAGGTGTCAAGTCGTTTCATGTGTCTCTGTTAAAACCAGCTGTGCACGTGGATTCCCCTCCCCCCCTACAACCCCCCCCCGCCCCCCGTGGTGATTGATGATGAACCTGAATATGAGATTGAGCAGATTTTGGATTCTCGCTGGGTGCGTAACTCGGTACAGTACCTTGTGCATTGAAAGGGGTATGGGCCTTCATGAATTGCATCCAGAGAAGCCGTGCAAATCGTGTCCGCAGTCCACGCCTCAAGGGGGGGTACTGTGATAAATATGGAAAAGGCAGCTGCGGGGAACCACGCTACCACCACAGCTGCCCAGGTCTCCCTGCCTGCTGGGTCATCCGTGCCTCGGGCGTCTAGCACGCCGAGGACGGGTTTGTCAGCTGCTCATAGGGTTGCTGTGTGTCGCGCGCGCGCATACACAGGACCTTTATGCGAGGAGGAGGCGCGTCAGCTGACCGGCCGGTCGGCTGACGTCAGAGGAGACACTCGCCGCTCCTCATTGGCTGCTTGGAGGGGGCGTGGTGGAATGGTCTCCTCCGCTTCTTAAGCCATCCTGGTTCACTCGCAACTTGTCTGCTGTTGCGAATACTTTGTGTTAGCGCTCAGACCTTAGATAGTTCCGGTGTGCTTTGATCCGGGAGGAAACCGGGATTTCACACAAGACAGGAATTGTTTATTGCTCTATTGTTATTTACTCTATTGTATTATCTGTGCATGACTCTGGCTCGCCCTGACCTTCCTATCTCTCAGTGATTCTGTACTTTAGCCCATCTGATTCTGTTGCCGACTCTGCCTGTTTACCTTACTCCTCTTGCCTTCCGATTTTGTACTGTATCTGTCTGTCTATTGCTGACCTTGCTAGTCTGACCATGCCACTGATAGTACCCACCAGCTCCTCTGGTGAGGTCTTGCTAACTCTATCAGTATCTACTGTTACACCAAGCACTACTACTTGCTTACACATTTGTTGTTAGCTATACTTGCATTATTGGTGATTCTGCAGATCACCACATAATCAGGTATAGTGTCTGGATTATTGTTGATACTGCAGATCACTCAATAACCAGACTTCTGTTTTCTGACACCAATCGTTACAGATATACCAGTACGAAACGACCCAGGACCTCTCTGAAAACCTCATTAACGAGTTCCTGGAAGATGGCAGGTGCATTGCACAACCCGAAGGGCATCACAAGATACTCATAGGGCCCATCGGGTGTGTTGAATGCCGTCTTCCACTCGTCTCCCTGTCTGATGCGTACAAGGTTGTATGCCCCCCTCAGGTCCAATTTAGAAAAGATACAAGTATCAGTAATTTGTGAAAATAAATCGTCAATCAAAGGAAGTGGGTAACGATTTTTTATGGTAATTTTGTTTAATTCCCTGTAATCAATACATGGGCGGAGCCCACCTGGAGACTTAGAAGGG
Organism: Hyperolius riggenbachi; assembly: GCF_040937935.1. Classification (NCBI taxonomy): domain Eukaryota; kingdom Metazoa; phylum Chordata; class Amphibia; order Anura; family Hyperoliidae; genus Hyperolius; species Hyperolius riggenbachi. The sequence continues at coordinate 159,791,684 of NC_090650.1, forward strand.
CGGATAAAACCTTTCGCAAGATTTTCTTTAATGTACTCCTGCATGTCGACCTTTTCTGGACCTGAGAGATTGTACAGGTGACCTCTAGGGGGCATGGTTCCAGGTCTCAACTCAATTGGATGGTCAAAACTTCTATGGGGGGGAAGTTTGTCCGCAGATTTAGGACAAAATACATCGGAAAAGACGGCAAACTGTGGTGGTAAACCCTCTATATGAATCTTTTATGGGTTGTACCCATAAAAAAACACAGTTTATTGAATCTTACTCTTGATTATTGTTGAAAAACAACGAATACTTTCAGTGCCAGCTGGGAACAATTGTGCCCATAAAAACACAGTTTATTGAATTTTACTCTTGCTTATTGTTGAAAAAATAACAGTACTTTCAGTGCCAGCTGGGAACAGTTGTGCCCATAAAAAAACACAGATTATTGAATTTTACTCTTGCTTATTGTTGAAAAAATAACAGTACTTTCAGTGCCAGCTGGGAACAGTTGTGCCCATAAAAAAACACAGTTTATTGAATTTTACTCTTGCTATTGTTGAAAAAAAACAGTACTTTCAGTGCCAGCTGGGAACAGTTGTGCCCATAAAATAAACACACTTTATTGCATTTTACTCTTGCTTAGTGTTGTATAAAAAGCAGTACTTTCAGGGCTAGCTGGTAAAACTTGTGCCCATTAAAAAAAAAAAGTTTATTTCATTTTTCTTTGTGACAAATAATGACTACTATTGTAACGATTGGGGAATTATTTCCGTGGTCAGCACACAAGATGCGCGCCGACACTGCGGAAATCCTCCACAAGCGTATAAAAGAACAGAACCCAGCTTTGGGTGCAATGCACCTGTAGAGGGAAATTCCCACCGGCAGATGGAGCTGTGGAGTGCAGAGGAATAACCCTCTGCACAGCCACAGATGCCAGATGGGAATTATACGAGGTGAAGCAATACAGGGCAAGATAGCCCTTAGAGGGATAGAGTGAGCACAGGGACAGAATGTATGCGTGTCCACCAATCTAGTCACCACCCGGCGACGGTGAACATACAACAGCGAAGACCAAGTGGGAACGCAATCACAAGAATGGCGATTGCTATAAGCGACACAAGACTGAGTAAGACAGAGCAAAGGAAGAATACAGACAGAACTGATAACAAACTGTAATCCAACAGACAGGAGCAGACAGGCCTAACTGCAGCAAGCATTTGTTCCAGACAGACAGACAGATGGAGCAGCCAGTAGCAACCGCTGCTCAGGCTACACTCCTAAGGCAGAATACAGAAGGAACCACCGCCTCTACCGCTAGGGCAATTGCGATCCAAACAGACAGACAGATGGAGCAACCAGTAGCAACCGCTGCTCTGGCTACACTCCCAGACAGAGTACAGAAGGATCCACCGCCTCTACCGCTAGGGCGAATGTGATCCCAACAGACAGAACGATTTCCTGTCGACCGCCGCTGGCGACAAGACAGTAGCAACAGATAGACAGTACAAAGCAATACAGGTAACAAACAACCTGACTATGCTAGCAGGAATGCTAGAGCACTCCCAAGGAACTGCTCTAAGATAGCAATATTAGTGTAACGATTGTGGAATTCTCTCCGTGGTCAGCGCACAGGACGTGTGCTGACACTGCGGAAATCCTCCACAAGCGTATAATTTGAGAGAACCCAGCAAAAGGTGCAACGTACCTGTAGAGGGAAATTCCTGTCAGCAGATGGAGCTGTGGAGTGCAAAGGAACAGATCCTCTGCCCTGCCACAGACGCCAGACAGGAATTGTACGAAGGGAAGAAACGCAGGGCAAGATAGCCCTTAAAGAGAGAGAGTAAAGCGACAGAGTGTATGTGTCTCCACCAATCTAGTCGTCACCCTGCGACGATGAACACACAACCATGAAGATCAGGTGAGAAGGCAATCGCAAGAGATGGCGATTGCTAACAACGACACAAGACCGAATAAGCACAGATGAGGAATGTATGTATGTCCACCAATCTAGCCGCCAACCTGCGACGGTGGACACACAACAGAGGAAACCAAGTGAGAACGCAATCGCAAGAGAAGCGATTGCGAATGAGATTGAGCACAGGGACAGAATGTATGTATGTGCACCAATCTAGTCGCCAACCTGCGACGGTGCACACACAACAGCAGAAACAAAGTAGGAACGCAATCGTGAGAGAGGCGATTGCCAGAGGTGACACCAGGCTTAAGCAAGACAGGGCACGAGAATAGCAAAGGCACAGCAAATCATACAATGAGAAGATAAGGAAAATAACAAACGCTAACTAAACGCGAACACCGCACTCATTCGCAACAGCGAACGCGTTTACAGCGTGATCTCTGCACGTTAAGCGCAACAGAGACAAGCACGCCTAACTAACCCCCGTCACCCAAACACGTAACAGAGAACGCGAGCGAGCCTACAGCAAGCGTTCGTATCAGACAAGACAGACAGATGAACGGGAAACAGGATAGGAAAGATCTACTGCTCTTTCCGCCAGAGCGAGTGCGATCCAATTAAAGCAACAGAGCTAGCAGGATCCACTGCTCTTTCTGCCAGAGCGAGTGCGATCCAAGTTCAGGGACAGGATAGGAGAACTCCACTGCTCTTACCGCCAGAGCGAGTGCGATCCGGGTTCAGGGACAGGATCACAGAACAGAAGGATCCACAGCCGCTACCGCTAGGGGCTAGTGCGATCCAAGCAAGACAGGATGATTTCCTATCGACCACCGTTGGCGGCAGGACAATCACAGCAGAGAGGCAACATAGACAAAACAGATAAACATGCTAACTGCACTAGAGAAGCTGCCTAGTGCAGTGCCCAGAATTACTGTAAGATAACTACAACAATCCAACAGGGAAGGCTGACACTCCAGGAGTGAGTTAACAAACCGTTATGACCAGCAAAGCCTTCTGGTCAGCAGAAGGCTTTTATACTGCCAGCCCTCAAAGAAGACAGCTGGGCAATTTGCATGTATGCAAATCCCTCAGCAAAGCAACTCTGAAAGTTGCAAGATGAAGCCAGGTCTCTTTTCCAGAGACCTGCATCTCTCAGACATAAGGAATGGTCAAACAGCTGTCTGCCTGTGCAGCCAGCTGAGCGGATCATTACAATTAGCAAACAACAAGCAAAGGGCTGAGACTCCAGGTAAGTTAGCAGGAACAAACCATCTGTAACGATCGGTGTCAGCACACAGAGAGAATCTGATTATTGGTGATCTGCAGTATCACCAAGAATACAGATTATACCTGATTATTGATGATCTGCAGAATCACCGATAATCCAAGTATAACTAACCTCTGGACACCTAGATAGTGTGAGTGTTTTGGTGCAACAGTAATGACTTTGAGTGAGACCACCCAAGGAGCAGGTGGTCTTTGGCAGTATGGGCAATACTGCTTTAGAGAAGAGCGAAAACCTTCCAGCAGCCTGAGACCTCCAAAGGGGTGGAGTCCCAGGCTGAAGGTAAGAAGGACCTATGAGTGAGTGACACCTGAAAGGTGGATGTCACTAGCAGGTCTGGAGACTATCTCTTAAGGAGAGAGATAGCTCTCGAGGTTGGGCAAGCCAGGTCAGCAACACACGGACAGACAAGGTACAGAGACAGAAGGCTGATTCAGTATCCAAAGGCAGGCAGGGTCGGCAACAGATAATCAGATATGCGAAGGTACCGAATCAGAAAGCAGAGGGATAGTCAGAGAAGCAACAGGTCATAACAGATATCAACAATTGCCTAGTCTTGGGTGTGAGGTCCGTGGTCTCTACACCCTGGAACTAGTCTGGAGTATAACAGAATGGTAACACAGAGTCCCTAATCTTGGGTGTGAGGTCCATGGTCTCGACACTGTTATGATCGCTGCTGCAGCAGGGATTGCTGGCAGTAGTAGTGCTGCAGCTCAGGCAGTTCTGATCTCTTTCCATGCAAGCTGCATAGCTTTGTCTGCCTTTCCCTGCTGTCAGCTTGTGACTGATTATCATTCACCTGTGTGGGAATTTGCATGTCTGCTCCCATTGGATGACCTCAGTATAAAGATCTGCTTCCTGCAGGGTTTCCTCGGGCTATCATAGTTTCAGTGTAAGCTAGTCTTGCTGTTGCTCAGCCCCAGACCGTGTTTCTTGTTCTAAAGATACTTTGCTGGTTTTGCATCATATATTGGTACATTGCCCATATATATGCATACCAGCACGTTTATTATTTTCCTTGTATTCGTGTTACGTTGATACATCAGTGTCGCTGATATATACGTACACGAACTGTTTATATCCTGTGTTCAGTTAGTCAGTTTCTAGCACGTTTTGGTGGTTGCGCGTATCGTGATCACCCATGCTGAGCTAGTTATCCTGTTCCTGGTCCTGTTTGTGGATTGCGTTCATCTCTGCGAAGAGATAACGAATCCTTCTGAATCCAGTCCTGTTACCGTTTGTGGATTGCGTTCATCTCTGCGAAGGGATAGCGAATCCTTCTGAGTCCTGTTCCCTGTATTGCTCCAAGTCCTAGTCAGTGTTTCCTGCTTATGTCATATATCGGTTTATTGCCGATATATACATATGTTAGTCAGACGTTACAAATAGTTTCATTGATAGCTGTAATTGTAATACGCTAGGAAATCATACTTATTGTATATTTATCTGTGTTACGTTCATCTATCTTGATCCTGCTATTTCCTGACTATCCTGTCCTGTCTTTGTGAGGCACGCCATCACTGCTACACAGTGGCTGCCTCATTCCAGTCTGTCTTGTTGTGGACGCTTGCTGTCACTAAGTAGTGGCTAGTTCAGCAAGCGTTCATTCGGTCTTCCTGCCCTGATCTCCTCAGTTCTGGTTTATGCGCTCAGCGCTACTTTGCGCTGAGACGTTATCACGAAAGTATTGTTTGTGGCTGTTCGGATCTGTACCGGCTCTGTGCGCCACAATCTCCTATTGGAGTCAGTCCTCTCCTCCACTAAACTGGGGATATCCTGATTCCTTGTGCTGGTCGGTGTACCCCCTTCACGTCAGCTTATGCATCACGTGCTGACCGTGGAGAATACACCACCAGCCTAACATTATGATAGCCCCATTACCAATCCCCATTGTGGGGGGGGGGGGGGGTTCCAGAAAAAATGACACTGTTTGTTATGGGTCCTGTTCCTTTAAGAAATTTGAGAAACTTAACTCTGAAACAGAAAATGAGTTTTTTTCAGAATGTACTAGATTCCTGGCTAATCCCGAGTTCCAGGCTACTCCTGTTTCAACGTGGGCACCCCAGCTAGTTTATGTTTTATTTAAGGGGAAAATGTTCCAATGGGCTTATGATGTCTTGGATCTTACCAATTTAAAAGAAAGACCACTGGAATTTTTAGCGTTTGTGATCCATAACTGGCTGCGCAAAACTAATTTGCCTTACCCTTTTAATGAGCTCCTGGCAGCTTGTCAATCAGCCGCTCCTGCAATCGCTTGCAAAAATGATCAGCAAGCAGAGAGTGTTACTGATAATTTTCCTGCAGCTTTGAATAAATCACCAAAAACAGCAGGGTCTAAGGCAAAACGCAAACGTTCTAAGAAACGTGTCCGATCTGCAGAATCGTTGTCTTTAACGACTGCGCATCAGATCTGCAATGAGATTCTGCCATTAACAGATGATGAAATGCAATTGTCTTTCAGACGAGTTAAATGGACTTATGAAACTACTAATGAACTTTCATCACTGGCTAGGGAAAATAAAGATTTTTGTTTAAAAGAATTATCTGAGTATGATTATGAGGATATATTACAGAGTATTGAACAAATCAATCTATTCGTGCAGCAAGGAAAATTTGCATACACTACAGTCCAACACTTGCTACAGGTATTGGAGATCCTTAGGAATAAGAAATCTGCCAATCGCCTGCTAAATAATCCAATGCATGTTTCTGCCATAACCACATTTGCAAACTGTGATCTGCCTGTTAAGTATGCTTGGAATCCTCCATTTGAGAAAGGAGAGATGGAAGCTCTGGTCAATGAATGGAAGAATGATTCAAATTCATTTTGTCAAGTTTACAGTGCAAAAAGTGAATTAGTATTGAATGCATGCATTAAGTCTGCCTATAACCTAATAAAAACTGGTGTGTGTGGGTATGACTTTGTGGCTCCATTGATCGATGTGTGGAAAATAATTTTGGACGATTTTTATGCGATTCAATCAGTTGATACCAGGGAAGACACACTGTCAATTGAGGACTGTCCCACTTCTCCAGTTACTGAGTCCCTGCCATGTCTTGTGAATGTTCCTGTAACTCCACCCTGTACCATGGATAACTCAGTGTTACTTCCCAGTAAAACAGAAGCCACTGATACTTTCTTAACTTTGCCCTGCACAAATTTCTCAGCAGAGAATCCAGAGGTCCTGCTGACTTCTGAGTCCAGCCTAGCCAGTACTCATGAGTCTTTGTTTAGTGAAACAGACACCAGAAAAATCTTGCCTGTCTCTGCAAACACTTCTGCAGAAATTACCTGTGTTAATAAAGTTCAACTCCTGTCTGATCCAGCAGATGCCAATAGATGCACTACATCGGTTTCTGAGTCCCAGCAGTCCTGTCCAGAAACCTTGGAACCCCAGCATCTGAATTTTCCAATTTTACAATTGAATGGTGATTCAGACGCGCAAACATTGTGTTTTGATCTTCCTGTTTCTACACCTCACTCCAGTTTCGTGAATAGTTCAGAGCATCTGCTGTGTGAATCCGAAATCGCAGAATTATTACCGTGTTCAGAAAATGTTCCAGTAAATTTGCCCTGTACCATGAATTGTGCAATAGATCTCTCCAATGAAACTCAGGTCACAGAATCATTATGCTGTCCAGCAGGTGCTTCCATGGTTTTGCCCTGCAGTGTGGACTGTTCAGTGATCCTGTCCAGTGAAGCGGTGGTCACAGAGTCTTATGCTTCACCCAGTACTTTGGATACTGCTTACCTCAGTTGGTGTTGCAGTAATATTCACTTGTTTAGCAGCTGTTTTGGAATTACAGTCTGCTCTAATAAAACTTGATGAATTTCTGCCCAGTGAAGCAGAAGCCATTGAAATATTGTCCTCGTCAGCAAGTGTGTTAGATACCTTGCCCTGTACACAGTCTGATTTAACCAATGTTCTAGAGTCCCTCTCCAGTGTTGTAACAGCCGAGGAACTCCAGCCCTGTCCTCTGAATGTTTCAGCAGTCTTGCCCTGTAACATGGATAATTCTGATTCTCTGGTCAAAATAATAGAAATCTCAGAATTTCAGTCCGGTCTGATGAGTGTTCCTGAAACCCAGCCCTGTATCCTGAAAGATTCTGGTTCTCTGGCCGCTGTGGCAGAGGTTCCAGAGTCCCCTTCCTGTCCAGGGAATTCCTCAGTTTTGCCTAGTCCAGTGGGGGCTGCTGCTATACTGACTTGTTCTACAGCCCCTCATGAGCTCCAATCCAGTGTATTAGATAAGTCTCTGTCCAGTCCAGAGGTAGTGGTGGAATCCCTATCTGGTTCAGTGCATACATCAGAAGATTTGTCCTGTCTTGTTAGTGCCCCTGAACCTGATTTGTTACTGACTTTGCTGGAATCAGCGATATCTAAGTCTGATCCTGCATTCTTGTGTGAAAGTCCAGTAGTTGCAAAGTCTAGTCATGATGATTTTTTTTTGGCCAGTCCTGGTTTTGGTCCTGTCTTGGCTGACCCTGAGGCTCACAGTTCCTTGACGTGCCCAGAGGTTTCTCTTGTGCCACTGTGCCCAGATGTTCTTTGTGTGCTAGAATGCCCAAGTGTGTCTAAGGTGATAGCGTGCTCTGATGCTTCCTTAGTGGGAACATGTTCTGATGTTGCCAGTCTGCCTGCATGCCCAGAGATGGTTCTGGTCCCTGAAAGCCCTGATCTTGATGTTTGTCCTTGTGGCCCTGACTCGGGAGTTGCCCTAGGTTCCATAGGGGTTCTTGATAGTTCTCCATGTGAGCCTAAGGGGCGTTCTGACCTATGGGGATCTCTTTGGAGCTTCAAGGTGTTCTGGGAGATCTCTGAGGAAACTTGTCCTGGTGCCTTGGACTGGTTCAACAGTGGGTTTTGTGTTGGTAAAGACAGTTCTGGTGGGCATTACAAAGGCTTTGGCGTTTTTGAACGGTTCCTGGAAGGCGGTGGGTATCGCTCAGGGAGTTTCGGAGGGCTTTCTTCTGGAAATCATGGTTCTGATGGGTGTCACACTGGGGCTTGTAGTACTGGTGGGCATGGTTCTGTAGGTTCTGGTTCTGATGGGTCCAGTCTTGTGAGGACTGATTCTGGAATTTGGTCCTGCCGGGTTGTCTCGGTCATCATGAATTATCAGACAGACTGTTTTGTTGGGAATTTCAGTTTTGAAAAGCGTCTGGAATCCGCTTTTAAGGGGGGGGTACTGTTATGATCGCTGCTGCAGCAGGGATTGCTGGCAGTAGTAGTGCTGCAGCTCAGGCAGTTCTGATCTCTTTCCATGCAAGCTGCATAGCTTTGTCTGCCTTTCCCTGCTGTCAGCTTGTGACTGATTATCATTCACCTGTGTGGGAATTTGCATGTCTGCTCCCATTGGATGACCTCAGTATAAAGATCTGCTTCCTGCAGGGTTTCCTCGGGCTATCATAGTTTCAGTGTAAGCTAGTCTTGCTGTTGCTCAGCCCCAGACCGTGTTTCTTGTTCTAAAGATACTTTGCTGGTTTTGCATCATATATTGGTACATTGCCCATATATATGCATACCAGCACGTTTATTATTTTCCTTGTATTCGTGTTACGTTGATACATCAGTGTCGCTGATATATACGTACACGAACTGTTTATATCCTGTGTTCAGTTAGTCAGTTTCCAGCACGTTTTGGTGGTTGCGCGTATCGTGATCACCCGTGCTGAGCTAGTTATCCTGTTCCTGGTCCTGTTTGTGGATTGCGTTCATCTCTGCGAAGAGATAACGAATCCTTCTGAATCCAGTCCTGTTACCGTTTGTGGATTGCGTTCATCTCTGCGAAGGGATAGCGAATCCTTCTGAGTCCTGTTCCCTGTATTGCTCCAAGTCCTAATCAGTGTTTCCTGCTTATGTCATATATCGGTTTATTGCCGATATATACATATGTTAGTCAGACGTTACAAATAGTTTCATTGATAGCTGTAATTGTAATACGCTAGGAAATCATACTTATTGTATATTTATCTGTGTTACGTTCATCTATCTTGATCCTGCTATTTCCTGACTATCCTGTCCTGTCTTTGTGAGGCACGCCATCGCTGCTACGCAGTGGCTGCCTCATTCCAATCTGTCTTGTTGTGGACGCTTGCTGTCACTAAGTAGTGGCTAGTTCAGCAAGCGTTCATTCGGTCTTCCTGCCCTGATCTCCTCAGTTCTGGTTTATGCGCTCAGCGCTACTTTGCGCTGAGACGTTATCACGAAAGTATTGTTTGTTGCTGTTCGGATCTGTACCGGCTCTGTGCGCCATAATCTCCTATTGGAGTCAGTCCTCTCCTCCACTAAACTGGGGATATCCTGATTCCTTGTGCTGGTCGGTGTACCCCCTTCACGTCAGCTTATGCATCACGTGCTGACTGTGGAGAATACACCACCAGCCTAACAGACACCCTGGAATTAGTCTGGAGTATAACAGAATGGTAACACAGAGTCCCTAATCTTGGGTGTGAGGTCCGTGGTCTCGACACCCTGGAACTAGTCTGGAGTATAACAGAATGGTAACACAGAGTCCCTAGTCTGGGTGTGAGGTCCGTGGTCTCGACACCCTGGAACTAGTCTGAGGTATAACAGGATGATAACACAATAACAAACAGAAGTAATCTGGCTCAGTGTGAATTCCCAGGTCCTCCTGGTTCTAACACACTGTTGGATCTGACTAAGGTCTGAGTGCTTCCACATAAGTGTTCACAACGGCAGACAACCTGAAAGTGACCAGCAGTAACTATATATAGAGCAGGGCTCTCTAGCGCCACCCCTATGTGATCAACCAATTGTCAGCTGCCTTGAGATCAGCTGACCTGCCTGATCAGCTGATCCCTCTCCGTTTGACATAAAGGCTCTGCTTCTCAGCGCGCGCGCGCGTATTCCTCAGCCTATGTGAACTAACAGACCCAGCCACACCAGACGCATGCTGCTGTGGAGAAACCGCCGCGCTGGACGCATGCTGCTGCGGACAAACCGCCGCACTGGACGCATGCTGCTGCGGACAAACCGCCGCACTGGACGCGGAATCAGCCGCCTTGCCGCCAGTACACGCGGCGGCTTTTCCGCATTCTCTTACACCATCATGACCAGCCAGGAATTCTGGGAGGAAATGGTATTTATACTGGAAGCCATCAAAGGAAGCAGCTAAGCAATTTGCATGCCACGTGGATGCAAATTCCTCACCAGAGCAGCAGCTCAGCAAGTTGCAGAGTGAAGACAGGTCTCCTTTCCAGGGACCTGCAGCACTCAGACCTATAAAATGGTCAAAAAGCTGTCTGCCTGTGCAGACAGCAGAGCAGATCATTACAACTATGAAGAAATCCAGTGAAAGAGGGAGGGGTAGGGGAACTGACAGTTCACGTAGAGGTCGTGTTTGTGAATCAAAGAAAACCCACTCAATACCGCCCATCTTGTACGGGCAAAAAACAACCCTCAATAATCCAAAAGAACGGGACCAGGTAGTTGATTGGTTGACCTCTCAAGCGTCCAGAAGCGGGTTAAGTACCAGTCCATCCTTGTCAGGCATGAGGTCCTCTGTCAGTTACAATGAGCCAGTGGGCACAAACGTGACACAACCGGCAGGTACACTATGCACACAATGGTCACATACCGAGTCCGACCAATTGTTCCACGACACAATGGGATATTCGCAGGACCTATTCTCCCCCCCCCCAGATGTGCAACCTTGCATCTGTGAAAGGTCAATGGAACAGCCACAAATCTTGTGCCTGGATTCACAAGCAGTGGATGCTGAAAATGCACCAATTACTGAAAGGCAAAGCGAGGATGAAGACACCCAAATCTTGCAATGAGCGCAGGAATTTGAATCGCAGGAGGTCTGCCAAGATGAGGAAAAGATGGGATTGAGGTGCGCAGAGGTTGTTCTGAGTGGGAGCTGTACTCCAGTGCACACACATGAGATGGAAGAGGAGGTTACGGACGATGAGTTTGCAGACCCAACACGGGAAGCAGGCCATCGCCATCGGCATAGCACTACAGATGAGTCATCTGAAGAACCCACTGCTGCAAGAGTTCGCGTTGTGCCACAAAGTATTCAGGGAATATCGACACAGCGCACAAGTAAGACGCAAAAGAGGCATGCGCCAAACTCCCCAGCAAAGAAGTAGGTTTTCAAAAGTCTGGTCTTTTTTTGAAGACAGCAGGGAGGATGTAACCAAGGTGGTTTGCAAGGTGTGCAGGACCACAATGAGCAGGGGAAAAAATCTCAACAACCTCACCACCACCAGCATGCGCCGGCACATGGAAGCCAAACATCGCAATCTGTGGGCAGACACACAAGGCCAGAGTACCGGCTCGCTTCCAGCGCCCAGCAACACTGCCTCCGTTTTGGACACCAGACCCTCCTCAGCAGCCCAGCCATTACGTGTTGGCCAACCATCAGTACCCAATGTCAGTCGCAGCAGTAGTGCTCTTGACTGTTCCCAGTCATCGACGACAACAACCAACTGCCCTTCAGTGTGCGAGCCTACTGTTCAGTTGTCTGTCCCGGAGATGTTGGAGCGCAGGAGAAAATTGCCAGCAAACGACCCCCGGGCCATGGCACTAACAGCCAGCATAGCCAAATTCCTTGCCTGCGAAATGCTGCCATATAGAGTGGTGGAGACAGAGAGCTTCAAATCCATGATGTCGATGGCCATACCATGTTACGTGGTTCCCAGCCACCACTACTTTGCGCGCTGTGCCGTGCCAGCATTACAGGAGCACGTGGTTGCAAACCTCACCCAAAGCCTGAAAAATGCAGTTGCCTGCAAGGTTCACCTCACCATTGACACGTGGACGAGTGCGCTTTGCCAGGGTCGGTACATCTCCCTTACGGCGCACTGGGTGAACCTTGTGGAGCCTGGGAGCGACTCCTCACCCGCTTTGGCACAGGTTTTGCCAACACTTCAAATAGCCGGACCTGCGTCCCTACGAGTTGACAGCACCTACCTCTCTGGCTCCTTCTCCTCCACCGCCTCTCCAAACTCTACCTCCTCTGGCAGCGCTAACTCAACAATTGGTGCGTGGAAGCAGTGCAGCACAGCTGTTGCCATGCGTCAGCAGGTCTTATTAAAGCTGATCTGCCTTGGAGATAAGCAGCACACAGGTGCTGAAATTTGGAAGGGAATACAGGAACAGACCCACTTGTGGCTGGCACCACTGGACCTGGAACCAGGCCTGGTTGTGTGTGATAATGGGAGCAATCTCATTAGCGTTACAGTTGGCAAAGCTGAGACACATCCCTTGCCTGGCACACTGTTAAGCTTGGAGGTGTAATCTCCACAGTCAGCATACAACACATAAGCTGACGTGAAGGAGGTACACACACCAGCACAAGGGATCAGGATATCCCCAGTTTAGTGGAGGAGAGGACTGACTCCAATAGGAGATTGTGGTGCACAGAGCCGGTGCAGATCCGAACAGCCACAAACAACACTTTCGTAATAACGTCTCAGCGCAAAGTAGCGCTGAGCGCATAAACCAGGACTGAGGAGATCAGGACAGGTAGACAGAATGAACGCTTGCTTAACTAGCCACTACTTAGTGACAGCAAGCGTCCACAATAAAACAGACTGGAATGAGGTAGCCAATGCGTTTGCAGCAATGGCGTGCCTCACAAAGACAGGACAGGATAGTCAGGAAATAGCAGGATCAAGATAGATGAACGTAACACAGATAAATATACAATAAGTATGATTTCCTAGCGTATTACAATTACAGCTATCAATGAAACTATTTGTAACGTCTGACTAACATATGTATATATCAGCAATGAACCAATATATGACATAAGCAGGAACTCTGACTAAGACTGGAGTAATACAGGGAACAGGACTCAGAAGGATTCGCTATCTCTTCGCAGAGATGAACGCAATCCACAAACAGGACCAGGAACAGGATAACTAGCTCAGCGTGCTGGAACGCTGACTAACGGAACACAGGATATAAACAGTTCGTGTACGTATATATCAGCGACACTGATGTATCAACGTAACACGAATACAAGGAAAATAATAAACATGCAAGTATGCGTATATATTGGCGATGAACCAATATATGACACAAGACAAGCAAAGTAACAACTTCTAGAACAAGAGCAGAACTAGGAGGACTCGCTGACCCCTTCGCAGGAGTCAGCGCAATCCACACGGACCAGGAACGAGGTGGGGCACGAGCAGAGTAACAGACTGAATCTGAGACTATGGTAGCCCATCAAGCATTGCAGGAAGCAGTTCTTTATACTGAGGTCATCCAATGGGAGCAGACCTGCAGATTCCCACACAAGTGAATGGTAATTAATCATAGGCTGGCAGCAGGAAAAGGCAGACAATGATATGCAGCCTGCAGGAAAGGGATTGCCCCTCCATAGCAGCAGACAATGTTTGTTTACACAAAAGCATATTAAACTGTCATTAACTTCAGAGCGACTGCAGATGGAATCAGCAACTAGTTTAAGTGCAAACCAAACTATGTAAGAAAATGTATGTAATGACATCAGAACTGCTTGGGTTACAATACCACTGCAGCCAGCAGTAAACGCTGCAGACATGATCATAACACACACGTTCTGAACCTGGTTCCTGAGGACATACCCAGACGTGGCGGATCTTCTGCAGAAGGTGCGACGAGTGGCAAAGCATTTTCGCGAATCCAGTACCGCTTTGGCCACACTCACCAAGTTGCAGCAGTGATACAGTCCACCCAACCATCGCTTGGTGTGTGATGTCCCCATGCGCTGGAATTTGACCCTGCACATGTTAGCACGCCTTTGCGAGCAGAAGAGTTCAGTAGTCCAGTACCTGATGGAGCAGTACCGAGGCAGTCAGCTGCCAAACTTCTGTGGTTCAGAATGGGTCACCATGTTGGACCTCTGCGAAGTCCTCCAAAATTTTGAGCAATCCTTGTTGCTTGTGAGTGGTGATAACTCATTGGTCAGCATTACAATACCACTGCTGTATTTACTGAAGAAATCAATGTTGAAGATCAAGGTAGACGCAATCAGGATGGAAGAGGAGGAATTCAGAGAGGACACCGCACAGCGTGATATTATCCACATCAGGCAATCTGCCTCAGTAACTGCTGGTTCCTTGTATGATGAAGAGGACGAGGAACAGCTGGAGTTGGAGCAGGACATGGATGCCTCCACTGCCGAGGGACATGGCCGTGCACGTTTGACTTCCACAATTCAGCGGGAATGGGCAGGAGAAGACGAGGAAGAAGGTGGGCATGATGCTGGTGATGGTGCATCACAAGCAAGCACAGAACATGATGATGATGACAAGCAACCTGTTGGGACTCTGGCACACATGGCTCAGTTCATGTTAGGCTGCATTGAACGCGACCCGCACATTGTCCGAATTCTGGCGGACGTGGTGTATTGGGTTTATACCCTTCTGGATCCATGGTACAAAGAACATTTTCCAACATTGATTGAAGAAAGTGTCAGACAGGTAAAAATGCAAGAATACCAGAAGGCCCTTGTGGAGAAATTGGTGAGATTTGCATCCTCCTCCAGCCACGCCGACAGACTGACTTCCGCTAACCCAGGACCAGGGTTGCTCGGGTAGTACTTTTTAAAACCCGACCGGATCCGGATCCGGGTACCCAGATATCCGGATCCAGGTCGGATATCTAGATCCGACCTTTCAGATATCCGAGTGAACTCAGATATCCGGCCGCATTATCCGCGGGTACCCGACCTATTCGGGTATCCGGATAGAAAAACTGGAAGTGCCTTTTAAAATGATTTAAAATCATCTCCTCTTACCCACCTCTGCTCCTGCCCCCTCCTCTGGAGGAGGATCTTGTCTTCCAGGGATTTGTAGGATGTCAAAAGCATGCTTAAATACCTTCTGTGGCTGGATGGTGTAATGGTTAAGGGCTCTGCCTCTGACACAGGAGACCAGGGTTCGAATCTCGGCTCTGCCTGTTTAGTAAGCCAGCACCTATTCAGTAGGAGACCTTAGGCAAGTCTCCCTAACACTGCTACTGCCTATAGAGCGTGTCCTAGTGGCAGCAGCTCTGGCGCTTTGAGTCCGCCAGGAGAAAAGCGCGATATAAATGTTATTTGTCTTGTCTTGTCTACCTTGGCCAGGAATCGAACCCAGGTCCACTGTTTAGAAGGCAGCTATGCTCACCACTATACCACCAGTGGCTGGGAATCAAATCCAGGTCAACTAACATTACAGGCTGAAGCCAGCCATTTCACTCATCTCTTCAACTACAAGAAAGGCCCAGGAGTAGTCTTAGCTACCGTAATATCTATGTTACGGCAGGGCCCTTATTACACTTTCTCTTACAACGCTATGGAAACCAATTTGCCCATGCGATAAAGCGAGGTGCAAAAATGAAATCATAACTAGCAGAGGATGGTTTTGATAATCAACCTCTAGGTTATGGGCCCAGCACACTTCCACTGCACCACTCTGCTGCCACAAAGGGAATGCTTTGTTGTAAGTAAAATGGCTAAATGGCTATCTGGGGTTTTCTTTGGACAACTGTTGAGCACAAAATGCAAGGCCATCCCTGGGTGGGCTTGAACCACCAACCTTTCGATTAACAACCAAATGCACTAACCAATTGTGCCACAACAAGGACTGTGTATAGGTCAAGGCTGCTAAATGGCTATCTGGGATTTTCTTCGGACAACTGTTGAGCACAAAATGCAAGGCCGTCCCTGGGTGGGCTTGAACCACCAACCTTTCGGTTAACAGTCAAATACACTAACCAATTGTGCCACAACAAGGACTGTGTATAGGTCAATGCTGCTAAATGGCTATCTGGGGTTTTCTTTGGACAACTGTTGAGCACAAAATGCAAGGCCATCCCTAGCAAGAAGGGTTGCATGGCCACCTAGCTTTTCATCCATCCCACCCTTGCCCTGGAATCTTCCAGACTTCAAATTGCTGTCCTTTGCTGTGTGTGTTACACCAGCATCATCATCCAGGGGGGCACATGATCTTTCTGATTCTGAAGTCTTGAATTTAATCTTGTAAGCAGTTTCACCATGTGTCCCACTGCTTTCATCTAGCAAATTAGGCAAATAAGCAAGCTCATTTTTCTCTTGGGTATATCACAATGGTACATGCTAGGCTGGGTCAGTATGTAGTGTTGGTGTTATAGTGGTGAGCATAACTGCCTTCCAAGCAGTGGACCTGGGTTTGATTCCTAGCCATTGCATGTAAGCTGGCTTTTGACATCCTACAAATCCGAGAGAGAGAGAGAGAGAGAGAGAGAGAGAGAGAGAGAGAGAGAGAGAGAGAGAAGAAGAGAGAGAGAGAGAGAGAGAGAAGAGAGAGAGAGAAGAGAGAGAGAGAGAGAGAGAGAGAGAGAGAGAGAGAGAGAGGAGTGTGTGTGTGTCGTGGTTGTCCGTTTTGCTATTGAACTTGTAATCCGGATCCGGATATCTGGGAGAAATCCGCGGATATCCGGGTCAACCATGAAACTATCCGGATCTCTGCCCAACTATCTGGAATCCGGATCCGACCGGATAGGGTAAAAATGGTCGGATATCCGGGTAACCTGGATATCCGGATGAGCATCCTTGTGTATACATATTATATATATATATATATATATTTATATATATACCAGAAAGACAGGTATGATAATGTTTGATATTGTGTGGACTTGTACTGTCTCAGTGTTTCAGGTATGATCTTGTTTGTGATCAAATTGAGTTACAGCAACGGGCCATACTGTATAGTGGCATACACTGACCAGTATTGGCCATGGGCTATGACTGAAACCTTTTCCTTGAGGCATGTCTTACATTTTGTTTTCTGACCTGTGGCTCTAACTGAATACTTTTCCTGTCCCTTGTGCTCAAAGGCAGGGATGCTCGGATACCCCCTTTTTAAAATCCGAATTGATTTGGATCCGGATACCCAGATATCCGGATCGGATATCCGAATCCGAACATTCTGGTATCCGTGTACATGCGGATATCCGAACGCATAATCCGGGAGATCTGAACTTTTTCAGATATCTGGATAGAAAACCGGAAGTGGCCTTTAAATTGCTTCCAAAGCGTTTTTTTAGGGTAAATGATTATTATTATTATTTATTGTATTTATAAAGCGCCAACATATTACGCAGTGCTGCACAATAGATAAATGGGTTAACATACAAGGTAGAACATACAGGAAACTCACAACAAAACAAGATCATGCAAATGATTTGATAACAATACAGTGTCAGAGGTCAAAACAGAGACTGTTCTAGTCCACGAGAGGGGTGATTGTCAGTAAGTTTGCATAATCAAGCTGGAGACACTAGGGGGGAGGGCCCTGCCAGAGGCTTACAATCTAAAGGGTGGGGGTGGAGACAATAGGTGCATCAACAGAATATATTATGGTGCTGGTGTAGGGGGGTATGCGAGCATAAAAAGGTGAGTCTTGAGAGCTTGTTTGAAGGTATTAAGGGGGTGGGGGCGAGTCTGATGGCTGGTGGGAGCGAGTTCCAGAGAGTAGGGGCAGCCCTGGTGAAGTCCTGCAATCGTGCATGTGACTGAGATATGCGTGGTGCGACTAGGCGCAGGTCATTGGAGGATCGGAGGGGGCGGGCTGGTATGTGCCTGTGGACCAGATCAGAGATGTAGGTTGGGCAGGTTTTGTGCACTGATTTGTAGGCCAAGCACAGTATTTTGAAATTGATCCTAAAGCTGATGGTGAGCCAGTGTAGGGCTTTACAGAGCGGAGTTGTAGAGGCACTGCACTGAGAAGAATGTATCAGTCTGGCTGCCACATTCATTACCAATTGAAGTGGGGCAGTACGGTTAGAGGGGAGGCCAGACAAAAGAGAATTGCAGTAGTCTAGGCGTAAGATGACAAGGGCGTGGATAAGGAGTTTAGTGGTGTCAGGGGACAGGTAGGACAGGATCTTGGAGATGTTGCGGAGGTGGAAGTTGCAGGATCTGGCAATACCTTGGATGTGGGGTGTAAAGGAAAGTTCAGAGTCCAGGGTAAAGCCTAGACAGCGGGCTTGGGAGGTAGGGCGGATGGTAGTATTTTCGATAGTGCAGATCTGGGAGGGGTGCAGCTGTGCGGGTTGGGAATATTAGAAGCTCAGTCTGGTCCAAATTAAGCTTCAGGTACCTGGCGGCCATCCAGGAGGAAATGGATGTGAGGCAGGCGGAGACTTTGTCTGTGGTAGAGGAGAAGAGATCTGGGGTGTGGAGGTTTATCTGGGTGTCATCGGCATACAGGTGATAATTGAAACCCATGGAGGAGTTGATTTTGCCAATTGAGGCAGTATAGAGTGAGAACAGTAGTGGTCCTAGGACGGAACTTTGAGGAACACCAACTGAGAGGGGTGTAGGAGTGGATGAGGATCCATTGAAAAATGTTGTGAAGGAGCGGTTGGAGAGGTAGGAGGAGATCCAGGCTAAGGCTAGGTCCTGAATGCCCATTAACTGCAGGGAGTGGAGGAGGAGGGAGTGGTTGACAGTGTCAAATGCCAAGGAGAGGTCCAGGAGGAGCAGGATGGAGTATTTACCTTCGGCTTTGGCAAGGGCAAGGTCATTGACCACTTTGGTGAGGGCTGTTTCTGTAGAATTGGCTGTGCGAAAACCAGATTGCAGAGGATCGAGCACTTTTTTAAAGAGAAACACAAATTGATTATGTGGGGAGTTAAAATACAAAAAAAATGGCTGTAAATTAACATCAGGACTAGGTTTCAGACACCGGTCGTGCAGCCCACATTGTGTTCAAAGTCCAACCGCACAACTGGGACATCACAGTTTTCAGCCCAGACACCTCAAAAAAATTACACAGCAATTGTGTTTTGGGTTAAATATAGGTGGTATCAGCACAGCAGCAGTGGCCTGTGGCACCCTGGTGGTGGGAGCAGCACAGGCAGCAGGAGCAGGGCAATGCAGCAGCAGTAGGTGTAACGTGTGCAAGGAGCATGCCGGGCGTGGTACGTATATGTGGTACGTGTACGTGGCACATAGTGTTGGTACCACGGCTGTAAAAAAATTGTGAACCAGGCAACTTAGTTAGTAATTGTTTACAATCAGGAGGAGCCATGAGGTTGTGGTGGTGGTGGTAAAGGGTGGTAAGGCAGACATAGTGATTCCCAGCCACTTCATGTCCCCCTCTTGCCAACAACAGGGAAAGACTCGCCCAACAGGATGTGGCGGCATTTTTTTCCTTGCACATGAAGCAGTGGAGGGACCAGAGGAGGCCACAGAGGACTGGCTGCCTGAACAGGCCTCAGTGTCGGCAGGAGTGGCAGAGAGGGTTCTGGTGCTCTGAGTTTGACCACTGCCAGTGCCAGCTTGCTTCAACCAGATGATGTGGGGTACTTGTACTTTATTAAAATCGGGGTTGGACTTAGGGGTGGAGTAACAGACAGCAGAGTAGAAGACAGTGCACACTAAGGGCTTGATTCACTAACCGGCGCTAAGTGTTAGCGCCGGTGTGAAAAGCCCTTTTTGGCCGCTAGTGTGCGCAAACCTACTTTGCACGGGTGCGCCGATATTAGTGCGCGGTGCGACGATAACGTTGTACCTGCTGGCCCTTAAAAGTCGCACCCGACGCCAGTGGCGTAGCTAAGGAGCTGTGGGCCCCGATGCAAGTTTTACAATGGGGCCCCCCAAGCACTCTATACATAACAATTGATACGGCACACCAAAATCTGCCAATGGCAACCACAGTGTCAGAGGTGCAAGAAGGGGATGGGGAACACTTTGTTAATGATTACCACTATTCAAAGCACCTATAGAAGTGATTATTATGAGCACAGGACCAATGGAGAGCTAATACTGTAATTGAGGAAGGGCCCTTCGGGGCCCCTCTGGCCCAAGGGCCCCGATGCGGTCGCTACCTCTGCAACCCCTATTGCTACGCCCCTGCCCGACGCAACTAAAATGACGCATCGGGTGCCCCTGAAGTGCCGCATCATAGCGTTGCTTAATGGGCACCCAATATGTAATTTTTGTCGCATTAGGTGCGACTTTTAAGGGCCAGCAATGCGCACTAATACCCATGCTGCGCACGCAGTGAGCGGGATTATTTCAACTGTGGGCGCAAACCACCTAACGCCGTGGTTTGCGCCCACTAACACTTAGGGCACACTAACCGGCTTAGCGCCAGTTAGTGAATCAAGCCCTAACTGTCTAACTGTCACACTGACACTGCTCAGCACAGCAGCACTGCAGTAATCTGTAGTAAGCTAACACAGTACTACTCTAACAACTAACTAGCACTGCAGTACTAACTACACAGTAATCCTGTTCCCTAACCTATACTGTAGCTAAGGCTAATAGCAGGCAAGCAGCAGGCCTGGTCTGTGCACAGCACACAAAGACACAGGACCTAACTACTAGCAGCTGCTGCAGTACAGAGTCTGACTGTCACCCGGGTTGGATTTAGGCCTAGGCCTCTTAGGCCATGGCCTAGGGCACCACAGGAGCAAGGGCACCAAAGCAGCAGGCTAAAATGATGCAGAATTTGCAAGCTTGCAAATGTTGCAATGCAGGGAGATCAGGCTAGTGCTTAATTGTACTCTGCTGCTAGCCGCCTGTGCAGCAGACACCTTGCTCTCTGTGCATGTTTGCATTGTGGCCGGCGGATATGGATTTGAGCAGCATTGGAGACTGAGGAGAAGAGGAAGCTTCTGGACTCGAGACAAGTAGAGAAATAAGTGACACTGATGGCTGCTGTGATGTGAAGGCAAGCTGGCTACCTATACTGAAAGGTGGGGTTAGAAAAGGAGGGATTAGGGAAGTCATCTGGCTACCTACAGGATCTTCTCTAAAAATTAGCATATTGTGATAAAGTTCATTATTTTCTGTAATGTACTGATAAACATTAGACTTTCATATATTTTAGATTCAAATACACACAACGCAAGTAGTTAAAGCCTTTTATTGTTTTAATATTGATGATTTTGGCTTGCAGCTCATGAAAACCCAAATTTCCTATCTCAAAAAATTAGCATATTTCATCCGACCAATAAGAGAAAAGCGTTTTTAAAACAAAAAAAGTCAACCTTCAAATAATTATGTTCAGTTATGCACTCAATACTTGGTCGGGAATCCTTTTGTAGAAATGACTGCTTCAATGCGGCGTGGCATGGAGGCAATCAGCCTGTGGCACTGCTCAGGTGTTATGGAGGCCCAGGATGCTTCGATAGCGGCCTTAAGCTCATCCAGAGTGTTGGGTCTTGCGTCTCTCAACTTTCTCTTCACAATATCCCACAGATTCTCTATGGGGTTCAGGTCAGGAGAGTTGGCATGCCAATTGAGCACAGTAATACCATGGTCAGTAAACCATTTACCAGTGGTTTTGGCACTGTGAGCATTTGCCAGGTCGTGCTGAAAAATGAAATCTTCATCTCCATAAAGCTTTAATGTTTAATTCAGACAGTATTTTGAGTCTGCTTTCCGGGGGTAAGTCCACCAATGCCTCCTAGCAAATTTTAAAATTTTTATTACCTTTTATCCTGCTGGCGCCTCTGTTCTCTTACGATAATACTGTGTCCACCCCTGGTGGGGGGGTGACCTACCCCTACATTCCTGATCTACAGAGAGCGACATCTTAATCCTGAGTGAGGACAGGTCTAATCTCCTCACCTGCATCTACAGTGGTTGCCTAAGAGGTAACCCATGTTTGTGAGTATATTCATCTCACACTTACATTTATCCACGGTTTCCAATACATACTACACTATATTGGGCTCTCGGTGTCTCCTATTTATAGTATTGCCCATGGGCTATGACTGAATTAAAACTTTAGCCATGATGCATGGCTCCCACTATGTGTTTTTTTTATTTTTTTTATTTTATCAATTATCGGTTTAATCTTCTGCAACAACAACTGAAAAGTTGCATTATCCATTCGCAAATAATTATGAAAATCCTCTGGATTATTCTCCTTTAATTCTCTTAGCAGTGACACATAAGAATATTTCTCTTTCTCTACTAGCCAATTTTTTCACCGCTTCCTTTTTGGCTTTTCCTCATCATGGAGAGTCCATAGATACAAAGCAAAAGCAATTCTGGCCTTCTTTCTGTTACTTAAACATTTATGCCGCGCGTACCATTTACGTCCGCAGTGGCAGCTGCTAGAGCCGCAGGGACGCTCTAGTCCCTGCAGTTTGACGGGTTTGCAGGCGATCGCGCAGCTGCTGGGAGCAGGGGGGATTGGCTGCAGGGGACAAAAGTCCCGTGTGCCAATCTGTACATGTCCACCGAGAATAAGCACTGTTTTGTTCAGAAACTGTTTATTCTTTAAATACAGCTGCCGTGCTATCTTCTGCCGGTTTCTGCCGCCTGATCGTTAAATTTATGAATGGGAAGAATGATCCCATTCATAATCTCCCTGCTGGCACAGGTTTCCACCTGCGTCACTTCCTTAGTTATAATAACACAATGGGCTCGATTCACAAAGCGGTGCTAACGCAGTTATCCCGCGCTAGGTGTTAGCGCGCGCAAAGTCGCGCGATAAGCAGATCTGCGAGATCGTAGTGCGCGCAAAGTTTCTCGCGCGCAAAAAGCTTTGCAACGCGCCCGCGAACGCTGGTCTTCGGCGTTTCGCGCATTAAGTAGATAGAATGTGACAGTTAACTTCCTGTGTCCATAGTTTGCGCGCGCAAATCATTATGCGCGCAGGTGTAGTGAATTTAGCTGCTGTTTGCTATTGTTTTGTTTAATGTGAGTATAAAAGGTTAGTTTTGAGGGGGGGGGGGGGGGGGTTTGTGGGTAGAGATGGAGAGAGACAGGAGCAAGGAATGGCGGAGGAGTGGGAGAGTGCTTGCCACTCAGTCAGTGACCCCGAGTGCCTCTGCACATGGGCATGTTGGCCGCACTCAGAGTGCTGGGCAGGCTCAGAGTGTTGGCCGCACTCAGAGCGCTGCCCAGGCTCAGAGTGTTGGCCGCACTCAGAGCGCTGCCCAGGCTCAGAGTGGTGGCCGCACTCAGAGCGCTGCCCAGGCTCAGAGTGGTGGCCGCACTCAGAGCGCTGGCCAGGCTCAGAGTGTTGGCCGCACTCAGAACGCTGCCCAGGCTCAGAGTGGTGGCCGCACTCAGCGTGCTGGCCAGGCTCAGAGTGTTGGCCGCACTCAGAGCGCTGGCCAGGCTCCGAGTGTTGGCCGCACTCAGACCACTGGCCAGGCTCGTGGCGGTGTCCGTAGTCGGAGTCCCCGACGCCGCAGCCCCAGCTGGAATCCTCCACCTGCCACTCACCGCCAGCACAGTCCCAGCCCTCAGCCTCATACTTCAGGCAGCCAAAGGACGTCGCAGCGGCCAAGCACCAGACAATCCCGGGTAAGGGCCAAAAGGTTCTCAGAGGGGGAGAATCTGGTGCTTGTGCAGGAGGTGCTCCCCCATTATGCAGAGCTGTATGGTGAGCGGTCTGGGAAGACGGATATGAAGACCAAAAAAGCGCTCTGGGGGATCATTCGCGATTCTGTGCGGGATGTGGCACATGAGCAGCGATCAGCAGAGCAATGCCGTAAGCGCTTTGCTGACATCAAAAGAAAGCTGCGGCAGAAGCTCAGCCGGTTGCGACAATATGCGTAAGTGTGTATATTTATCTTACATAATGTAATTGTATTCACATATGCATGAGCAAATGTATTATAATGCACAACTGAAGTTGGAGTGATGTGGCTACTCATATTAGGCCACAACTGTATCTGCAATTGCATTTGTTTTTTCGGTTTTTGTTTTTTTTAAGTTATTACTTAATGCTAGTTGCCAGGCAGTCCTTGTGATCCTATGGCTTGTATGCTTGTTGCTTTAAACCCTGAACAAGCATCATGTTTTTTTTTTCCCTTTTTTAATGCTTTCCTGTGTTGAGTGGCTGCATGCTTACTCCTGGTGTGATTCAGATAGTACTGCAGGCCCAAAGTTCTGAAGAATACCCACTCCACTTGCATTTTTGTCAAATATATAAATATGTCAGCCACAATATCACTCTCACTTCAGTTCACCTTTACATGGATTGCAAACATACACTGACAGTGATATAGATGTTGCCTTTTAAAGGGCAAACGAAGCAAGAGGGTTATGCATGCGGCCATATTTCTTGGTGTTTAAACAATAGCAATTGCTTGCCTATCATGGCCTATCAACAATACCATTTAGATGACTTCTGCAGAACTTTAAGACTGCAGTATTGTCTGAATCACACACAAAAATTCAGCATGCACTTAATATTGTGTCTTCAGTCACACCTGATTTTGCAACTTTGCTCCAGCCCAGTGGATTTAAAGGTGTAATGCCTAGTACACAACATACAAATTGCACTGACTTTTTGTTACATGCTCTGTTATGTTGGCCATACACGGCACATTTTATGTGTTGAATTGAGGGCGCCGCTCGATGCTGCCGCATCCCCACTAGTGCGTCCGGATCAATTGCCGCTTTTCCCCGTGGGAGTGGCTAATGACCCACTTGTGTCTCTCCATTGTCCTCCTTGCTGGTATTGAGAGCAGTATCAATCTGGCAGGGTATGGCACACGTCGGAGATTATCAATCGAGCCATCATGCTCAATTGATGATACTCCCTCGACACCGTGTATGGCCGGCATTAGATGTGTGTTAATAATATTATTGTCTGTAAAGTACTGGTAGAGAGTGTTCATTATCTGTGGTGCATTGTCTTCTGGATCTCTTGTGGTCAGGGTTGCCAACCCAATTTCTTATTTTTCCTGGACAAAATGGTCAAAAAATCTGGACACCCCAAGGTTTGGACGGACAGGGGGTGGAGTCAGGGGGCGGAGTCAATAGCGGCTTTTTAAGAAACTTCTTGTGAATTTTAGGAGGAGAGAAACAGCTGAAGCAGGTGATTACCACATAAGGTTCATCCTTCAGCATCTTCAGGAAGGCCCTCAAAACTCATCTTTTCACTCTGGCCCCCTACCTTTTGTGTCCCTACCTCTCCCTCTAGACAGTAAGCCTTCGGGCAGGGTCCTCCTTGTGTCCCTTACCTGATCATGCACCTCCATTACCGTACACCCATCCTATGGATGTGAGTGAACTCGACTTGCCTAATCTCCATGCTCCCATCCAGTGACTGACTAAGCATTACCTGGTACTCATACTGTGCTGTGTGATCTGGTTTTCTTGTATTCCTGTATTGTCATATTGCTGTTTGTCACCCCTAAATATTGTCTGTAACCTAAATTAATGTCCAGCGCTGCGTAATATGTTGGCGCTTTATAAATACACTATATAAATAAAAAGTGAAACCGTCCTTCTAAATTTACACATGATGCTGCCCTGCAGAAGCCTGCCAGTGCCACACACAGTGCTGCCCTGCAGATGTCTGCCACACACAGTGCTGCCCCGCAGAGGTCTGCCACACACAATGCTGCCCCGCAGAGGTCTGCCGCACACAATGCTGCCCCGCAGAGGTCCGCCACACACAATGCTGCCCCGCAGAGGTCCGCCACACACAATGCTGCCCCGCAGAGGTCTGCCACACACAGTGCTGCCCCGCAGAGGTCTGCCACACACAATGCTGCCCCGCAGAGGTCTGCCACACACAGTGCTGCCCCGCAGAGGTCTGCCGCACACAATGCTGCCCCGCAGAGGTCTGCCACACATAATGCTGCCCCGCAGAGGTCCGCCACACGCAATGCTGCCCCGCAGAGGTCTGCCACACATAATGCTGCCCTGCAGAGGTCCGCCACACACAGTGCTGCCCCGCAGAGGTCTGCCACACACAGTGCTGCCCCGCAGAGGTCTGCCACACACAGTGCTGCCCCGCAGAGGTCTGCCACACACAATGCTGCCCCGCAGAGGTCTGCCACACACAGTGCTGCCCCGCAGAGGTCTGCCACACATAATGCTGCCCTGAAGAGGTCTGCCACACATAATGCTGCCCCGCAGATGTCTACCACACATAATGCTGTCCTGCAGCGGTCTGCCACACACAACAGTGCTCTACAGAGGTCTGCCAGATACAATGCTGCCCTGCAGAGGTCTAAAGTGACAGCTAGAAGATAGAGGGAGAGAGGAGAGGTGGATGATAGCACACAGGACAGAAAGGCGAGGCCACTACTGGAGGAAAAGTGAGACAGACATGGGCATGGTAAAGTGTTAGGTGAAGGGCATATAGTACATTGAGTAGCAGAAGGATTTTACATTGGAATGGGGCACAAACAGTGAGACAACTATCTCTGCAGAAACTAAGACAGGTATTCATATCCCATTATTTTCAACAGTGTGATTGTAGATGATAATGGGGGGCATTACACTGTGATCAGATGATCATATGCAGGCAGCTCAGTCAGATCCAGGCCTTTGCAATGCAGTAAATGGAGGGTAAAACTAGCTGCCTGCTTGCCACTTTTAGCTGGGGGAAGACAGCCACAGCAGGACTCCCACCCTTTACATTCCATCCCTGACTGACCCTGTTCCTGACCCTTCAAGCAGTTTATCACTGGCTTCAATAACATTCAGTCCGTTAGAGTGCAGCCAGCAGATGATCATCTAAGTAAGCGAGCCTGCCTGAGGCTTAGCCACACACACACTTGTTACCTGGCTCAGCTGGCTGTGGCTGCTGCAGTGCTCCGTGTGTCATGCTGGAGGAGAGAGGCTTGGGGGAGGATAGGATCACCCAGCAGCGGCACCCAGCAGCTCCAGGAGTCTCTGCTCATCACCACGTACTTCCCTCTCCTGGATTGTAAACAGGAGATGACAGGCGTGGGGGTGGGATTGGCTTGGCTGCCCCTCTCTTCTTATTGGCAGGAGAAAGGTGCCATTCACAGAAGGCTGTCAGTGATTGGAGGGGAGGGACAGAGGATTCCTAGCTGAGCTGCCCGGGAGATTTGCAGTTTTCTACAGCCGCATGCGCATTGCAGCAAAAAGTAAACATTTTGGACGGACGCCTGTTAGCAAGTACGGGCAGAGACGGACACAGGATTTTGGGGGTCATTTGGACGGACAGTCCGTACTTTCACGGACG
This sequence comes from Hyperolius riggenbachi, assembly GCF_040937935.1. Lineage (NCBI taxonomy): Eukaryota > Metazoa > Chordata > Amphibia > Anura > Hyperoliidae > Hyperolius > Hyperolius riggenbachi. The sequence goes on from NC_090650.1 coordinate 159,818,780, forward strand.
GTTGGCAACCCTGCTTGTGGTTAGTTCAACAATGCTGAATTGATAGGCAGATAGATGGGTAGCTACATAATTCCCAACATGTTGCCAAAGATAAATTTGCCACTGAAATTGCAATGAAAATGAAGCCGCCATTTTTCATGTGTGTAGTAGGTTTGAGATTGGATCACTATGACAGTGAGACAACGGGGTTTTTGTTTTATAATTGTTTTTTTTTTGTTTTTTGGCTTTCAATAAACCTTTTTTGTGTGGTAATGTTAGAATGTATGTGTAATTGTATGTTGCATTATTTTTCATAGCACTGGTACAGGTGGTGGGCCACCTGCATCTCTGAATGTGACTGATTATGAGGAGTTGCTTAGGACCAGCGCCCTTCATGGCATTCCTGGGGGCTATGATGCGGACAGGCCTCAAACATCATCAGCTTCGGAAGGCGGTAATTGATGAAGCTGTTGTAGTTGTAATGTCAAAAGAACTGTAACACGCCTTTTACTATGGTTCTTATGTGAAGACTGGTTTTCAATTAATAATTTCCACTCTTCTTGTATATTTCTGTAGGTGAGGGTGCGTCTGGGTCCACGGGGGCCTTTGTGGGACACAGGCATGCCACCACCCCGTTAGCGGAGGCTGCTTCCGACGTCACGGCAACTACAGGTTTATTTTAAAAAAAAATTATTTTTGTGTTTATGTTGGTGGAAATGAGGACATTTGCAGCTAGGGAAATTGAAGTGTGTGTGTGTGATGCTCTGGATGGCATATTAACCTTCTTTCACATTATACATTCTTGTAGGTGAGAGTGCAGGGAATTCAATGGCCGAAGACCTTGAAGGCCAAGATGACATCCATGAATCGATAGAGGGGCCATCAGGTGCTGCACAATATACTGGTGAGTGTTGTACTTGAGGTTCATCTGTACCCTGACCAGACATCCCATTTTACCTGGGACACGTCCCAGGTTCAGGGTCCCATGTCCCAAGCTGCAATGTGTCCCAGGTTATGTACCACTTTTGGCCGCTGGGTGTCCCAGGTGTGAGACTCTGTGGCCGCATGAGGGAATGTTTTCCTCATGTAGCGTTTGCAGAGTTTGAGTAATTGTTTTCTGCTGCATTTCATGTGTCAGAGGTCAAGGAGGTTGTATTTAATTTGTCCGAGGTAATGGTTATTGCAATTCATGTGTCAGAGAGAACGGCTGCTGCAGTTATTATTTGAGGAGAGTGCATTTTAAAGTTTGGGGTTATTATTGCAGCATTTGCCATTTTGGGGGCTCATGATTATGAAATGGTATGCTAATACTGTAGCATCAGCAGCTTCTGCAGATTTTGCTGTCAATGTAATACCACCATAGTCATAGTCTATGGCCTACAATATAATTATGTACCGTATTTTTCGGACCATAAGACGCACCGGACCATAAGACGCACCTAGGTTTAAAGGACAAAAACCAGGGAAAAAAATAATATACTAAACCTGGTGCGTCCATGGTCCAGGGACATCTTGAGCATCTTCTCCCTCCCCGATTATTATGTCCCTGTGTCCCCCTTATAACTTTTGTGTCTCCCTTGTGTATATATACATATATATATATCTCTATCTCTCTATATATCTATCTATCTATCTATATATATATATATATATATATCTATATCTGGATAGTGTAATGGTTAAGGGCTCTGCCTCTGACACAGGAGACCTGGGTTCGAATCTCGGCTCTGCCTGTTCAGTAAGCCAGCACCTATTCAGTAGGAGACCTTAGGCAAGACTCCCTAACACTGCTACTGCCTATAGAGCGCGTCCTAGTGGCTGCAGCTCTGGCGCTTTGAGTCCGCCAGGAGAAAAGCGCGATATAAATGTTCTGTGTTTGTTATATGAGCCCCCAGTCTCCTTTCTTGAGTCCTGTGTGTAGTGGCATCAAACACTGAAATGGTACACACACCTTCCCTTTCCCTGTAAATACAGCACCTGTCCTAGTACGACACACCCCTATCCCCTCAGCACATGACACCCCTGTTCCCACAGCATATGACATCTCTGTCCATCCCAACACATAACACCCTGCCCCCCCCAGCACATGACACACATGTCCCTTGGCACCTCCAGCACACAACACCATGTCCTCCCAGCACATGGTAACCCTGTCCCCCATCATGACACCCTACCCCCCCCCCCACACACACAGCGAACGACACCCCTGCCCTGTATGTCCCTCATCCCCTCACCCCATGATATACCTCCCCAGTGCATGAGACTCTGCCCCCCAAAGAGCACATGACACCCCTGTCCTGTATCTGTCCCTAGTCCCCTCACCATGTGATGCGGCCCTCTCCCTGCACATGACACTCCTCCCCTGTCCCCCCAGCACGTCATTGTCCTCAGGCATCATTCGGCCATAGCTTTGCATCAAGTGCAAACCTATGGCCGCTGGGGTAACCTTCAGGAGTGAGGGAAAGATTGTACCTGGGAGCTGGAAGGAGAAGCCATCCGGATCCCCACAGCTGCAGCGATCGCAGCCCATACTGCACACAGCCCGCATCGACTGGGAGAAAGTTGCAGAGTATCCAAGCGCATCCCAACGGACCTGCAGGCGGTAGCATAGCACATAACGGGGCCACATTGCTGTGATGAGTAGCGGTGAACCTTCATTGTCTTCTGTCCCGTGTCCGCCGCCAGATGCCTCGTGTCCTGGTGCGTCTCCCGTCAGCTGTACCGTGTCCTGGTGCGTCCCCTCTTCTGTCCTGTGTCCGCCGTCCCCTCCGCTTTGGGTCGCTAGGCAACTGGTCAGGCTGTAGCTTACCACATAACGGGGCCACAATGCAGCGATGAGTAGCGGTGAACCTTCATAGGGAAGCCGCTCGGGGGTCCGTGCACGCAAGCCGAAGTCTCTCTGCCTTCACTTCTGCGTTAGTGACGTACGCGGAAGTGAAGGCAGAGAGAGAGACTTCGGCTTGCGTGCACGGACCCCCGAGCGGCTTCCCTATGTAGGTTCACCGCTACTCATAGCTGCATTGCGGCCCCGTTATGTGGTAAGCTACAGCCTGACCAGTTGCCTAGCGACCCACGCGGGGAAAGCGGGGGGGACGGCGGACACAGTACAGAAGAGGGGACGCACCAGGACACGGTACAGCTGACGGGAGACGCACCAGGACACGAGGCATCTGGCGGCGGACACGGGACAGAAGAGGGGACGCACCAGGACACGGGACAGCTGACGGGGGGACGTACCAGGACACGAGGCAGGGCGGACACAGGACAGAAGACAGGGGTCACCTGAACACACATGGACTCGGCACAGCAGATGGGGGAAATGGGAAAGAAGACTGGGACATAGGGCGGAGACTTAGAATGGGGCAGACATGCGGCCAAAATTGTTGCATTCGGACCATAAGACGCAGTGACTTTTTCCCCCCATTTTGGAGGGAGAAAAAGTGCGTCTTATGGTCCGAAAAATACGGTATTTAAATAGCACTGGCATCAAAGGCAGCACTTCACACAGAATGTAGTCAAGTCCTTGGCGGACCTCACATTCGAATCCCGGCCCTAGTCAAAGTCTAATGTCCCGCCATATCATTATTATGGATTTATGTAGGACTTGCATCTTCTGCTGCGCTTGTACAGAGTACATAGTCATGTCATGGACTGACATCCAGATGCAAATCACCCATTTCACCACATCATTTTGGGAACACTGCTTTATGTGTTTGGTGAACATTGGCTACTTACCTTTAGGGTCACTTTGCCTATCTATGTTTTGTAAGGAAACTCTGTCCCACTGCCTCAAAATTACATTAGTTTGCTCCACCCACACCATGTCATGGACATGCCCACTTTCCCACAGTGGTCATGGACACTCCCATTTTTGTGTGCGGCACTAGCACGCCACGTCCGTGCCAGGTTGAGGCCAGAAAAATCTGGTCACTATATTCATATGTAACATATACGTAGCTGACGTGATAATGATATACTGAATAGCATATTGACCTTCTTTCATATTATACATTCTTGTAGGCGAGAGTGCAGGGGAATTTAGCGGCCGAAGACCTTCAAGGCCAAGATGTCATCCCTGAAGGTACAGCACAAGATACTGGTGAGTGTTGTACTTGAGGTTCATATGTAACATGTACGGAGCTGAAGTGTTCCTGAGATGCTGGATGGCCTATTGACCTACTTTCACATTATCATTCTTGTAGGTGAGTGTGCAGGAGATTCAATGGCCGAAGGCCAAGATGACATCCATGAATCCATAGAGGGGCCATCAGGTGCTGCACAAGATACTGGTGAGTGTTGTACTTGAGGTTCATATGTAACATATACGGAGCTGACGTGATAATGGTATACTGAATAGCATATTGACCTTCTTTCACATTATACATTCTTGTAGGCGAGAGTGCAGGGGATTCAGCGGCCGAAGACCTTCAAGGCCAAGATGTCATCCCTGAAGGTGCAGCACAAGATACTGGTGAGTGTTGTACTTGAGGTTCATATGTAACAGGTACGGAGCTGAAGTGCTCCTGAGATGCTGGATGGCATAGTGACCTTTTTTTAAAACCATTCCAGTTAACCAGATGTGCGCGTGATATTTAAAGTGGAACTGTTGTGAAAATAGTACCATTCACAACACATACAACTAAGAAGTGCATTGCTTCATGAGTCCAAAGTGGTAAAAATGAATGTGGTCCTACGTTGCTGTTCCTTACAGTAATTACTCTAAATGTGAGATTACCGCATTATTGTGCATCAGCCCATGTTCTAATAGGGGGTTTCTCAGGGTTGGCTTTATTTGTAAAATGACCTAGTGAATTCCATTTGCTCCATCCAACGGCAAAGTTCGGCTCTAGCGAGTCTGGGCAGCATCCTTTCAGACAAATTTTAATGGAAATGTGTTTGTAAAGAATAAAGGCCATGCTCAGAATCCCCTATGTAGACACGGAGTCCTCACAAATCTGTTGGTAATGTCACATTTGTCATTCCTAGTTTTGGCCGCCACTATGTTACAGCTTTTGGATTATTCATTTGTTACTCATGATTGTTTGTTTTAGTTGCACATCGTACGATTTTAACAACACTTCCTTTTTAAAGGGACTCCTCGCAGTGCAGAAACTATGGAAAGATGCATACCATTTTCAAGCTTTATCCTCTTTTCAACGATATATATAAACCACCGCCATATGGCTTTTCTTTTACGTGTTTTTTGCAATGTAAATCGTTTGTGATGCAATTTGGTGGCAAAAATAGGGAAGAGTAAAAGGCGTAGGGTGGCAGTTTAGATATAGTTGGAAAGAGGAGAAACAGAGCTTCTAAATGGTATGCATCTTTCCATATTTTCTCCACTGCTCGGAGTCCCTTTAAGGGTACAATATTGTCTCACTCACAACATCAACAAGCATGCAGTGAATATTAAGTGAACTTATACTAATGTTTTAATACCTTGTTATGCATGTTTTTTTCTGTGGCTATGGTTCCAGACCCATACACAACATCCTTTTGTTGAAATTGTTTACCATGTAGTTAATCATCGATCCATGCATGTAATTATATTCAAACACACGTCTGATTATAATTGTATTACATTATTGTGTAAATAGCAAAGCACTGTTAAATGGAGTTTAATCCAATTCTGATCAGACATGTTGGTTAGAATCCAAACAATGTTGTCAAACATAACCAAATATGTAGCTCCTGTAGATGGCCCTTGAATCATTCGTAAAAATGTACAACACATGCAGAAATTAGTTATCCAACATGTACAGCATAGTTTATTTATTTAATTTTTTTTCTTATTTTAAAATAAAATGAAATAAATAAGTAATTTAGTATACTCAATACAACATGTCCGTTGGCTATTTTGTTTAGAATCATTGAGATTGTTGTGCAATGCCTAAATACATCAAATGAAATCCCCATTGGTCATGTTGTGTATAATCAATGAATCTTTTTTAATGGCAACAAACATCGTATGCTGTCGATGTTGTTAAATCAATTTCCTGCATGTGACTTTGTACAAAGTGGAACTGGAAAACATATCTATATACACTTTTTGTATTACATGTGGCTTCAACAAGCCTCCAGCTGCCGGGCGTGCACTTGTTCTCAACGAGCATTAGTTTGTCCGCCACCAGCTATTTTGTTAATTTGCCGGTGGACCACTCGCTTTGCGCGGCTCTGTCCACGCGTATCCTTTGTTTGTGTTCCCCGCTATTGCCGATGTGGAACACAAGAATGGATACCCTTGGCAGTGTAGCGTTGGCCTCAACTTTCAACTCGAGGTACAGAGCGGGAGAGCGGAGGCTTGAGCAGTTCCGGTGCGTTAACGGACTCCTGCAGGGGGCTTACACAAGCCCCAGGTAAGAGAAACAGAGTATAGTAAAATTAATTCCACTTCCACTTTAAGGTTCAAAATCTGCATGCACTCTATATTAATGTAATACAGGCCCTAAACTCTCTCATGTTTTTGATAGGTCACATTGATGATGACCAGCATGTGGTACTTTTGTTGGAGCCCATAACTGAGCAAGAAGTATCTGGTAAGTGTGGAAATGTTGACCCATGACCTTGTTTTTAGTGCGAACCATAAACTTACCATGTTGTCCATTATTTTCATAGGTGTGGGGACTACTGGTGAGGAGCACCAGGAATGTGAAGCTCAAAACTTTGTGCTCCACATGTCTGAGACATTGCATAGCACAGAGCGGATATCCTCGCCAAGACCCATAACCTTTGAAGAATTCACAGGGCAAAATGTACCTTCTGGCCCTTCCTCACTATCTGCTGAAGAAGACCAATCCCGGGAAGAATATAATTCTGATCGGTGGCACTCACGCCACTTCCTCCAGGCACAATCTGATTATAGGAGGCTCATGGATGACCACATGAGAACCTTGCATGAGGACCTGGCTGAAAGCAATGCCCATTCCCGGGAATTGGTTGCTACAGTGCGACAAGTGGGGGAAGGCCACCGAGCTGCTGTGGGCCGATTGGCAGAGGTTCAAAACCGGCAAAATAATATCTTAAGCCGATTGGCTCGTGCGGCCGAAGGACAAAATGTAGCATTAGGCCGTTCGGCTGATGCGCAAGAGCGCAACAATTTAATTCTTGCCAGATTGGCCGATGCTGCAGAATTGCAAATAGATTTGCTTCGGCAATTACTTAATAAATAAATTTGCTTCACATCCTTACACTTACTATTGTTGTCTTTACTGAGCCTTATTAATAGTGTTAATAATTGAGCACATTTACAAAAATACACAAAGAACAGTACATTACTGTTGTATGGTGTATCCTATGCATTCAGAGTCCTTTCCATAGTGTAACGTTTTTAAACCATTTAACCAAGAAAGTGATGCATGCTGACAAGAAAATTAAGCACTTCTGTGTATATAGAAGTTTCACATGCAAGCATATGTGTAGACTGTAACTATGTTCCTGGTGACATAGCCATTTTTACTAATCAAATGATGTCTGCATGCTCACTTTCTAGGCCTCAAATAAATCCCCTAAGCTGTACTTGCAGCATGCCTATGTTTCTTATGCTAACTGTAGTGGATTGAATAAAGTGAATAGTGGCAGTAACATGACCAACACAACAAAATTACCTTTACTCAATCCACCACACATTTCTAAAACTATAACTTAAAAGGAAATACACAATCATGAGACAAATAGAAAGTTCTAACTTTTTTATAGTGTGTTAGTTTTTTTTTTTTTTTTTAAATAACAACAAACAGATATGGCCATTGGCCACCAAAACAATAAACAAGAAAATAAAAATTAGGCCTCACTAATCTTGATCTTGCAGGGCCTCTTGCAGAGACCCCACAATTTGGCCGAGCTGCCGCAGCAAGCCCTGCACTTGAGCACGTCCTGTAAAACAAAACAAAAAATTAAGCCACTGATGTTCAAAAAATGCTAAGCATGCAAGTGTGTATTGAAGTAGTAATAATGTCACCACTTACTGTTGGGTCTTGGTCGCTGTGGAGGTGCAGCAGCTTGTGCTGGCTGGGGGACCTGCTGCTGGACATCATCTGGGGCCTCAGGGACCAAATGTGGTGGTCCGGCACCCTCCTCCTGACCCTCCTCCTGAGGCTGGTTTGCCTGATCACCCAAATCCAATGGAGGTGGTTGTTGGTCCGGAGACTCCTCCAACTGGGATGGCTCCTGCCTTGGTGCACCCCGGTGTCGCTGGAGTGGCATATTGGCATCTATGGAGAAATACAAACATGATGTTAAAGGGGCACTTAAGTCTTTTTCCCCACAAAAATTTTGGTCACCTGGCCCTTCCAGCAGCCCCCCGCAGCTGTCTTGTGCCGACTCCATCACCGTTTATTGTGGTCATGGCGACTCCTGGCCCCGCTGGCATCCACTTGCGGTTTTGGCAACAGGAGCCGACATACAGGGAACTGAAATAATTATTTGCATTCACACCCACAATAGCGCCCTCTATGCTGCTATGGCATATAGCACCATAGAGTGCGCTATTGTGGGCGGAAATGTGAATACTCACTTGCATTCCCTGCCTGAAAAAACATGAAGTGCCTGCCACCAGGGCCAGGAACATGGGAGGTAGTGTATGTGGCCACAATACAGCTGCAGGAGGCTGCTGGAAGGCCCAGGTGAGTAAAAGTAAAGACATTCAACAGACTTAACTGCCCCTTGAAGGCACATACACACTCAACAGTGGTATTTTACACAGCACAAGTGTGAACCTACTTTACTACGTAAACTAATATATTACAACTTAAATAACATTCTGAAGATCTCAATGCAACAGTTGGCATGAGTTGTTATTACTGTGTTTTTTGCATAACAATGGGCATTTTGTAAGGTGAAGTTGTTTACATCTTTTTTTTCCTAAACAAACATTGTGACAATTATGGTGGGGAAAACAGCACTGTTGAAATTGGGTATGGGACAGCACAGAACAACAGAACACAATTATCTGTCCGGCAATTAAAACTCACACTTGATGCTGTGTACTAGGCCTGAAGGTATCTGCCAGTCCTGTTGACTATACTGCATTACTGACATAACACAACATCTAAAAAGAGGCACATAAATTTAACAAACACTTTTATAACAACAGATATGCATGCTTGCTTGGGGATTGTAGCTATCAATCTTGACTAAACAATAAGTAACTCAGCCCTGCAATAGGGGTTTGTGACATTGTAAGGTACAAGAGGTTTGCCACCTATTGAAAAATGAATACATGGTTTTTACACGTATACGTTAACAATTAGTTTGAAAGACAATAGTCTGCGTGGCTCTGTGCCTGCCTGCTTACCTGGACAAATATTTGCTACACAACCCCAGACCAAGCATACACAACAAAATAATTACACAAGGACTGACACACATCATGATTAAACTGATATTTCAAAACACTCCCCCCACCCCCCCCTCCCCCACCCCAAAAACAAAATTCAACATACATTTTAGGATCTGGACATTACTTACTAGGCACATGCTCATCCCTAACTTGTCGGAGAAATCTCCGGTCCCTCCGCTTCATATCTGACCACCTCCGCTGGATTTGGGTGATCGAGTGGCGTGCACGGAACTGCTGCCACAACTCCTCCCTCAAAGTCTCCACAACCCGCCGTTTTTCGAAAAGGTCATGGAGACCATCATAGTTGGCTGCCAGCATTGTCTGTAAGAAGAAACGTCAACTTGTTAACAAATCATACTTCACTTTCCATGTAACAGGCTGTCTACATGTGGGTTTGATATGGCTGTGTAAAACTTAAAGCTATAGGCTTGCTATAAACCAGCGGTTCTGGATGCTTGCTTGGCTTACCAAGGGCAAAAAGGGATAATTTGCATATTTAGTAGGTGTGCATTGTGGGTAACCACAAATGTTCATTTATAACTGAATTATTGCAAATTTCCTTCTGTTTTAAGAAGGCAATTACACCAAGCTTTGCTTTTTTAGTAGGAGGGCTTTTTGGTTCTTTTTATCCCCCTATACATTCCTAGTAGTTTGGGTCACCCTGAGCTGCTTGGTTACTCTGTTGTACTCGACCAAGCCCTATTTCATACAGCCTTATCAATCCCTACCATGTACTGATGAGGACCAAAAGTCCGAAACAGGCTGTCTACATGTGGGTTTGATATGGCTGTGTAAAACTTAAAGCTATAGGCTTGCTATAAACCAGCGGTTCTGGATGCTTGCTTGGCTTACCAAGGGCAAAAAGGGATAATTTGCATATTTAGTAGGTGTGCATTGTGGGTAACCACAAATGTTCATTTATAACTGAATTATTGCAAATTTCCTTCTGTTTTAAGAAGGCAATTACACCAAGCTTTGCTTTTTTAGTAGGAGGGCTTTTTGGTTCCTTTTATCCCCCTATACATTCCTAGTAGTTTGGGTCACCCTGAGCTGCTTGGTTACTCTGTTTCACTTTTCATGTACAGCTACAAACAATGTTAAGAATTTAGATTTGTAACATGAAATCCATCAATGTAACCCTGTCATCACGATAAAACAGTATGAAAATTGTGACAATTAGCCCATCATAATCACTTATACATGTCAACCCTAAACTCACAAAGATGAATGTTTGCTTGATAATCCATTGTCAGCATTTTGTTAGAGGTCCAGTGGCATCTATAAGGCCTCATGCCCTCAGTACCTTACACGTACAATTGTATACAGTATATTGCTATAAGTGATCAGCAGGGGATTCTGTATGGCTTTTCTTGTGTCGAAGCCCTTCTTAGCAACAACTCTGCAGACCATGGTCCACTCTGTTAGTCTGTGAACGTTGTTGCATTCTCAGAAATAAGTGTTTACACTTCCTTACACCTGTGAGCCTAAAACAACCCTGCTACCTGACCTTCCACCATCACACATGTCATCATGTAATGAATGTCAGAATGAGATTACGTGCCAATCACACATTCACAGTGGCCAAACCAGGAATAAAACATTGCTTCTTCAGTCTGCTTAACCACTTTACACCCATAGGTGTGGCTATCTCCATCCCTTTTTGCCACCATGTTAACACCAGGGACAGAGATATCTGCACCTCACGCGGCTGTGCGCTCTCCTGGTTGCTCATGGCCATGCTCATGCGCACCGCCGGCCACTTGGCCAGAGATCAATGAATGTCTTAAACCATTCCCATTAGTTGATGTAAGCCCCCGCAATGATCAGCTGCTTGTATGAGAAGCAGCGATCATTCTGAAAAGTAAACAATTTCCACACCCTCATAGCACTTCCTGCAAGCATACTTCCCACACTGGCATGTTGCTGGGAAAAAAAGTTACTGGGGCCATCTTGTGGCCAAATAGTCCAACTACACCTTAAACGCAATTTCAAACACAAATACATTAGTTTGACACTATAAAGTAGCTAATTGCCTCACACACTCCCCAATTTTTAATTTAATTAAAATGAAAAACATCTCAATAAAAGATACAGTAAATAAATTGAAAAAATATCGTTACCTTAGGGACTGAGCATTTTAAATATTTATTTCAACAGGGTATAACACAGTTACTTTAAAAACTATGGCCTTGTAATTAAAGGGACACTTAAGTCAAACAAAAAAAAATGAGTTTTACTCACCTAGGGCTTCCAATAGTCCCCTGAAGCTCTCCGCTGCCCTCGCCGTCTCCCTCCGATCCTCCTGGCCCCGCCGGCAGCCACTTCCTGTTTCGGTGACAGGAGCTGACAGGCTGGGGACGCGAGTGATTCTTCGCATTCCCAGACACATTAGCACCCTCTATGCTATATGGTATATGATATATGCTATAACAGCATAGATGGCGCTATTGTGGCCAGGAACGCGAAGAATCCCTCGCGTCCCCAGCCTGTCAGCTCCTGTCACCGAAACAGGAAGTGGCTGCCGGCGGGGCAAGGAGGATCGGAGGGAGACGGCGAGGGCACCGGACAGCTGCAGGGGGCTATTGGAAGCCCCAGGTGAGTAAAACTCTTTTTTTTTTTTTTGACTTAAGTGTCCCTTTAAGGGTTGGACGCAAAACTGGAAATAATGCACATTTATTTTAAGACAAAATATTTCCGCCAAACATTCTGCTAGGGACATAATTTACATGGGTTAATAACCGGGACAAATGGCCAAATACATTTCATGGGTTTCAATTACAGTAGCATGCATTATTTAAAAACCTATAATGGAGCAAAAGTGCAATTAAAAGATTTTTCACACACATTTTTTCCAATGTTCCCTTTAAAAAACATTTAAAATAAAACATTTCTTGCCATAATGTACCACCTAAAGAAAGCCTAATTGGTGGCGAAAAAACAAGATATAGTTTATTCCATTCCGATAAGTAATAATAAAGTTAGAGATGAATGAATGGAAGGAGCGCTGCAAGGTGAAAAAATGCTCTGGTGTTTCAAGGGAGAATCCCCTCAGTGGGGAAGTGCTTAAAATACTTCAAACAGTGTTTACATTGCATTGGCTCTTTTAAAAAGGACCATAACATGTCTATAGTAATAAGTAGGAGCTTCTAACAAAAGTTCTTTACAACATCACAGCATGAAGAAGAACATCATCTGTATTGTATACAAACTGCACATGCTGCTGGGATTCACACTGTCAAGAAGATTTGCAATGTTCACAGTGACAATCATATGGCCTATACAGTAAAGGGAATCTGAACACATTACAGCATCTTAACAAACAACTCTCTGTGCTACAGACAGGTTGGAACCACACCCTGAAATACAGTATGAAATCAAACACATGTACACACAGGACAACACACACACATATATAATATACACTCTTAAACAATATATACTTACAGTGGCCAAATATACTCTCTCCCGAGGGCTGAATTTCTGCATGGTGCACCTTGCATGAGGTTCCCTCTGCAAATAGGTCACTTCCTGTAACTTCCTGTAACTTCCTGGAAGTTGTGTTTAGCAAGTGTGCCACAGCGCGCGCACCGCGTTGTGCACATCGCGCGCAGCGGAACATGCTTAGCGCGCATGAACTATTACACGCGCTATGTGGTCCACGCCCAGTTTCCGCGTCATGTGTGTTCAGTTCGTGCGATCAGTGTCATTCTGTGATTATCGCGATCAGCGATGTACTTGCGCAAAACTTCGCGCGCACGGCCGCTCCGCGATGCGGCGCTAACAGTTAGCACCGCTTTGTGAATCGAGCCCATTGTATCCTATTAGCGTACAAAGTACGCTAATAGGATTTTTGCTCAGTGGGGACATCTTGTGGCCAAATAGTAAAATACATCTACTGACTTTAGGGGAAAAAAATAATATCTATGACAAGAGGGCATATAATTATTAAATAATGGGCTAAAAATTTGTTATGAATGAAAAACTACAAAAAAAGGAACCTTTATTTCCGAATAAAATATTGTCACCATACATTGTACTAGCGATATAATTTTAACGTTGCAATAACGAATAATGAATGTTTTGAATGTTTTTCTTATTATTCCCATCATAATGCATTTAGAGGAAAAAAACAAGGTATAGATGTAATGATTGGTAGTACTCTGCTGATCAGAGTGAGCTCGAACAGACTAGTTAGTAATACCACAGTAGCAAATACACAAATAATGTCAGTATGTTAATAAAGGTGTGATCACACGTGTTTTTTTTTTGTGCACAGTAACTCAGGAGTACTCCTAAGTGATAGCCCCTGGCTGTGGGAACTATCACTAGTGCTAGAGTGGTCGTACAAGCAGGGTTGGTAACTAATCGGTCAGGTCGCAGTACAAAATTGGCAGGCAATATCGTAGTCAGAGGAATAGCCAAGATCGGCAACAATCAGATATGCGGAGGTACAGAGTCAGAAGGCAGGGGCAGAGTCAAGGTCGGGCCGAGGTCGCCAACGAGTCAGAAAGGCTGGGTACAGAATCGAGAGGCAGAAGATTGGTCAGAAGTTCAGGCAAGGTTCATACACAATAATGCAATACAATAAGAAGTTATAATTATAGCTATCAATAGATCCTAAGCTATGTGTGAATCCCCGGGGTCCTGCCGGATCAAACACACCAAGAACTAACTAAGGTCTGAGAGCTTAACCGCAAAGTTTCAGCAACAGCAACTGACAGCCGGGGTCTTAAATGCAAGAGGTGATACCCGTGGCTCCGCCCACTCACCTCAACCAATCAGGAGGAAAAGGTCAGACCAGAGTTGTCAGCTGACCGGCCGGTCAGCTGACCTTCTTCCTCAGCGCATAAAGGTCCTGTCTCTGGGTGCGCGCGTGCGCCCTTCTGTTCTGATGCACCCTGGAGAGACCTGACCTAGTGGGGAGCGATGCCGAGGAGGCGGTGGCGGGATCCGCCGCGACATCAGACGCGGGAGCACTGCAGAGGTAATTTTACTAATACTGACAATAGATCAATTTGAATTTTCGGCACATTCGATCATTTTCCCCGGATTTTAGGTCTAATTGAACGTTCGTGTATGGTACCTCAAAAACAACTATGCGTTCTTTTTGATCTAACGGGATAATTGAACAAATTTATCTAATAAAAAAAATGAAAAAAATGTTGTCAGGATGACGGATCTTACCTCAGTCGCTGCTGCTGGTAGCGTGTCTGCGACTTCAGGGTCGGCCGGCTGCGCCAGTGTGGATGACGTCAGCGGCACTCCAGCTGGTGTCCGTGCGCGACGCGCAGGCGGCGAATGAGGGTGGATGCACACGCTGTCAGCGTCGCACCCTTTATGCTCTAAAGAAGTGTGTCAGCTGATCGGCAGTCAGCTGACACGCATGGCTCCACCTCCAGATTGTGATTACTGGGCTCGTTGGGGGCGTGGTTATCCTTACATCCCGGGCTTCTTAAGGTCCTTCTGCTTACTCTCGCATTGTCTGCTCTAGCTAACACATCTGTGAGGCTTTAGACCATAGTCAGTTCCGTGTGTGTTTTGATCCGGCAGGACCCCAGGGATTGCACACTAGCTCAGGCTATACTATTATTATTATTTGTGATTGAATTATATTGACCTTTACCTGTTCTCAACTTCTCTTCTGTCTGCCGATTTTGTACCTCTGCCAATCTGATCTGTTGCCGACTTCTGCCTGTTTACTTACCTTGATCCTGCCTGCTGATTTTGTACCTTCGCCCATCTGATCTGTTGCCAACCTCTGCCTGTTTACTCACTTTGATCTTGCCTGCTGATTTTGTACCTCTGCCGTCTGATCTGTTGCCGACTCGATCTGTCTGACTCTTCCTTATATATTTACGCGGTGTCAGTAGCTGCCTCCTACTGTTCACTGTCTATTTCGCAGCGTATCCCCTCCTGGGAGCGTCAGCTGGTTGTGTGTCTGCTAGGGTATCCCTACACTGGCAGATCATTACATTAGAGCAGACCATAATGTTTAATATGAATGAACTTTGCAAACAAGTTCAAGCCCTCACTACGGCAGTAGGTAATTTGAGTTCCACGGTAGCCAACCAACAACAGCAATTGGACAGGTTGTCACAGGCTGTTCGCGCACTACAACCGCAGCAGCCAGTACAATCTGCTCCTCCTTTACATGTACTTGTGGAATCTAAAATGCTATTGCCTGAAAAGTTCTCGGGGCATAGAAGCGATTTCTGGAATTTTAGGAATCGCTGTCAGTCTTATTTTTAAGTGAAGCCTATTTCTTCAGCTACAGAGGTTCAGACAGTCACCCTAATAAAAACACTATTACAGGGGGATTCGCAGACCTGGGCCTATAATTTACCACCGGAGCATGAGGCTCTAAAATCTGTCAAGGATTTTCTTGACGCCATGGCCGTCATTTATGATGATCCGGATATAGACGCTACGGCTGTCGTAACCTCCGTCAGGGACGTAACTCTGCGGAGGATTACGCAGCAGAATTTAGGAAGTGGGCTAGTGCTTCTAAATGGGAGACTTATGATTTGTTGGATCAGTTTTTATTAGGCTTGTCTGATAAGATTTCTGAAGTAATGATTGGCCACCCTGAACCTCATTCGTTGGAAGAGGCCATTTCTTTGGCCATTAAAATTGACCGCAGAATTAGATATCACCAACATAGCAGATCTCGGTCAACTCCACGTTCCTCTGTGTCCGTTCCCAGCACTTCTTCCCACACGGATGAGCCTATGCAGTTAGGTCATACCAAATTATCTGATGTGGAAAGAAAGAGAAGAAGACAGGAGGGCTTATGTCTATATTGTGGGGAAAAAGGGCATGTAGTGTAGAATTGTGCTGAGAAGTCGGGAAACTCCTTCGCTTAGGTTCTATCAGGGGTGTATCCCTAGGCGACTCTCAGACACCCCAGAATTTTGATAAATTACTGCTACCCATTTTGGTCTCGTTGAAGGATTCTGAGTTCTCCTCACAAGCCTTCATTGACTCGGGAGCAGCAGGGAGTTTCATTGATGCTAATCTTGTAGAGGAATGGGGTATTCCTTTAATACCCATGGAGAAAAAATTGTATGTAACCGGTATTGATGATTCTCCTCTACAGGATAAACAACCATTCTCTCAAACGGCACCTCTCATTTGCCGTATTGGTCTATTTCATGTTGAGGAGATACAATTTTATGTTCTTAAAATGTCTTCATGCTCTGTTGTTCTGGGTCTTCCCTGGTTGCAAAAACACTCTCCTCAGTTTGATTGGAAGACGGGACAACTCACATCCTTGTCTCCTTTTTGTAAAAAAAATTGCCTTCAGAATTTGCTGTTACATTCTGTTAACCTATCTGTAGAGGGAGTGCCTATACAGTATGCTCAGTTTTCTGATGTATTTTCACCTCGGTCCGCTGATAAGCTGCCGTCTCACCGTTCTTTCAATTGTCCCATTGAATAACGACCTAGTACTATGCCCCCCAGAGGTCACATTTACCCTTTGTCTGGTCCTGAAAAGACGGCTATGAAAGAATATATTAAGGAAAACCTAGAGAAGGGGTTCATTTGTCCTTCTAACTCTCCGGCTGGGGCGGGATTTTTCTTTGTTCAGAAAAAGGATGGTGGTCTCAGGCCTTGTATCGATTATAGAAGCTTGAATAACATTACTGTTAAAAACAGATATCCGTTACCCCTAATAGAGGATTTGTTCTCCCATGTTACAGGGGCACAGATTTTTTCTAAACTGAATTTAAGGGGGCTTACAATTTAATCAGGATCAGGCAGGGGGACGAGGAAGACCGCCTTTAATACGCAAGACGGCCACTATGAATACCTTGTTATGCCCTTTAGGTTGTGCAATGCCCCTGCTGTATTCCAGGACTTTGTGTAATAGATAGCGGAGAGGCCGCCGCAGCGGTGAGCAGCATGGCGGCTGTCTCCGCGTCTCAGCCGGCGGTCTCCGCCACGCAGTTACATGTTGGAGTTTTGCCTGGTCCCTCAGTTGCACATAGACTGAGGGCTGCGCGCACGCGCCAGGCGACAGGACCTTTATGCTAGTAGAAGGGGCACAATAAGGGAAAGAGGCGCCCTGATTTGAATAAAAGCTTTTAAAACCAGTTTAAAAAAGAAAAAGAAAAATGAGGTATCTTACCTCAATGACGAAATCTCTGTAAACTTACAAAAGATTTTTATTTGAGCACAGGCAACGCGTTTCGCGGGTCTGAGCCCGCTTCCTCAGGCCAATACAGTGCCTAGAACAGCAGAAAGAGTTCCTCAATGTACATACATATACATATTTCATAAAAAATTATAAAAATAATAACGGTCAGAGTACATATATAAATGAATAAATAGCATAACATGAATTTAATTTGGCAGATTTATCCATGCCCTAATAGTTGATTCCATGCTGTGCATATGCAAACGCATATTTATGCGCACGCACACACACATCAAAGAGAACACACTACTGTGTCTCATATCTAAGGGCAAACTTGATGGTTTAGTCTAAGCTCCATTTGCCGTAATGCACAATACCATTATTATTATGCACCTTCTAGATGAATGATAAATATATAATATATATAGATATATATATGGAAAAAATAAATTATATACAGACCAAGGAAAAAAAAAAAAAGAAAAAAAAAGGGGGGGGGGGTTCCATTGATGATAATGTATGCATCATCAATTAAAAAGAACTAGGAACATAGTGGATAGTATTCTAAAATTAGCCATGCGCCCATAGGAATGATATAATATAAAACACAGATATCTAGCAATGTATAAAAAATATAAACATATATATACACATATATATACATATATACATATATACATATATATACACATACATACACACACAACAACATAGGAAATACTAAAAACTTGGCCAGTTCTAAACAAAGACAAAATCCAGGCAGCGCTGCAAGCATTTCACAGTGTTGCTCTGCATAAGTAAAAGGAACTGGTCACTGACTTTTAAAAGCATTGCAGTACATTGTGCACAGCATAATACATGTTCAGTCAGCAGGGGGAGTAAAAAGGCAGGATACAATGGAGACCAGAAAACAACGTTGTAATACTCACCAAATGACAGAAATCATGTAGACCAGCGGCCGCCGCAGCGGTGAGCAGCATGGCGGCTGTCTCCGCGTCTCAGCCGGCGGCCTCCGCCACGCAGTTACATGTTGGAGTTTTGCCTGGTCCCTCAGTTGCACATAGACTGAGGGCTGCGCGCACGCGCCAGGACCTTTATGCTAGTAGAAGGGGAGTCAGCTGATCAGCGGGTCAGCTGACTCCAGTAGTGCTCCGGATTGGCTGAGTGACTGGGGCGGCGCTGTGGAGCGCTCTTAGTATGTATAGGACCTGCCTGTCAGTTGCTCTTCGTCTGCTGTTGCAAATGCTACGTGTTAGCACTCAGACCTTAGTCAGATCCCAAAGTGTGCTAGAACCAGCAGGAGCTGGGGATCCACACTTAGCCAGATTCTGTTTATAGCTTAAAGTACTAATTGAACTGTATTATTTGTTATGACCCTCTGCTAGCCTTGACTACTCTTCTGCCTACTGATTCTGTGCTTATGCCTATCTGATCTTGTTGCCGACTCAGCTTGTACCTTACTCTGATTCAGTCTTCTGTCTTTGTACCGTATCTGTCCGTATGTTGCCGATTCTGCTTGTCTGACTTTCCTGCCCTCACCAGTGAGCTTAGTTCTGGTGAGGGATTCTCAGTTTAGTAATCACCTGCTCCTCAGGTTGATAGCTGCAGTATCGTCTCCATCACCTGCTCCTCAGGTTGATAGCTGCAGTACAGTCTTAATCACCTGCTCTTCAGGTTGATAGCTGCAGTACAGTTTTAATCACCTGCTCCTCAGGTTGATAGCTATAGTACAGTCTGAATCACCCGCTCCTCGGGTGATAGGTACTTTCTGTCTACTGTGCATCATCCGCTCCTCGGGTGAACCGATCACTACTTCATCTGCGTACTGATTCCAGTGTTCTATAGAGACACCTCCCGCTACCAGCTCCTCTGGGAAAGTGGGTATCTCTATCTATATTTACTGTTGCACCAAACACTTATCTTAGAAAACACAATTGCATACATGGAACTCACTGGCAATGGCTGTGTGACACCCCAATAGTCTGGGGGAGCACGAGGTTGATAATTATTGGATAAGGCTAAAGAAGTAGTATCACCCTCTGCTTCAAAATCACTTACAAAACTTTATTAAAGGTATATCACACTTTGCATGTTACTTCTGTATAAAATTTAAAATCATAAAACACGCTGCTAGTTGTAAATAGCACAGCCGGCTGGGCTCATGCACTCAGCACTATCACACCTCTGCCACACGTGGGATCCCATCAAACACAGTTCTACTCTGATAAGGGGCTTCTGATCTTTCCAACTAAAGTCCTAAATTCCCCCCAGCAATTTGGGGATTAACTTCTTTAGGCTCAAGTCAGATGACTCAAAGATGTCACATTCCACTTCAATTGCAGTTCCACATACAATGGCCGTGTCTAGCAACTAATTGGCAAACACATATATTGATAGAGAACTGTCTGCCTCTACAGAGGCTCTCACCACTCCATTATATGGTTTTCAGCCATAAGTTGCAAGTTCCTTGTGTAAGAAATACGATATTGCTGAAAATATTGCCTCAACAATGGGATATTAATAAAGACAACAATATCGATTTCTCGTAAGTTCTAGGTGGTCGTTTGGCAAAGAAATACACATCAACAACAGTATAAATAAAGTTTATATTGCATGTGATATTTGTGATACAGGTACAGACATTGATGTATTACAGTAAGCAACAAGTACAGTGAAATTCAACAGTATAAAGCATAAAGCTTAGAAACCAACACCCACAATGTATACATTAATACAGGTAACCTGAATGCAGCTTCCCAATATGTCTCCTACAAATACAGCACATAATACGCAGTCCCATTATATCTTACCCATGGTTTTCACCTAACAGCCTCACCAGCAACTTCCAGCCAAAAGACCCCTCTCACCCTCGCAGATTCCAGCAAAAGACCCCCTCACAGCACATGGTCAAAGACAATATACCCCTTGACTCCACCCCCTCACCATGCATCACTTCCCTTTGAGAAGGCTCAGTGTGATTGGCTGAAAGGATGCAGATTTGAACTTTATCTCCGCCTAAGGTCAGTTAAACAGGAAGTGAGTCTTTTGTCTTAGAAACATGTGCTCTAAGGATGGATTTTCAAACAGTCCAATTCTTACAATCCCCCACTTGAAGGTGATCGAAAGTTTTGAGAGAACCTTCACCAAAATTTAACAGTCCCTAGGCCCACGAATGGGATTAGATTGGATTCCAGTGTCCATATAAGAGTCCATCAATGTAAGTTTCCCACAAAAACAGTCCATAAAGTTCTCCTTTTATGTAAATATTTTCCAAATTGCAGATTTAAAAGTTCATAACGACTCCAGTGGCAATGCATTCAGTCTCTTGCACAGTCCCAGAAGTTATCAAGACGTCTGCAGATAGCACATTCGGCTCAGGGTTCCAGCACACTGGATTCTTGGTTAACCTACATTTGCGCAAAATAACAGAACACAAAACAACACAGTTCACAGAATCACAAGTCCTACCCCATTATGTACTTAAAGCAGCTTTGATAGGGCTTCTGATTGAAAATGACAATGATATATCAAGACACTGCATGGGACCCATAACCTTTCCCAAAATTACCAATTTGGAGACTAGCACACACTCCATCCGCTACTACTCCATGTTCAGGTCATGCCTAGAATGCAAACATCTGCAATTATCTGCCCAGCTCACAGTCTCAGCTCTCTGATCACTCACCACTCTGGGTGGTCACACTCCAGCTCTGTGTGGCTTCCATTGCCGAGTCCCTTTCCCAGCTTTCACTGGTTCACAGTGGTTTTGCGTGGTTGCTGAGCTATGAACTTCCATGGCAAGTTACACCTGCCTCTCCACTTACTCGGCCCGCACTGGCAGTACCACGTCACACTCTGGCAGCACTCAAGCATGCCACTTACCAAGCCAGGATGGACTCATGAGGCTCCCACACTCAGTTTGTGTAGCACACGGCACCTCACATGTCACAGATGCTGGGAAATTAGCCAAAGAGCTCCTCACTCCGTGATTCTGAAACAGACCGGTTAGCAGACAAAGCACAGCAAGGAACCTCATTATGATTTCATAGCTTCAAAAGCATATGTGTGAACTGTATTATCTACTAAGTACAATAATACTGCAAACTGAACCAATCACTAGGGTCTCCCATGTCTCTGTACATCAGCATCATCTCCAATTGTGACTCTAGACTTGCAACACATAGAAAACATTATAAAAACATAACAGACTCTGATATCTGGACTGTAACACTCTCACTGGAAACGATCTCTGAAAAAGGTAGACAAACACAGTTTAATCCCAACACACAGTTATACAATCTTATGGACCTTTGACTGCATTTAATAAAAAAATCTCAATGGTGAAGACACTCATAATGAGTGCACATGGGGCTTTCAACATTTGCTGAATCTGTTCAACAATTCTGGCTAAATCTTAGCTTACATATGGTCTGCATGTTGTATCTGTACACTTAATTATTTGGGTATTTACCTTAACAATATGAACAGTTTCAATTGTGCTTTCTGCAACAAAACATCTGTACTAGAGCAAACATCCCCCACTTGGCTATCTATAAAACCCCCAACCCAGTAAAAGGATTGAAAGCAAAAACTGTTGTTGTGTGCTTTGCAATTCTCAAGTATATGCAAAGTACCTAAACAAAGCTCATAACCAGAAACAAAAACTCCAGATTGAACAAGGCCTTACCATTTGTTCATTAACATAATTGACCTTACATTACAAATTTTAAGGCATTTTAAATCTGGTTTTCCCGAAATAAATTGTTGCCTTTGTAAAACGCTATATTCAAAAACATTTCAATGGCCCGCAACTTTGTGCATGGATCCTTACAAGAGGTGAGAAAACAAAAATACAATCTCACCTGCCATGCCTTCAGGCCATTCACAAAACCCTCTACTATAGTAAAGTAACAAAGGCAACCCATTCAGATTTACATAGCTACAGTCAGCACCTGAAACTACAACAGTAATTTAGAATTTAACTTTTCTGACTGTAGATAAAATGATCAATTAAAATAAGAGGCTTATTCCTAACTCTAAAAATATGTTAGGATCCTCTTTATACCTAAATGCATACATAGACAGACAGACAACAAAACACAGCCAGGATCTTCTTTTGTTCCTCGGTTTCCTACGAAATAGAAACTGAAAAACCATTATTAACATTTGACAAAGTTCCTCCTAGGAAGACTGTGTTCTGGAATGTTCCTCATTGTTCTACATTCCAGTATCTCCTGCTTTATTTCACTGACCTCCTGAGCAAATTTCCCTCGAAGCCAACTTACCTCAGCTTGTAATTGCTCAGTCTGTGATCTGAGAACTTTGTAAGGAACCCAGGCTCTATCCTGGTTCCTCTGCCCGTTCCCTCACCTAGGAGAGTACACCTCAATTTCTCTCCTCCTGGTAAGGAATTTAGTATCTCTGGAATAATTCTGCCTGTCTCTCCCAAGTGACGGGCAAAACCGTTTCATGTGTCCCTGTTCTCCACAGTGGTAGCAACGCCGGGTCACATAACTTCTCTGGGGCTTATTCAATGTATGTACAGCTCTGTCCCTTACAGGCTGCACAGCAAAAACTCCATTGAAATTTCTCTTTTGCTACACTGATGATTTAAAAGGGTTCCTTTTCAAATCATCTGTTGGGCTCTCTAAAGTCCTGTTCATCTGAATGCGCCTTTCCAGAGAATGCGCCTCCTGCGTACTCTCTGGCAACTCAATAACTGAACAACCACTGCATTCAGAACTACTATAACCAGCATCACATTCACTTGGACACTGATTAACTGCTTCACTACTGGAGGACACAGACAATGTTTCCAACTTGCATTGTGCATCCTTCAACTGCTCAGTCAGACCTGCATTCTGACGAAGCAATCTTTTATTTGCCACAACAATTCGTTGCTGGGTAATGGAAACCACATTGGCCTCTTCAGCAGCAATTGTTAAAATGGAGACTGCACTTTGTAAGTCTTTTACATTGTCCTTCAGCCTCTGAACCTCATGTTCTAGGTTTGATTTTTGTTCAACAACACCTCTGTATCTCTCTGCTATCCACTGTGCTGCAAAGATAAGCTTAGCTTTGGCCTCCTTTTTCTTCAACTTCTTATTATTGATCAAATCATACACATACATCTGGGCATGCTTCCACGGATCTACAGAGCTCTGCAATATATTCACAATACTTTCCTGATTTTTCAAATTAGTCAGTTGCACAGAGGTCTCCATTTTGTTTACCCCTAAACAACAAAATGCACAGTCTATTCAATGCAAACACTTTGATCTCTGTACACAACAATAGGCAGAGTTTACACTGAAACTCACTTGGCTACCTCACAAGTCACAACATGACTGCTTACACAGTTTCTCCCAAAATCTGTCTGCAGTATAACCTCAACATCAAACCTAAATCACAAATCCAACATGCAACATTATACAGTTATTAATATGCCTTCCCGCCAAATCATAACACACCTCCTACCTGCAGCTCGCCATTTATGTAAGAAATACGATATTGCTGAAAATATTGCCTCAACAATGGGATATTAATAAAGACAACAATGTCGATTTCTTGTAAGTTCTAGGTGGTCGTTTGGCAAAGAAATACACATCAACAACAGTATAAATAAAGTTTATATTGCATGTGATATTTGTGATACAGGTACAGACATTGATGTATTACAGTAAGCAACAAGTACAGTGAAATTCAACAGTATAAAGCATAAAGCTTAGAAACCAACACCCACAATGTATACATTAATACAGGTAACCTGAATGCAGCTTCCCAATATGTCTCCTACAAATACAGCACATAATACGCAGTCCCATTATATCTTACCCATGGTTTTCACCTAACAGCCTCACCAGCAACTTCCAGCCAAAAGACCCCTCTCACCCTCGCAGATTCCAGCAAAAGACCCCCTCACAGCACATGGTCAAAGACAATATACCCCTTGACTCCACCCCCTCACCATGCATCACTTCCCTTTGAGAAGGCTCAGTGTGATTGGCTGAAAGGATGCAGATTTGAACTTTATCTCCGCCTAAGGTCAGTTAAACAGGAAGTGAGTCTTTTGTCTTAGAAACATGTGCTCTAAGGATGGATTTTCAAACAGTCCAATTCTTACACTTGTATAGAATTCCATAAGCTTCATTACGATGGCTGCAAAGTCCCAGAGATAGCGCTGCCAATCTGGTCTCCCCTGGTGATGGTTAGCTGATAGGTGTGTGCCTGCATAGGCTCCCAGCCGGGATCTAGTCAGTCTTTCATCCCTTCGTGTCAACGACCCTAAGGTCTGTCCGACGCCGGACTAGTTTGGGGGCTCCAGCAGGGAGAACAGGCTGGCGTGTGCTAGGCCGCAGCGTGAACCTCCTCTCCACGCGTATCGGCCGCTTCCGGCCTTAATCATGTGATCAGCGGGGGCAGCTTTAAGTTCCGGCCTTGATAGCGTTCACTGCGACGTTGACATTAACCCAGCTTTGCTCCATCTTGTGGTTATTTTCTAAACTGCAATTTCGTACGCATACATAGCTTCAATGCGGCCATTTGGCCGCATGGTGTCTTTCGCCATCATGTGGTTTTTTTCTGGTATTGCGAGACGCATGTATACCTCCAATGCGGCTATTTGGCTGCATGATGTCCTGCCCCATCTTGTGGATTTTTCTGGTATTACACCACTTTATTAGCTAAAGCTTCTCAATGAATAAAATCGTTTAGGAATTTTTCAGCTATATATGATAGTTCATTCTTTCAATACTAGTCCTACTGCAGCATACAACTAACCGAGGGCATTCAATGCTTCAGTCCTTTCAGGGATCTTTCAGCCATATACGACAATTTGTCCCTTCATCAGATGGTCATACGGGCAGTATCAGGTTCAGTCCTCCAATTTATATTAGACCAGTTCCTCCATTTTTTGCCCAATTTTCTAAGAACATATTCTGGCAAGGGGTGCTTTAGACTTATACAATAACTGTGGGGTTTAGGGCATATATTGTAGCACCATTCAGCACTCTGCTGACATAATGTTAGGAATACATAATCCTCTCATCACCCAAATTCTCCCCCACCAACGATTAGTCCTTCTCCGAGGTCATTATATCAACATATTTGACCACTAGTCTCATCATATATTGATCTATATAGATAAATAGATTATCTACAGTTATTGTATAAGTCTAAAGTGCCCCTTGCCAGAATATGTTCTGAGAAAAATTGGGCAAAAAATGGAGGAACTGGTCTAATATAAATTGGAGGACTGAACCTGATACTGCCCGTATGACCATCTGGTGAAGGGACAAATTGTCGTATATGGCTGAAAGATCCCTGAAAGGACTGAAGCATTGAATGCCCTCGGTTAGTTGTATGCTGCAGTAGGATTAGTATTGAAAGAATGAACTATCATATATAGCTGAAAAATTCCTAAACGATTTTATTCATTGAGAAGCTTTAGCTAATAAAGTGGTGTAATACCAGAAAAATCCACAAGATGGGGCAGGACATCATGCAGCCAAATAGCCGCATTGGAGGTATACATAAGTCTCGCAATACCAGAAAAAACCACATGATGGCGAAAGACACCATGCGGCCAAATGGCCGCATTGAAGCTATGTATGCGTACAAAATTTTAGAAAATAACCACAAGATGGAGCAAAGCTGGGTTAATGTCAATGTTGCAGTGAACGCTATCAAGGCCGGAACTTGAAGCTGCCCCCGCTGATCACATGATTAAGGCCGGAAGCGGCCGATACGCGTGGTGAGGAGGCTCACGCTGTGGCCTAGCACATGCCAGGCTGTTCTCCCTGCTGGAGCCCCCACACTAGTCCGGCGCCGGACAGACCTAGGGGCTGTTGACACGAAGAGATGAAAGACTGACTAGATCCCGGCTGGGAGCCTATGCAGGCACACACCTATCAGCTAACCATCACCAGGGGAGACCAGATTGGCAGCGCTATCTCTGAGACTCTGCAGCCATCGTGATGAAGGTTATGGAATGCTATACAAGGAACTTGCAACTTATGGCTGAAAACCATATAATGGAGTGGTGAGAGCCTCTGTAGAGGCAGACAGTTCTCTATCAATATATGTGATTGCCAATTAGTTGCTAGACACGGGCCATTGTATGTGGAACTGCAATTGAAGTGGAATGTGACATCTTTGAGTCATCTGACTTGAGCCTAAAGAAGTTAATCCCCAAATTGCTGGGGGGAATTTAGGACTTTAGTTGGGAAGATCAGAAGCCCCTTATCAGAGTAGAACTGTGTTTGATGGGATCCCACGTGTGGCAGAGGTGTGATAGTGCTGAGTGCATGAGCCCAGCCGGCTGTGCTATTTACAACTAGCAGCGTGTTTTATGATTTTAAATTTGATACAGAAGTAACATGCAAAGTGTGATATACCTTTAATAAAGTTTTGTAAGTGATTTTGAAGCAGAGGGTGATACTACTTCTTTAAACACTTATCTTACACCTGTTGTCCTGTGTCTTGCTATACTCGCATTATTGGTGATTCTGCAGATCACCACATAATCAGGTATAGCATCTGGATTATTGGTGATACTGCAGATCACCAATAATCAGAAAATCTGTCCTTGCTGACACCAATCGTTACAGAACAGCAGACCAAACATTATGGATGCACTGCGTAGTCAGGTTGAAGCCCTGACCACCTTGGTAAACACTCTTACCGGGGTGATCAATACCCAACAGATTCAGATCACTCAACTGTCTGGGACAGTTCATGTACTTCAAAGGACTATTGATGCAGTGCGATCCCCTTCAATCACGGACCTTCGCATGTCCATACCTGAAACGTTTTCTGGACATAGATCTGGCTTTCAGAATTTTAGAAATCGTGTACTATCCTATTTTGAGTTGAGGCCTAATCTGTCAGGATCTGAGAGCCAGAGGGTAACGTTTATAAAGACCCTTTTGTCAGGAGATTCACAAACATGGGCATAAAGTCTGCACGCAGAGCATGAGGCTTTATCCTCAGTTCAGGAGTTTTTTAAGACCATGGCCATTACGATGATCCGGATATTGCTATCACGGCTGAGAGGAAACTAAAGACTCTCAGGCAGGGTCGTAATCCGGTGGAGGTTTATGCCGCAGAGTTTAGGAGGTGGGCTGTATCAGCTAGATGGGGAACGTATGCGTTATTAGACTGTTTCCTGTCAGGATTGTCCGATGCAGTTTCTGATATGATGCTAGGGCATCCGGAGCCTAAATCCCTAGACAAGGCAATTTCATTAGCGGTGCGGGTTGATCGCCGCCTTCGCTAGCAAAAACTAACCCGTGGGAAAAACGTTGTAAGATCTATTTCCTACGCCTCTTCTCCACCCTCGTCACCACAGGACGAACCGATGCAAATCGGTCATTCTACGTTGACGCAAGTGGAAAAGAGTCGCAGAAGATCAGAAAGACTCTGTCTATATTGTGCTGAGGAGGGTCACATTGTCCAGGATTGTCCTAAAAAGTCTGGAAACGATAACCGCCTAGGTGTAGTCAGAGGTAATGCCCTAGGCGAGCCGTTGGTACCTCTAAATAATAACCGCTTGCTCCTCCCTTGCTCCATTACCTGGGAGGGTCGGGCCACGCCCACAGAGGCATTCGTAGACTCAGGTTCTGCAGCCAACTTTATAGATTACGACTTTGTCAAAAAATTGGGGATTCCCTTACTCCCGTTAGACCGTCAGATTCTGATCTCAGCGGTAGATGACTCTCCGTTACAGTGTAGACAGCCTTTTTCCCAGACTCCCTTGTTGTTGTGTGAAATAGGGGTTCTACATAAGGAGAAACTACAGTTCTTTGTCCTGCAAATGGCAACCTCTACCATAATCCTCGGTATGCCCTGGTTGTAACTCCACTCCCCTCAGATCGACTGGGCTTCAGGTCAGCTACAGAGCTGGTCAGCCCATTGTCATCATCATTGTTTGGAGAAAGTTGCTGTTTGCGCCACCAAGGTTCAGGTGAAAGGGGTGCCAGTGCAGTACGTAGAATTTTCTGACGTGTTTTGTCCTAAATCAGCAGAGAAACTCCCACCACACCAGAGCTTCGACTGTTCCATAGAGTTAAGATCAGGTTGTATGCCCCCTAGAGGTTATCTTTATAATCTGTCGGGGCCAGAGAAGCTGGCGATGCAGGAATACATTAAGGAAAACTTGGCCAAGGGCTTTATCCGTCCTTCCCAGTCACCAGCAGGGGCTGGGTTCTTTTTTGTACAGAAAAAGGACGGTGGGCTTCGACCTTGTATTGACTATCGGGGTTAAATAAGATCACAGTAAAGAATCGTTATCCACTGCCGTTGATTGACGATTTGTTTGCTCAAGTGACCAATGCCAGTATCTTCTCTAAGTTAGACCTACGAGGGGCATACAACCTTGTACGCATTAGGGACGGTGATGAATGGAAGACGGCATTCAACACGCCCGATGGGCACTACGAGTATCTGGTCATGCTCTTGGAGTTGATCAATGAAGTCTTTAGGGAAGTTCTGGGAAAATTTGTGCTAGTGTATGTGGATGATATACTGATTTTCTCACCTAATCTAACAGAACATCGGAAACACGTGAAGTTTGTTTTAGGAAAATTGAGGCAGAACTCGTTGTACACGAAGTTAGAGAAATGCCTGTTCGAAGTCACTAAAGTCCCTTTCTTGGTATATATTATTCCCACCTCAGGTCTCTCCATGGATCCTGAAAAAGTCTCTGCTGTATTGGAGTGGCCTCAACCTGTAGGATTGAAGGCACTTCAGAGGTTTCTGGGCTTTGCCAATTACTACATGAAGTTCATCAAAGGGTTTTCTTCTGTAGTGTCACCCCTCACCAACCTTACCAAGAAAGGGGCTGACACTTACCATTGTTCAGCAGAGGCACAGTCTGCCTTTGCTACGTTAAAAAAGTTATTTTGTTCTGCTCCCATTTTGAGACACGTGGATGTCACCTTCCCCTTCATTGTTGAGGTGGATGCATCAGAGATTGGGGTTGGGGCTGTGCTGTCTCAGCGCTCTGGCCTTCAAGGCAAACTACATCCCTGTGCCTTCTTTTCTCGTACGTTCTCTCCAGCCGAGAGGAACTACGATATCGGCAATCGGGAGCTCTTGGCCATTAAGCTAGCCTTTGAAGAATGGTGCCATTGGCTTGAAGGGGCAGAACATACGATCACGGTCTATACTGATCATAAAAATTTGGAGTACATCAAAGGGGCCAAAAGACTTAGCCCCCGACAGGCTCGCTGGTCTTTGTTCTTTTCAAGGTTCAGATTTGTTATAACGTATACACCGGGAAGTAAGAGTGTTAAAGCAGATGCATTATCTAGGTGTTTTGAGCCCGAGACAGTTCAGCCATCAACCCATGAGACCATCTTACCTCAAAGACTGGTGGTGGCAGCCACGGAAACCTGGCAAGATTGGGCGGTTACCCTAGGGCCTTACCAGCAGGATATCCCAGAAGGGAAGCCCGAGGGGGTTCTGTTTGTGCCACTTCCCTTTCGCTTACAACTCCTACAGTTGTTTCACGCCCACAAGAATGCAGGGCATCCCGGGGCTGCTCGAACTCAGGACCTACTGGCCAGATGTGTATGGTGGCCTTCTTTGGCACTTGATTGCAAAGAGTTTGTGAGAGAGTGCTCCGTCTGTGCCAGAAATTAGCCCTCTCATCAAGCACCAGTAGGTACGCTACAACCTTTGCCAGTGCCAAGTGAACCATGGACCTATTTGTCTATGGACTTTGTAGGAGAACTCCCCAGGTCTGAGGGCAAGATGGTCAACTGGGTGGTAGTTGATAGGTTCAGTAAAAGGGCTAATTTCGTCCCGTTGAAAGGACTCCCCTCGGCCCAGGAATTGGCTGATCTCTTCATTCAGCACATTTTCTGGCTGCATGGCATTCCGGAGAATGTGGTGTCAGATAGGGGAGTCCAGTTTGTGTCTAAATTCTGATAGTAGTAAAAATGTTTCTGTACCGTGTTAGCCAAACAATATATGTAGGTAGAAAAAAACAAAGTCTTGTAAAAGTAATACCTTTTAATGGCTAACTGATAAAGTTAAATAATGCAAGCTTTCTGGGATCTAGTCCCCTTCTTCAGGCATATTTCTAGATGTTAGCTGTAGTAAAACACTGATGCAGGGAAGCTGCATGAAGATGGCAGTTGTACTGGTTGCTGTTTAGCAGTTAGATGTCATGTGATCAGCAGGCTGGAGCCATCCAGGACACCACTGACCTTCTTAACAAATTGACTGCCATGGGTCCAATCCCAGAGGGTGCTATCCTGGCTACAATGGATGTTGAATCCCTTTATACCAACATTCCACACGAGGACGGTATTGCAGCTTGCCAACATTTCCTTCAGTTGAATGATCTACCAACAGAGCCCACACTACAACTTATCAAATATATACTAACTCATAACTATTTTTCATTTGGGAATGATGTATATCTACAGCAAGCCCTGGACCTCTCACCTCCAGGGAACTCACCCCACCACCTCTAAACTGAATGCCAACTGCAACAAACACAATTGCTAACTTCCAGTCAGAGCAATATCCTGCCTCTATCTGGCCAGCAGACGCTTGAGAGGTCCAGGGCTTGCCCGCACTTCCCTCTAGGTGTCGCATGGTGGTTTGGGGGCCCCAGTGAGTGAGAGAGACCTGGGGCCCCTGGGCTGTCATGTGGACCAGTGTTTGTGATTTTAAATTTTATTTTTTGCAGCTTCTACGATGCGGTTGATAGGTGAGTGATTAGGGAGGGGACCGTGTGGGAGATGTGCCTACACGGGACGTCCCTGTTAAACGACGCAATTCACGATTGCGTCCAACCGAAGCCTCCCACCTGAATGCTAATCTATGTAATTCCTGCTAGGTATGGTACAGCAGGCAAAGGGTGTATGACAGTGCACCTGATTGGCTGACAAGCGTCTGCTGGCCAGATAGAGGCAGGATATTGCTCTGACTGGAAGTTAGCAATTGTGTTTGTTGCAGTTGGCATTCAGTTTAGAGGTGGTGGGGTGAGTTCCCTGGAGGTGAGAGGTCCAGGGCTTGCCCGCACTTCCCTCTAGGTGTCGCATGGTGGTTTGGGGGCCCCGGTGAGTGAGAGAGACCTGGGGCCCCTGGGCTGTCATGTGGACCAGTGTTTGTGATTTTAAATTTTATTTTTTGCAGCTTCTACGATGCGGTTGACAGGTGAGTGGTTAGGGAGGGGACCGTGTGGGAGATGTGCCTACACGGGGCGTCCCTGTTAAACGACGCAATTCACGATTGCGTCCAACCGAAGCCTCCCACCTGAATGCTAATCTATGTAATTCCTGCTAGGTATGGTACAGCAGGCAAAGGGTGTATGACAGTGCACCTGATTGGCTGACAAGCGTCTGCTGGCCAGATAGAGGCAGGATATTGCTCTGACTGGAAGTTAGCAATTGTGTTTGTTGCAGTTGGCATTCAGTTTAGAGGTGGTGGGGTGAGTTCCCTGGAGGTGAGAGGTCCAGGGCTTGCCCGCACTTCCCTCTAGGTGTCGCATGGTGGTTTGGGGGCCCCAGTGAGTGAGAGAGACCTGGGGCCCCTGGGCTGTCATGTGGACCAGTGTTTGTGAAAGCCTTCCAGACTCAGAAAAAACAGGCAGATAAGAGGCGGTCTGTAGAGTGGACGTTTTCCCCAGGAGTCATGGTGTGGGTGTCTACTCGGCATCTGGCGCTAAAGCAACCATCACCTAAGTTAGGACCCAGATTTGTAGGCCCATATCCTGTGTCCAGAAAGATGAATGATGTGACATGTGATTGATCTCCCAGCTAGCATGAGAGGTGTGAGATCATTTCATGTTTCTTTGCTGAAGCCTGCCGTGCATGTGGATTCCTCTCCCGCCCCCCCCCTGTGATAATTGACGGCCAACCTGAGTATGAGATCGAGAAGATTTTAGATTCTCGATTGGTGCAGAACTCTGTACAGTACCTGGTCCATTGGAAGGGGTATGGCCTGGAAGAGAGAACTTGGGTGCCGGATTGCCGCATGCATGCTGAGGAGCTAAAAAAGAGTTTCACGAGTTACACCCTGAGAAGCCGTGTAAGAAGTGTCCGGGGTCCACTCCTAAGGGGGGGATACTGTAATAGATAGCGGAGAGGCCGCCGCGGCGGTGAGTGGCATGGCGGCTGTCTCCGCGTCTCAGCCGGCAGTTACATGTTGGAGTTTTGCCTGGTCCCTCAGTTGCACATAGACTGAGGGCTACGCGCGCGCGCGCTAGGCGACAGGACCTTTATGCGAGTAGAAGGGGAGTCAGCTGATCAGCCGGTCAGCTGACTCCAGCAGTGCTCCGGATTGGCTGAGTGACTGGGGCGGTGCTGTGGAGCGCTCTTAGTATATATAGGACCTGCCTGTCAGTTGCTCTTCATCTGCTTTTGCAAATGCTACGTGTTAGCACTCAGACCTTATTCAGATCCCAAAGTCTGCTAGAACCAGCAGGAGCTGGGGATCCACACTTAGCCAGATTCTGTTGATAGCTTAACCACTTCAGGACCTAGGGCTTTCTACCCCTTAAGGACCGGCCACTTTTTTTCCATTCAGACCACTGCAGCTTTCACGGTTTATTGTTCGCTCATACAACCTACCACCTAAATAATTTTGGCTCCTTTTCTTGTCACTAATAAAGCTTTCTTTTGGTGCTATTTGATTGCTCCTGCGATTTTTACTTTTTATTATATTCATCAAAAAAGACATGAATTTTGGCAAAAAAATGATTTTTTTAACTTTCTGTGCTGACATTTTTCAAATAAAGTAAAATGTCTGTATACATGCAGCGCGAAAAATGTGGACAACCCATTCAGTGTATATTTATTGGTTTGGGTAAAAGTTATAGCGTTTACAAACTATGGTGCAAAAAGTGAATTTTCCCATTTTCAAGCATCTATGACTTTTCTGACCCCCTGTCATGTTTCATGAGGGGCTAGAATTCCAGGATAGTATAAATACCCCCCAAATGACCCCATTTTGGAAAGAAGACATCCCAAAGTATTCACTGAGAGGCATAGTGAGTTCATAGAAGATATTATTTTTGTCACAAGTAAGCGGAAAATGACACTTTGTGAAAAAAAAAAAAAAAAAAAAGTTTCCATTTCTTCTAACTTGCGACAAAAAAAAATGAAATTGGCCACGGACTCACCATGCCCCTCTCTAAATACCTTGAAGGGTCTACTTTCCAAAATGGGGTCATTTGTGGGGTGTGTTTACTGTCCTCGCATTTTGGGGGGTGCTAATTTGTAAGCACCCCTGTAAAGCCTAAAGGTGCTCATTGGACTTTGGGCCCCTTAGCGCAGTTAGGCTGCAAAAAAGTGCCACACATGTGGTATTGCCATACTCAGGAGAAGTAGTATAATGTGTTTTGGGGTGTATTTTCACACATACCCATGCTGGGTGGGAGAAATATCTCTGTAAATGACAATTTTTTTTATTTTTTTTACACACAATTGTCCATTTACAGAGATCTTTCTCCCACTCAGCATGGGTATGTGTAAAAATACAACCCAAAACACATTATACTACTTCTCCTGAGTACGTCGGTACCACATGTGTGGCACTTTTTTGCACCCTAACTGCGCTAAAGGGCCCAAAGTCCAATGAGTACCTTTAGGATTTCACAGGTCATTTTGAGAAATTTCGTTTCAAGTCTACTCCTCACGGTTTAGGGCCCCTAAAATGCCAGGGCAGTATAGGAACCCCACAAATTACCCCATTTTAGAAAGAAGACACCCCAAGGTATTCCGTTAGGAGTATGGTGAGTTCATAGAAGATTTTATTTTTTGTCACAAGTTAGCGGAAAATGACACTTTGTGAAAAAACACAATTAAAATCAATTTCCGCTAACTTGTGACAAAAAATAAAATCTTCTATGAACTCGCCATACTACTAACGGAATACCTTGGGGTGTCTTCTTTCTAAAATGGGGTCATTTGTGGGGTTCCTATACTGCCCTGGCATTTTAGGGGCCCTAAACCGTGAGGAGTAGTCTTGAAACGAAATTTCTCAAAATGACCTTTGAAATCCTAAAGGTACTCATTGGACTTTGGGCCCTTTAGCGCAGTTAGGGTGCAAAAGAGTGCCACACATGTGGTATCACCGTACTTGGGAGAAGTAGTACAATGTGTTTTGGGGTGTATTTTTACACATACCCATGCTGGGTGGGAGAAACACCTCTGTAAATGACAATCTTTTGATTTTTTTACACACAATTGTCCATTTACAGCGGTATTTCTCCCACCCAGCATGGGTATGTGTAAAAATACACCCCAAAACACATTGTACTACTTCTCCCGAGTACGGCGATACCACATGTGTGGCACTTTTTTGCACCCTAACTGCGCTAAAGGGCCCAAAGTCCAATGAGTACCTTTAGGATTTCACAGGTCATTTTTGTTTCAAGACTACTCCTCACGGTTTAGGGCCCCTAAAATGCTAGGGCAGTATAGGAACCCCACTAATGACCCCATTTTAGAAAGAAGACACCCCAAGGTATTCCGTTAGGAGTATGGTGAGTTCATAGAAGTTTTTATTTTTTTGTCACAAGTTAGCGGAAATTGATTTTAATTGTTTTTTTTCACAAAGTGTCATTTTCCGCTAACTTGTGACAAAAAATAAAATCTTCTATGAACTCACCATACTCCTAACGGAATACGTTTGGGTGTCTTCTTTCTAGAATGGGGTCATTTG
Organism: Hyperolius riggenbachi; assembly: GCF_040937935.1. Lineage (NCBI taxonomy): Eukaryota > Metazoa > Chordata > Amphibia > Anura > Hyperoliidae > Hyperolius > Hyperolius riggenbachi. The sequence continues at coordinate 159,853,912 of NC_090650.1, forward strand.
TGGGGTTCCTATACTGCCCTGGCATTTTAGGGGCCCTAAACCGTGAGGAGTAGTCTTGAAACAAAAATGACCTGTGAAATCCTAAAGGTACTCATTGGACTTTGGGCCCCTTAGCGCAGTTAGGCTGCAAAAAAGTGCCAATCATGTGGTATCGCCGTACTCGGGAGATGTAGTATAATGTGTTTTGGGGTGTATTTTTACATATACCCATGCTGGGTGGGAGAAATACCTCTGTAAATGACAATTGTTTGATTTTTTTTACACACAATTGTCCATTTACAGAGAGATTTCTCCCACCCAGCATGGGTATGTGTAAAAATACACCCCAAAACACATTATACTACTTCTCCTGAGTACGGCGATACCACATGTGTGACACTTTTTTGCAGCCTAGGTGCGCTAAGGGGCCCAACGTCCTAATCACAGGTCATTTTGAGGCATTTGTTTTCTAGACTACTCCTCACGGTTTAGGGCCCCTAAAATGCCAGGGCAGTATAGGAACCCCACAAGTGACCCCATTTTAGAAAGAAGACACCCCAAGGTATTCCGTTAGGTGTATGGCGAGTTCATAGAAGATTTTATTTTTTTGTCACAAGTTAGTGAAAAATGACACTTTGTGAAAAAAAAACAAAAATCAATTTCCGCTAACTTTTGACAAAAAATAAAATCTTCTATGAACTCGTCATACACCTAACAGAATACATTGGGGTGTCTTTTTTCTAAAATGGGGTCCGTTTCTGGGGTTCCTATACCGCCCTGGCATTTTACGGGCCCAAAACCGTGAGTAGTCTGGAAACCAAATGTCTCAAAATGACTGTTCAGGGGTATAAGCATCTGCAAATTTTGATGACAGGTGGTCTATGAGGGGGCGAATTTTGTGGAACCGGTCATATGCAGGGTGGCCTTTTAGATGACAGGTTGTATTGGGCCTGATCTGATGGATAGGAGTGCTAGGGGGGTGACAGGAGGTGATTGATGGATGTCTCAGGGGGTGGTTAGAGGGGAAAATAGATGCAATCAATGCACTGGGGAGGTGATCGGAAGGGGGTCTGAGGGGGATCCGAGGGTTTGGCCGAGTGATCAGGAGCCCACACGGGGCAAATTAGGGCCTGATCTGATGGGTAGGTGTGCTAGGGGGTGACAGGAGGTGATTGATGGGTGTCTCAAAGTGTGATTAGAGGGGGGAATAGATGCAAGCAATGCACTGGCGAGGTGATCAGGGCTTGGGTCTGAGGGCATTCTGAGGGTGTGGGCGGGTGATTGAGTGCCCTAGGGGCAGATAGGGGTCTAATCTGATAGGTAGCAGTGACAGGGGGTGATTGATGGGTAATTAGTGGGTGTTTAGGGTAGAGAACAGATATAAACACTGCCCTTGGGAGGTGATCTGACGTTGGATCTGCGGGCGAACTATTGGTGTGGGTGGGTGATCAGATTGCCCGCAAGGGGCAGGTTAGGGGCTGATTGATGAGTGGCAGTGACAGGGGGTGATTGATGGGTGGCAGTGCCAGGGGGTGATTGATGGGTGGCAGTGACAGGGGGTGATTGATGGGTGATTGACAGGTGATTGACAGGTGATCAGTGGGTTATTACAGGGAAGAACAGATGTAACTAATGCACTGGGGAATTGATAAGGGGGGGTCTGAGAGCAATCTGAGCGTGTAGGCGGGTGATTGGGTGCCCGCAAGGGGCAGATTAGGGTCTGATCTGATGGGTAACAGTGACAGGTGGTGATAGGGGGTGATTGATGGGTAATTAGTGGGTGTTTAGAGGAGAGAATAGATGTAAACACTGCGTTTGGGTGATGATCTGATGTCGGATGTGCGGGCGATCTATTGGTGTGGGTGGGTGATCAGATTGCCCGCAAGGGGCAGGTTAGGGGCTGATTGATGGGTGGCAGTGACAGGGGGTGATTGATGGGTGGCAGTGACAGGGGGTGATTGATGGGTGATTGGCAGGTGATTGACAGGTGATCGGTGGGTTATTACAGGGAAGAACAGATGTAAATATTGCACTGGCGAATTGATAAGGGGGGGTCTGAGGGCAATCTGAGCGTGTAGGCGGGTGATTGGGTGCCCGCAAGGGGCAGATTAGGGTCTGATCTGATGGGTAACAATGACAGGTGGAGATAGGCGGTGATTGATGGGTGATTGATGGGTAATTAGTGGGTGTTTAGAGGAGAGAATAGATGTAAACACTGTGTTTGGGTGGTGATCTGATGTCGGATCTGCGGGCGATCTATTGGTGTGGGTGGGTGATCAGATTGCCCGCAAGGGGCAGGTTAGGGGCTGATTGATGGGTGGCAGTGACAGGGGGTGATTGATGGGTGATTGACAGGTGATTGACAGGTGATTGACAGGTGATCAGGGGGGATAGATGCATACAGTACACGGGGGGGGGGGGGTCTGGCGGAGAATTTGAGGGGTGTGGGGGTGATCAGGAGGGAGCAGTGGGCAGGGGGGGAGATAAAAAAAATAGCGTTGACAGATAGTGACAGGGAGTGATTGATGGGTGATTAGGGGGGTGATTGGGTGCAAACAGGGGTCTGGGGGGTGGGCAGGGGGGGGTCTGATGAGTGCTCTGGGCGATCTGGGGCAGGGGGGGGGGAGAAATCAGTGTGCTTGGGTGCAGACTAGGGTGGCTGCAGCCTGCCCTGGTGGTCCCTCGGACACTGGGACCACCAGGGCAGGAGGCAGCCTGTATAATACACTTTGTAAACATTACAAAGTGTATTATACACTTTGTATGCGGCGATCGCGGGGTTAACATCCCGCCGGCGCTTCCGTATAGCCGGCGGGATGTTGCGGCGGGCGAACGGTGACAGGCGCCGGCTGAGGATCGCGTCACAGTTGACGCGATCGCTCCGCCCATGCCCTTAGAAGGACCGCCGCCTCTGTGGGTGAGCCGGTCCTTCAGGGCTCCACCTCCCGGCCGCCTCTGTGCGTTAGGCGGTCGGGAAGTGGTTAAAGTACTAATTGAACTGTATTATTTGTTATGACCCTCTGCTAGCCTTGACTACTCTTCTGCCTACTGATTCTGTGCTTATGCCTATCTGATCTTGTTGCCGACTCAGCTTGTACCTTACTCTGATTCAGTCTTCTGTCTTTGTACCGTATCTGTCCGTGTGTTGCCGATTCTGCTTGTCTGACTCTCCTGCCCTCACCAGTGAGCTTAGTTCTGGTGAGGGATTCTCAGTTTAGTAATCACCTGCTCCTCAGGTTGATAGCTGCAGTACTGTCTCCATCACCTGCTCCTCAGGTTGATAGCTGCAGTACAGTTTTAATCACCTGCTCCTCAGGTTATTATTATTATTATTTATTGTATTTATAAAGCGCCAACATATTACGCAACGCTGCACAATAGATAAATGGGTTAACATACAGGTAGAACATACGGAAACTCACAACAAAACAAGATCATGCAAATGATTTGATAACAATACAGTGTCATAGGTCAAGATAGAGACTGTTCGAGTCTACAACAAGGGTGGTTGTGAGTAAGATTGCATAATCAAGATGGATACATTAGGGAGGAGGGCCCTGCCAGAGGCTTACAATCTAAAGGGTGGGGTGGAGACAATAGGTTGATAGCTATAGTACAGTCTGAATCACCCGCTCCTCGGGTGATAGGTACCTTCTGTCTACTGTGCATCATCCGCTCCTCGGGTGAACCGATCACTACTTCATCTGTGTCTCCAGCCTGCTGGAGTACTGATTCCAGTGTTTTATAGATATACCTCCCGCTACCAGCTCCTCTAGGAAAGTGGGTATCTCTATCTATATTTACTGTTGCACCAAACACTTATCTTACACCTGTTGTCCTGTGTCTTGCTATACTCGCATTATTGGCGATTCTGCAGATCACCACATAATCAGGTATAGCATTTGTATTATTGGTGATACTGCAGATCACCAATAATCAGAAAATCTGTCCTTGCTGACACCAATCGTTACACTTTGTAAATGAGATATTCAGGGATGTTATTGGATGATTCATCATTGTCTATCTTGAGGATATACTCATTTTTTCTAAGTCCTTGGAGATACATCGTAAGCATGTCAAATTTGTTTCACAAAAACTAAGGTAAAACTCTCTTTATGCGAAATTGGAGAAATGTGTTTTTGAAGTCAAAGAGATTCCTTTCCTCTGGTATATTATTTCAGATTCAGGGCTATCGATGGATCAAAATAAAGTTAAGGCAGTTTTGGAATGGCCTCAATCTCTTGGCCTAAAACCCCTCCAGAGATTTTTAGGCTTTGCCAATTATTATCGTAAGTTTATTCATAATTTCTCCTGCATCGTAGCTCCATTGACTGACATGACCAAGAAAGGTGCTGATCCCTCCAATTGGTCCATGCAAGCTTCTCAAGCATTTCAGACTCTCAAAGAAGCTTTTTGCTCGGCCCCCATTCTAAAACATGCTGATGTCCTCTGCCCGTTTGTAGTTGAAGTTGACGCCTCTGAGATAGGGGTGGGTGCTGTCCTGTCCCAGTATACTGGACAGCCGGAACGATTGCATCCCTGTGCATTTTTCTCATGAAAATTCACTTCTGCTGAACGCAATTATGATATTGGCAATAGAGAGTTGCTGGCGGTCAAGATGGCCTTCGAGGAGTGGAGGCATTGGCTGGAGGAGGCTGAGCATACCATCACTGTGTATACCGATCATAAGAACCTTGAGTATATAGAAGGGGCTAAAAGATTGAATCCTAGGCAGGCCCGGTGGGCTCTTTTCTTTTCCCGTTTCAAATTCATCACCACGTATAAGCCTGGAATCAAGAACGTGAAGGCTGACGCCTTGTCCAGATGTTTCGAACCTGAGGAATCTCCATAGGTCACACCAACTAATGTTTTACCTGATCATATTATTGTTTTCGCAACCGAATTATCGGTCGACTTGCTAGAGTCGCTGGCTCAATTTCAGGCAGAGTCTCCTACTGGAAAACCTCCAGGGCGTCTCTTTGTTCCACTACATTTGCGTTTGTCTATTCTCCAACAGTTCCATTGCAGTAAAGTAGCTGGTCATCCAGGCATAGCCAGGACGCAAGAATTACTCCAGCGCCATTTCTGGTGGCCCTCCATTCGGAGTGACTGCAAAGACTTTATGGCAGCATGCACTGTATGTGCTAGAAGCAAAGCCTCCAGGAATGCTCCTACTTGCACTCTGCAGTCCTTGCCAGTTCCTAGTTCTCCATGGACACACATTTCCATGGATTTTATAGTGGATCTTCCCTCCTCCCAGGGGAGAACTGTAATCTGGGTTGTTGTCGACCGTTTCAGCAAAATGGCACACTTTATACCTCTGGAAAAGCTGCCTTCTGCTAAAGAATTGGCTGACCTCTTTGTTGAACATATTTTCCATCTGCACGGTATACCTGAAAACATAGTCTCCGATAGAGGTGTACAGTTTGTATCTTGCTTCTGGAAAAGTTTCTGTGCTCACCTTGGCAATTGGCACGTCTTTATCCTTTTCCTCTGGCTTCCACCCCCCGGAGAGAATTAATCAGTCTTTGGAGCAATTCCTCTGATGTTATGTTTCTGAATCTCAGGAAGATTGGATGCAATTTCTTCCGTTCGCGGAGTTTTCTCATAATAATCTAATGAATGCATCTACAAAATTTTCTCCATTTCAAGTAGTCTTTGGACGATCGCCCAGATTCTCCTTTGTCTCTTCTTCTTCTACACCCTTCCCGGCTTTACAAGATTGGGTGATCAAGATGCAGGAAGTCTGGTCTTCTGTTAATCGGAATTTAAAGGAAGCGGTCGCTGCACAGAAAAAACAAGCCGATCGCCACCGCTCTCCTCACAAAGAATTCTTTCTGGGAGATCGAGTATGAGTTTCCACCAAAAATATTGGACTACGTCAACCTTCGGTCAAACTTGGTCCTAAGTATATTGGTCCCTATATCATCTCTGAGAAAATTATTGATGTAACTTATAAAGTGTCTCTTCCGGCCTCCATGAGAGGAACCAAATCGTTTCATGTATCTCTCCTAAAGTCCGCTGCTGATGTTGACCTCGCTCCTCCTCCTCCTGTTATTATTGATGGTGAACCTGAATATGAAGTGGAGAAGATTCTGGATTCCTTGAGGATAAGAAATTCCTTACAGTATCTGGTTCATTGGAGGGGATACAGGCCGGAGGAAAGATCATGGATTCCTGCTCATAGATTGCATGCTAACGAATTGATTGCTGAGTTTCATATTTCTCATCCAGATAAACCTGCTCCGGCGTGTTCGGAGACCACGCCTCAGGGGAGGGGTAATGTCAGGATGATGGATGTTATTTCCGTCGCTACTGCTGGTAGCGTGTCTGCGACCTCCGGGTCGACCGGCTGCGCCAGCGTGGAGGACGTCAGCAGCACTCCAGCTGGTGTCCGTGCACGTGATGCGCAGGAGGCGAATGAGGGTGGATGCACACGCTGTCAGCGTTGCACCCTTTATGCTCTAAGGAAGCGTGTCAGCTGATCGGCACTAAGCTGACACGCATGGCTCCACCTCTGGATTGTGATTGCTGGGCTCGTTGGGGGCGTGGTTATCCTTCCATCCCAGGCTTCTTAAGCTCCTTCTGCTCACTCTCACATTGTCTGCTCTAGCTAACACATCTGTGAGGCTTCAGACCATAGTCAGTTCCGTGTGTGTTTTGATCCGGCAGGACCCCGGGGATTGCACACTAGCCCAGGCTATACTATTATTATTATTTGTGATTGAATTATATTGACCTTTGCCTGTTCTCGATTTCTCTTCTGTCTGCCGATTTTGTACGTCTGCCAATCTGATCTGTTGCCGACCTCTGCCTGTTTACTTACCTTGATCCTGCCTGCTGATTTTGTACCTTTGCCCATCTGATCTGTTGCCAACCTCTGCCTGTTTACTTACTTTGATCTTGCCTGCTGATTTTGTACCTTTGCTGTCTAATCTGTTGCCGACTCGATCTGTCTGGCTCTTCCTTATATATTTACACGGTGTCAGTAGCTGCCTCCTACTGTTCACTATTTCACGGCGTATCCCCTCCTGGGAGCGTCAGCTGGTTGTTTGTCTGCTAGGGTATGCCTACACTAGCAGATTGTTACAATTGTACCATGTATGGCCACCATAAGGCCCCTTTTTGAAACTTGAGCTTCCCCCACTTAAGGACCCTCTGCATGGCCCTGAGTGTATGTGTTGATTATATTAAAAGTCAGCGCAGGTTTAAAAAGTCATTGTATGTAGGGAATGATAAATTCTTCACCACAATACATCAAATGCTCAGAGGTAGGTATCCTCCAAACTTCAAAACAAGAAAAGGCTTACCAGGTCCCATCAACCCACATTATAAGGTTGTAAAATGGCTCAGGTCACAGATAACGTCCAGGGAACATCAGACGTCGTGAAGATCCAGTGGACATCCGTATGGAGGTAAAGTTTCAGGAATTTACATAGGAAAACAAAAGGTTCCCCATATTGGAGCATTGGATTTGGTAAAGTCTTTAAGCCAATGTGTTGATTTACCACACAGCCCTGCACCCGGCATGTGTCTCATATGTCTATAAGTAAGCTTAAGGTTAGCAGGAATGATTGCATGGCCACCTAGCTTTTCATCCTTCCCACCCTTGCCCTGGAATCTTCCAGACTTCAAAGTGCTGTCCTTTGCTGTGTGTGTGGTTGGTGGTATAGTGGTGAGCATAGCTGCCCTCCAAGCAGTTGACCTGGGTTCGATTCCTGGCCAATGTATGTGAGCTTGCTTTTGACATACTCCAAAGCCCTGGAAGGAGAGAGAGAGAGGGGTGGTGGTATGTTGTTAGCTTCTAAAACGGTTAAGAAGCCGTTAAAAGACCATTTCCAGTTTTCAATCCGGATATCTGAATCCAGCCGGATACTGGGGTCGGATATCCGAATTCAATTCGGATTTAAAAATGTCAAACTCCGATATCTGACCCGGATCGGATATCTGGGTATCCAGATCCGAATTAGTTCCAGATTCCAGTGAAAAGTGGTATCCGAGCACCCCTTATTTCTATATGTTTGCCATTATGCCCCTCAAAATTAAATTTAGATATTGTCATTGTCTGTGACATAGCTATGTCTGTATTTATATAATTTTCACAATTGTATTCACTGTATTTATGTATATTTATTTTAATGTTTATTTAACCTTCTGCATGTTCACTTATTCTGGTTACTTCCTATTCCCTGTATTTATATTCCTTGCTATATTTCCAAGGATATTTTTTGTCTAGTCCACCAGGTGGCAGTGTTACTGTCAGACCGTACTCCATGTCCTCTCTGATGCCCAGGTCCTTAAAGTGACCCAGAGACATGGGCGTCTGCACGTCGGGCAAATTGGGGCGTGTGCCTCCCTGTCCATCAGCCGCACCCCACACCCGCGACAGGGTTGCTCCGTTTTTTTTTTATTTCATTTTTTTGCAGAGAGACCGCAGCGCACTCTGTGTGCATGCATAGCACACATCGTGACCGCAGCTGGAAATTGAGTTCAAGGTCCCTCTCTCCCGGTCAATACCTGTCTTTAATTAGCTGGCACCTCTCTTCAGCCAATAAAAGTGAGAGTCGCCTCTGTCCCGGCCAGCGAGAGTGGAGCAGGGTTTCCAGTGTGAGGGTCTATTGAGTCTCCTTATCCTCCCTAGCAGCAGCAGGTAATCTGACCATCATAAATGTGACATAACATTCACTGGAAAATAAACCTCTTATCTGCCACTAACACATTCCAGATCCAACTGGGGGAGGAACAAAACAAGAGAGGCAATTTACTCTGGAACACTGTACTTTTTCACTTTGGGATGCTGAGTAGTCAAGCAGAGCAGACTAGCTGGGCAGGATCAGTGACACAGGCAGTAGAAGAAGCAGGGGCTTGTGCCATCTTTTTTTGCACTGTCTGATCTTATTTATTTCAAGACCAGTGCGGTCCTCATCATCTCCCCCATCTATAGTCACAGTGATATGCAGCACAGCATAGTGCTGGAACTTACAGGCACCTCAGCACCATGTTTTACCAAAATGTCAAAACCCTAAGCGAGGTTTATATATGGTATGTTTTTGAAGGACAGAGAACCTTTATTACCTACAAGATGATGCTATCTGACCCCCATACAGGTGCCTCCATCTTGCTTCTTCATGTGCTATATAACCGCAGTTTAAGCAAAGCAGAAGTGGGGCTGACCACCGCAATTCATGCCCGAGATGTAGTCCATTAGTGTGTCTACATCTCCCAGCCAGCATGCATTGCAGCGGCTAGGGTGAGGATACGCAACATCACTACTGCTGCTTTGAGCTGCAGTTATACGGCACACAAAGAAACAAGATGGTGCCTGTATAGACAAGAGAGGCCAGAGAGCATCACCTAGTAGGTAACTAAAGGCTTGCTGCAACACAAAGAGCAAGAAAAGTTCATGCTTCATGTTCAAATAATACAGCACTTCAGTATTCATTTCTACCAAAAGTTTAAAGAGTTTAAATTTTGTCAGCGCATGCACAAATTTCAAACCGCATGTGTAGTGAAAGAGATTTGGGTATCACGGTGGCATAGTGGTTAGCACTCTTGCCTTGCAGCTACAGTGGTTTGCAAAAGTATTCAGCCCCCTTGAAGTTTTTCCACATTTTGTCATATTACTGCCACAAACATGAATCAATTTTATTGGAATTCCACGTGAAAGACCAATACAAAGTGGTGTACACGTGTGAAGTGGAACGAAAATCACACATGATTCCAACATTTTTTTTTACAAATAAATAACTTCAAAGTGGGGTGTGCGTAATTATTCAGCCCCCTTTGGTCTGAGTGCAGTCAGTTGCCCATAGACATTGCCTGATGAGTGCTAATGACTAAATAGAGTGCACCCGTGTATAATCTAATGTCAGTACAAATACAGCTGCTCTGTGATGGCCTCAGAAGTTGTCTAAGAGAATATTGGGAGCAACAACACCATGAAGTCCAAAGAACACACCAGACAGGTCAGGGATAAAGTTATTGAGAAATTCAATGCAGGCTTAGGCTACAAAAATATTTCCAAAGCCTTGAACATCCCAAGGAGCACTGTTCAAGCGATCATTCAGAAATGGAAGGAGTATGGCACAACTGTAAACCTACCAAGACAAGGCCGTCCACCTAAACTCACAGGCCAAACAAGGAGAGCGTTGAAATGCAGTCAAGAGGCCCATGATGACCCTGGACGAGCTGCAGAGATTTACAGCTCAGGTGGGGGAATCTGTCCATAGGACAACTATTAGTCGTGCACTGCACAAAGTTGGCCTTCATGGAAGAGTGGCAAGAAGCAAACATGTGCAAGAAGGTGCTCTGGTCAGATGAGACCAAAATGGAAAGTTTTGGCCAAAATGCAAAACGCTATGTGTGGCAGAAAACTAACACTGCACATCACTCTGAACACACCATCCTCACTGTCAAATATGGTGGTGGCAGCATCCTGCTCTGGGGGTGTTTCTCTTCAGCAGGGACAGGGAAGCTGGTCAGAGTTGATGGGATGATGGAGGGAGCCAAATACAGAGCAATCTTGGAAGAAAACCTTTTGGAGTCTGCAAAAGACTTGAGACTAGGGCGGAGGTTCACCTTCCAGCAGGACAACGACCCTAAACATAAAGCCAGGGCAATAATGGAATGGTTTAAAACAAAACATATCCATGCGTTAGAATGGCCCAGTCAAAGTCCAGATCTAAATCCAATCAAGAATCTGTGGCAAGATCTGAAAACTGCTGTTCACAAACGCTGTCCATCTAATCTGACTGAGCTGGAGCTGTTTTGCAAAGAAGAATGGGCAAGGATTTCAGTCTCTAGATGTGCAAAGCTGGTAGAGACATACCCTAAAAGACTGGCAGCTGTAATTGCAGCAAAAGGTGGTTCCACAAAGTATTGACTCAGGGGGCTGAATGCACTTTGCCGTTTTTTTTTTTAATGTTTGGAATCATGTATGATTTGCGTTCCACTTGGAATTCCAATAAAATTGATTCATGTTTGTGGCAGTAGTATGACAAAATGTGGAAAACTTCAAGGGGGCCAAATACTTTTGCAAACCACTGTAGTTCAAATCCCAGTCAGGGCATTATCTGCATGTTGTTTGTATGTTCTCCCTGTGTCTGTGTAAGGTTCCTGCGGACATTCTGGTTTCCCGTCAGATCTCAAAAACATACATATAAGTTATTTGGCTTCCCTCTCAAAATGGCCCTAGACTACAATGGCTGTAACTATAGTAGGGATCAGATTGTAAACTCCTCTGAGAGACAGTTACTGACATGACTATATATATTTACCTCGGAATTCGCAAATTCGCACCTGCTCTGTACTGATTGATGCAGTGCCAAATGGGGAAACTTCCATAAAAATGTTTTACTGAGCGAACCAGTCAAATACTTAGAGAATCTGGGATGGTCCCTGAGGACAACAAACAGCCTCTGTACACGTTATACTAGAGGAGGTAATCTAGCCCACAATGGCTTCATTTAATTTTTACCTCCAGTTCAGGCAGGGGAGGACTGGGACCTTTTGGCCCGGGGGGAAAACACAACTCAGAGGCCCTGGGGGGGGGGGGGGGCGTGTCTGGGGGGTATTACGACAGTGAGGTGAATGACAAAAATGGGTGTGACCCTGGCATGGTGTGGGCGGGTCCAACTGCATGACACTATTATGTCAGTATGGACCAAAAATCCCTTAAAACTGCCATAAAGATTTTAGGCAGTTCTGATGGCAAAAAAAGATCATATTCAGTACTAGCAAGATATACCTAATAAAGAAGGTAGCGAAATACAGGTAGTCCCCGGTTAATGAAGGAGATAGGGAATATAGGTTCGTTCTTAATCTGAATCCATTCTTAAGTCAGAACACTGTAATTTCGGTGCCTCTTCTGTCCTCCTCTATGTCACCTGTTCCCCCCCCCCCCGTGCCTTTTTTGCCCCCCTGTGTTACCTCTGTGCCTCTTTTGTCTCCCTCTGTGTTATCGCATGTCCCCTGTTCCTCACTTTGTCACTTTTGTTTCTCCTGTGCCTTTTTTTGTCTCCCTGTGTCACCTGTTCGCCTCTTTTGACCCCCCGGGTTACATCTGTTTTCTGTGTCACCTCTGTTACCTCATGTCCCCTGTGCCTTTTTTTGTCCCCCAATATATTTTGTCCCCTTGTGTTACATCTGTTCCCCCTCTACCTCTCTTGTCCCCCTCTGTGTCACCTCATGTCCCTGTGTCACCTGTCCCCCCTCTGCCTCTTGTCCCACTGTCTCACCTGTATCTTTTGTCACTTTTGTTCCCCCCATGCCCCACCCCCATTGCTCGTGTTCCCCCACTCCTTGCAGCGGGAGCAGCGGCAGTCAACTCGCCTACTCCTGGGCCCCTCCATAAGTGTTCTCTCTCTCTCTGCTTCCTCCTAATGCCGGTGTTGCCTAATGATGTGATTAATAACAGTTGGCAGTAGGTGGTAGTACCGTAGTAAGGGAGAGAGACTGCTCATCATGGAGGCGACCGCGCTGGGAGTAACCATGGTACCTGTACACTAAATGGCAGGAAAGTCTTCATGGTCACTCCCAGCATGTGGAGAACAGAGAGATTTGCCGCTGGATCGGGGACATGTGAGACCTACTCTTAAGGGTAGCGGTAGTGGAAGAGAAAACACAGGGGGTCCGGGAGCCCAATCTGGTGTAGTACGTTAGGTGGTATGGGAATATTTTCAAAAAGCAGTAGATTTTATACTCACAAGGGTGGGTTGCTAGATGAGGCAACCACTCGTGCACGCCTGTGGGGAAGTACCGTCCCCACTCGGCCTTTGTTCCTGGTCGCTGCTCCGAAAAAATGATCTATCGGGGAGTTCCCGATGTAGATCTCCCCCTAAAGCTAGGGGTTTAGGTTAATTTATGGAAAGGGTTGGAGGCGCCCGGTGTACGTGGTGTTATGTCTTACCCTATATGGTAGGTACAGCATTTAGAACAATGGTGTGTTCACTTTGTGACTTGGAGGCTGAAAGGGAAGGAGCTCTGTATTTACTGCTGTCAACTCCTGCATTGTCACTGACCTGAGGAAGCGGTTTTAACCGTGAAACGCGTTGTCTTGATGCACAATAAATAGAATCCTAAAAACCAAAGAAATTCCGTCTGTATACTTCCCGAGAGGGTACCTCTAGAAGGTAGGACCACACCATTGTTCTAAATGCTGTACCTACCATATAGGGTAAGACATAACACCACGTACACCGGGCGCCTCCAACCCTTTCCATAAACTACTCTTAAGGGGGCCGTGGAGCACAGGGACAGCTCAGCCTGATACCCCTGCAGAGGATGAGGGACCAGGCACGGCCACAAGCCTCCCTGGTCATGCTCCTATAGTTGGGAATGTTCGCCATGTGCGCAATAGCAATTTAAACAAACTTTGCAAGCACAGAATATTCAGGAGGCACATGCAACTTTCAGATGGAACAGCTGCTGAATGGATATCAGAGAGGGATCAATAGGACCAGAAGGACTACAAAAAGCCCTAGGTAAGTTACACTGACCACATTAGGTTTACTTAGAGCAGGGGTCCCCAAACCTTTTGAGTCGGGGGCCGGGTCAACATACTTCAGACTGCTAGGGGGCTGGAGTATACATAAAATGATGTAGAAGTCTTTGTGGGCCAGACAGTGAAGCATACCCAGGTGACAACCTGCAGATTGGACAGCAGTGTCACCTGATGTGGAATTTGATTGGAAACCAGCGAATGAAGAAACCATGGGAAAGAGGCCCTGTCTAGAGACATACTGATAATATATCACGCTTACATCCAGTTATGAATCATTTTTATCATATAAAACCACCTTCTTAAACCGATTATCGGAAATCTCTCCAGCAACTGTGAAAGTGCTGTTGCCTTATCAGTGTCACAATGAAAAACATATCGTGTCTAATAAACAAAATCAATACTATTGCACAGATCCCTGACTGTCACACAATGGTAAATATAAGTGTTGCCCTGTTGTCAAAAAAACCATGTCTGTGAAAAATATACAGAAAAGTGCTGCATGCTTTCAAAAGTGCGTATGCAAGAAACAGGGCTATCTCAAATATGCCAGGGATATTAGAAAGTGTGTGCATTGCACATATCTACAACAAAAATATAGTGTGAGCGTGCCTGCCGTGCTTACCAAAATGAAGAGGTCCCAGCTGCTGGGGGGAGAAGGGGGAGATCGCCTTGCGTGTTCGCATCGGTCTGCTGCTTCTATAGAGGCTAACTACCTGATGGTCTAGCAGCCCTCTTATTGGTTACTGCCCTCTCCCGTGGCCACGCTTCATTCTCGGGAGAGGTCAGTAACCAATTTTGCATCATAACTGGATGTAAGCGTAATATATTATCAGTATGTCTCTAGGCAGGGCCTCTTTCTCATGGTTTCTTCAATTGTTTGTTGAGCCTTAAGAGACGCATTATCATGTGCAAGTTTGAAGCTCTATTGGTTGTGCTACTAATTGGAAACCAGCGAATGACTGCATTCTGGCTTCCATGTGGATGGGCGGTGCCAACACTGCTATTCTATATAGGGACCAGGAATATTTAAATATGCAGCTGACCGCATCTATAAGTAATACAATTTGTGTGTGGGGGGCAGGTAAAAAAGCCTCAGGGGGTCACATCCGGCCCGCGGGCCTTAGTTTGAGGACCACTGACAGAGGAAATCTGAGATTATGTATTTATACTTACCTGGGGTTTCCTCCAGCCCATGAGGTACGTGGGCTCCCTCATTGGCCTCTTCGCTGGCTCCATTGTCCCCCACAGTAATCTGGCTGGCCGCACTCTTCTGCGCAGGTGTAGCTCGACTGCCCCTTCCCTCCCCCCTTACAGGTGGGAGTAATACTGTGCAGGCGCATAGCACTCCCGAGGACAGAAGCGCATGCGTGGCAGATCATGTGCAGAAGCGCACGACTTGCTGCAAGTGGCCAGATTACCGGGGGAGAGAGGTTGTGTAATACTAAAAGACAAAAAAAGCAGCCAGAGAGGACAGCGAAGGAGTACGTCATGGGGCTGACACTTTAAGGATTCCTTTAAAGAACTTCTGATGCAAAGTAAAAAAATAAACATCTATTTTTTACTCACCTGGGGCTTCTTCCAGCCATGAGCAGCCGTCTCAGTCCTTCGTAGCAGCTCCAGTCCTCCTCAGTGTCCCCGCTGGCCTTCCACTGGCAGGGTCGGCTCTTCTGCGCCTGCGCGTCCACATCCTCTGGCGCACATTGTGCTTGCGCACATCTACTGTGCAGGTGCAGTATGCACCAGATGACGTGGATGTGGAGGCAGGTGCAGAAAAACTGACCCTGCCGGCAAGTCGCCATAATTGCAGGCAGCTAGCGGGGACACCAAGAAGGTCTGGAGCTGCTGCGAGGGACTGAGATGGCTGCTTGGGGCTGGAAGAAGCCCCAAGTGAGTAAAACAAGAGATTATATATTTTACCTCAGAAGTCCTTTAAGGTAGTACAATTTATCAGTGTGCAGCCAATGCAGAATACATAAATATGCATAACTTAAATACAAAGTGCCAGTGCTGCAAAAAGTTAACACCAGAAGGCAGCAGTGAAAGGGTTACAGGTATTCAGGAGACAGCGAGATGCAGGGCTAGTGTCATCAGAGCTTTGCACAATAAACAAATTGAGAGGAGAGGAGGTGTCCGCTTACAAAAGTCTGCTCTGTACCTGGTGTCTGCTGTGATCAGTGTCCCTTCCAGCTTCAATCAGGAGGCTGGGATTGAGGGAGAAACTGCAGCATTCCTTTCGCCAGGCAGGCAAGACTGGAATCCTCCGGCAGCCTGGCCATTTCAAATGACGCGCTGGAGCTGCTCTCCCCTCACTGGCTGACTGTTTCTGCAGGCAGGGGGCAGGACCTCTGTTGCCTAGCAGCATCTATAGCAGGAGCGAGTGTGCGTTCGGGGGAGGAAACCAGCCGCTTCTATAAAATAAGTATCGGCCCTGGGCAGCCCTGATGCAAGGTACAGGAGGCGGCCCGGGGGGAAATTGGCCCCTGTCCCCCCGCGCCAGTCCGCCACTGAGTTCAGGGGTACTTTAAATATTAAATGAAGTGAGAATCCTGAAAAATTGGAGCAGATGTGTTAATTACCCTAAACCTCTTTTCTTCTGTCTTATTCTGTCATATATGAAACTGACTACTAAGTAGTACAGTCACAGCTGAACATTCTGACTCCCACCTAGTCACTCCTCACCCCTCCCTTCTACATATTCATGCTGTCTTCCTCTCACCCTCTCTCGCACCCTCTTCTCTCTTCTTCCACCTCTGGACCCATTGTTGCTCTATTGGTCATTTGGGGGCCTCGTGGTTGCTGTATTGGTCACTTAGAGGCATCGTGGTAGATGCAGAGCCGGGACAAGTTCCTCCAGCACCCAAGGCTGAGACAGCAAAGTGCGCCCCTCCATCCCTCCCACCCCAGATGCCACACACTGATTGCTGTTAGACTAAGAGGGCCACAGGGCCCACAACCTCCCCAACACCTTAATATCTAGTTATCTGGCTTGCAGTCACTGCCATGTTTCCCCTTTTATTATTTCTTTCTGCTTCATACACAATTAGGAATGACAGCTGAATGAATTCTGCGCCCCCTCCTACACTGCGCCCTGAGGCTGGAGCCTCTCCAGCCTATGCCTCGGCCCGGCCCTGGGTAGATGTATTGGTCACTTGGAGGCCTCCTGGTTGCTGCAGAGGCCACTTGGAAGCCTCATGGTTGCTGCATTGGTCACTTGGAGGCCTCGGGGTTACTGTATTGGTCACTTGGAATCCATGTGGTTGCTATATTGGTCACTTGAAGGCCTGATGGCTGCCCCATTTTTCATTTGCTTGCGATCTCTTAATTCCTAGGCATAACTAGTCTAATGACCTAGATTAGTATTTTTATTACCACCATATTGTTGTTGTTGGTTTTTCTATAGCAGTGATATCTTCTGCAGCACTTTGCAGAGTACTTTGGCCTCAATTCACTAAGTTCATCTCCTGTCTTTAATAACGTTTCTAGCGTTATCACCATGGTGATGAGGCATGTAGTATTCAGGAAACATTTTACCTCAGGCAAACCTAAAGTTAACTCTTCTGTCTTTAAGTTAACTCTTCAATCCTTAAAATAACTCCAGAATTCTAACAGGCTGTTAGCTAACTGCATGTGAAAATAACTACAGAGGAGGTAACTTAACCACAGAGGAGGTAATTTAAGGAATGGAGTGATAAGATAACTCTCATGTGGAGGTAAGTTTTCTCTTGCCTTATTATCTCCAGCATGATCTTAGTGAATTGAGGCCATAGTCATGTCATTGACTGTCCCCAGAGGAGCTCACAATCTAATCCTACCATAGTCATAGACTAATGTCCTACAATATTATTATTATGTGTTTATATAGCACTGACATCTTCTGCAGCACTTTACAGAGTATGGAGAAAGAAAGTAGAAAACCGCTCACTCCACGAAGGGCAGTGCTAGACCAGGACAGCTACTCCAGAGTTACACTTGAAACGAAAGAATGTCCGCACGATGCTCCTAAAATCCAATTTCTTTATTCATGGACGTATCCAAAAAAGTCATCACATATCACCAGCTGACATGTTTCGGACCGACTGGTCCTTATTCATAGCTAGAGTACAAATAGCACAGAAAGCCCCCTATATACCCTCCTCTTGTGGAGTGGGTGGTCCCTGAAGCTCAAGCCCAGGAACACACCCATAACAGCACACACAGGAAGGGATATTAACAATATAAAGTAGCCAAGTAAATATCAACAGTTATTCTTTGGCTAAGTGTTAAATCACAAAGGGGCCCAAATGCACAACGTACAAAGTTCCAATCTACCCTAAAATAGCAGTTAGCAATTATTAAGAAAGAATAAAAATACAGGAAATAAAAATTGTATAAATAAAACCGCCTAGGAGCAGCGTATATGGAGGAGCCGGGCACTATGTTAGTAGCGCCAGGTCCCAGCGGGAGTTCAAACCTTTAGGGAGTCTCGTACCCAGTCTGAAGATCCACAATGCCTCACGGCTCATGAGCCATTTAGTTGTGTCCCCTCCTCTCTGGGCAGGTAAAACCCTCTCCAGGCCATGGAAGGAAAAAGAGGACATGTCACCTTGATGCACCTGGCGAAAATGTTTCGCCACATTGGAAACATTGCCAGCCCGGACCACAGTAATGCTCCCCTATTCTAGCGCGTAACAGTCTTGTGGTGCATCCCACATACTGTAGGGCACAAGCCCCACAAGTAATGAGGTACACCACATTTGACGTCCCGCAATTAACGAACCTGCTTAATGGGGAAACTGCGTCTGTTTGAGGTCGACGTAGCAACCCGGGTTCGAGTATGGACCTTGCAATAGTGACATGTTCTCACTCCACATCTGTATGAGCCCAACAAATTCAACCACGTGGACGACCTGGTTCAGGACTCATACAGACTAGGGGATAGTGATTGTGCCAGGGTTGGAGCCCGCCTGCTTGCAAAACGTACCCCCTGTTGTAAGACACTACTCAAATCCTCATCACCCTCCAAAACCGGGAGATATTTCTTAAGGATAGACACAATCTTGTCAAATTCAACACTATAGGTTTTTACAAAAGTCGATTTACAAGCCTTAACATTAGCATCCATGTCCCCTGTATTTTTAAGCAAGAGGTCCCTGCTTTTAGAGTTGGCCCTGATTTTTGCCCTATTGATCATCCAATCAGGGTACCCTCTCTCCTTTAGTCTGGCTCCTACTTTCTCAAACTCCTCCCCGAGCCAAGCCCCTTTCGAGCAATTACGGCGGGCCCTGGTGAATTCACCCACAGGAACCCACGTATGGTGTGCTTCGGGTGGCAACTGGTTGCCCGAAGGGTGGTGTTCCCACTACACGGCTTTCTGTAGGTCCTTGAGTGTACCCTCCCCTCACTGGAGTCACCCACTAGGGTTTCATCCAAATAGTCAATAGAGCCCACTCCCCAATTAGAGGTGAACTGTAAATTAAAGGTGTTAGTGTTCAATTCACTCATAAATAAAGGGATGTCCTCAGGTCTGCCCTTCCATACCAGGAGAAGGTCGTCAATGTACCTCCCGTACCATGCAACATCCCCCAGATGGCGGCTCCCACCCCCAAAGATGTGGCACTCCTCCCACCAGCCCATGTATAGGTTGGCTAGAGACGGAGAAAACTTCGCCCCCACTATTCGCCGTCACTATTGCAAGGTCCATACTCGAACCCGGGTTGCTACGTCGACCTCAAACGGACGCAGTTTCCCCATTAAGCAGTTCGTTAATTGAGGGACGTCGAATGTGGTGTATCTCATTACTTGTGGGGCTTGTGCCCTACAGTATGTGGGATGCACCACAAGACCGTTACGCGCTAGAATAGGGGAGCATTACTGTGGTCCGGGCTGACTTAACACCAATGTTTCCAATGTGGCGAAACATTTTCGCCAGGTGCATCAAGGTGACATGTCCTCTTTTTCCTTCCATGGCCTGGAGAGGGTTTTACCTGCCCAGAGAGGAGGGGACACAACTAAACGGCTCATGAGCCATGAGGCATTGCGGATCTTCAGACTGAGTATGCGACTCCCTAAAGCTTTGAACTCCCGCTGGGACCTGGCGCTACTAACAGTGCCCGGCTCCTCCATATACGCTGCTCCTAGGCAGTTTTATTTATACAATTTATATTTCCTGTATTTTTATTCTTTCTTAATAATTGCTAACTGCTATTTTAGGGTAGATTGGAACTTTGTACGTTGTGCATTTGGGCCCCTTTGTGATTTAACACTTAGCCAAAGAATGACTGTTGATATTTACTTGGCTACTTTATATTGTTAATATCCCTTCCTGTGTGTGCTGTTATGGGTGTGTTCCTGGGCTTGAGCTTCAGGGACCACCCACTCCACAAGAGGAGGGTATATAGGGGGCTTTCTGTGCTATTTGTACTCTAGCTATGAATAAGGACCAGTAGGTGTAACGATTGGTGTCAGCAAGAACAGATTTTCTGATTATTGGTGATCTGCAGTATCACCAATAATACAGATGCTATACCTGATTATGTGATGATCTGCAGAATCACCAATAATGCGAGTATAGCAAGACACAGGACAAGCAGGTGTAAGATAAGTGTTTGGTGCAACAGTAGATATAGATAGAGATACCCACTTTCCCAGAGGAGCTGGTAGCGAGAGGTATCTCTATAGAACACTGGAATCAGTACTCCAGCAGGCTGGAGACGCAGATGAAGTAGTGATCATTATCCAAGGCATATGCACCAAGTGACTATTTTCCACATTTATGTTATCATTTATCATCTAACTCTAAAACAAGGAACTTTACTTAAAATAAATCTATGATCCAACTCTGTGTAGGAATGAAAGGAGTTTGCACAGATCCCCTTTGATCTCAGCAGGACTCCAGAAGTACAAGCTATCTGAACAAGTCTATTGTCTCTAATGTCAACATACAAATACTCATCAAAGGACCTTCTCTCTGCCTGCCCTCCCAAGGAACAATTACAAATTAACACCTCACTAGCTCTCCTCTTAAAATCCTTTGGGATACTCAGGAAATGCAGAAGGGGGCGGAGAGGTAGTGCATCCAAAAATAAACACCAGGGAAGCAACACCAGGCAAAGGATAACAAGTTTGACAGTGAAGTCTAAAAAACATTCCCAGCAAAGCTCAATCACAGCCACACTCTGCAATGCCAGATCGATAAATAATAAGACTGCAACTATACATGACCTAATAGAGCTCTCTGATTTGACCTTTTTGACAGAGACCTGGCTTGGGAAGCATGCAGGCCCAACTCTTGAAGCAACCTTGCCGACCAATTATTCAGTCTTGCACTGTGAGAGACAAGTCCGCCGGGGGGGTTGCTATATGCTTCAGATCCTCTTTGAACATAAGGCCCCTGCCTATAGGCCCCACTGAAACCTTTGAATGTCTTGCAGCTCAACTGTCAGCAGAAGTAAACATCAACATATTGCTCATATACCGCCCCCAAAAAAATGGTCCAGCCTTTCTTAAGGAAATATCTGAACTCTTATCCTGCGTAACAGTGGAACACCCTAGATGGATCATCCTGGGAGACTTCAATGCATGGGTGGATGATCACGACTCCCAGCTAGGAAGTGAACTACTTCTCATAATGAGTGAACTGGGTCTCTCTCAGGCTGTCAAGCTGTCAACCTCCCCACCCACACGAAAGGGCACACCCTGGATCTTATATTTCATTCCGGACTTTTAATATCACACATGGATATAAACCCAGTGGTATGGTCAGACCACCACACCATCCACTTCTCTCTGACAGCACCAGCGATAAAACACAGAGGGAAAGAACTCATAAAATACCGTTCACTGAAAGATGTCTCACCCCAGCACGTTCAGAATATCCTCAACTTCGACCCATTAACCAATCATTGCGCAGACCCAGACTCCATGGTCCTGATATACAACCATGCAGTGTCATCTGCCTATGACGCCCTCGCTCCAGTTCGCATCAAACGATCTACACCACTTCACCATGCACGGTGGTTTGACAGATCACTAAAGGACATAAAGAAAGAAGTGCGCAGACTAGAAAGGAAGTGGCGAAAATCTCAGAATTCAAAGATAAACACACCCTTGTCTCTCACCTGGAAAGCTACCAAAATGCGATCACCAAGAAAAAATCCTCCTACCTATCACAGGAGATCGCAAAGGCTGCCAGCAGACCAGCCCAACTATTCCGCACAGTTGATAGACTATGTAATCCATCCTGTCTAAAACCCACTATAACTCCCTCAAAGGAGCTATGTGAGAAATTTGCTTGCTACTTTGCTGACAAAGTATCTTCTATTCGGTCTCTCATTCAGTCCACAGCACCCAAGACTCATGCAACTAATGGAAATAGCTGCAAAAACAACCTAACACCCTGGACTGACTTCAAAAGTATTAGTGAGGAAGAGATCTCAGACATCCTCTGTCGTCTCCGCCAGACAACCTGCGACCTGGACCCTGGACCAACTAAACATATGCTGAAATGCCCTGACCTGCTTGGTCCAGCATTTCACAAAATAATAAATTGCTCTCTGCAAGCAGGGAGGTTTCCTACCTCTCTAAAAGAAGGAATCATCAAGCCCCTTCTTAAAAAACCTTCCATGGATCCAGATGCTATGAGGAGCTACAGACCTGTCTCCAACCTCCCCTTCTTAGGTAAAGTTATTGAAAAGGCTGTCTATCTGCAACTTGAAACCAGGCTGTCAGTAAACAACATCCTGGACCCTCTACAATCTGGCTTTAAGAAACACCACAGCTGTGAAACAGCCCTCATCCAAGTCTGCAACGATCTGCTCATGGCAAGGGACAGAGGGGAATGCTCCATCCTAATCCTGTTGGATCTCTCAGCGGCTTTTGATACAGTTGACCATGATCACACCCACATTCTGGTCCGTGGCCACGCCCATTTCCCCCGCACACAAGATTCACCTTCGTATTTTCTTGCCCCCCCTACCCTCCCGGAAAATTTTCTGCGGATGCCCTTGTCCAGAGATGAATAAAAATTACCCGGTGCTTCCTCCAGGCCCAGAAGCATGGATGCGTCCCTTGCCGTCCTCCTACGGTTCTCCATTAAGCTGCAATCTGCTCCAGTAAGTGGCTGTGTGACGTCAGCAGGGGGCCTTCTGAGCATGCGCGGACCTGAGCCGTCAGACTTAGCCCGACTGAGCCGTCTACCAGGGTTTCATTGCACCTACACAGAGGATACTGGGAGGACTGCAGGAGGCAAGGCATGATGACGGCGAGGGACGCATCCATGCTTGTTGGGCTGGAGGAACACCCGGGTAAGTAAAAAACAGTCTTTTTATTTATCTTTGGGTCACTTTAAACTTTTAAGATATGTGAGGGTTCAGACTAGTGTTGGCCTGTAAAGGATAGTGGAGATACCGCCGCATGGCCAAGCGGCATGGCGGCTATCTCCACATATCAGCCGGCGGCCTCTGCCGCACAGCTACATGCTGCTGCTTTGCCTGGTCCTTCTAGTGCACATAGATTGAGAGCTACACGCGCGCGCGCACGCGCCAGGTGACTGGACCTTTATGCAAGTAAAAGAGGAGTCAGCTGATCAGCCGGTCAGCTGACTCCAGTAGTGCTCCGGATTGGCTGAGTGACTGGGGCGGCGCTGTGGAGCGCTCTGAGTATATATAGGACCTGCCTGTCAGTTGCTGGTTGTCTGCTGTTGCAAATGCTAACTTGTTAGCGCTCAGACCCTAGTCAGATCCTACAGTGTGCTAGAACCAGCTGGAGCTGGGGATCCACACTTAGCCAGTTTCCGTTGATAGCTTAAAGTACTAATTGCATTGTGTTATCTGTGTGCTATACCTTAGTCTAGATCCCAGGTGTTGAAACCAAGGACTTCACACCTAGGCTAGGATATTGCTACATTGCTATTGTTTATCTGTTATGACCTTCTGCTTCCTTGACTACTCTCCTGTTTGCTGATTCGGTACCTCTGCCTGATTATTGTTGCCGACTCTGCCTGAACCTAAACATCGAATCAGCCTTCCGTCTTTGTACTTTATCTGTCTGTACGTTGCCTACCCTGCTTGTCTGACCTTCCTGTCCTCACTAGTGGGCCTAGCCATTAGTGAGGAATCTCTAAGAGCTGTCACCTACTCCTTAGGTGATCAGCCCTTGCAGCACTGTCTGTAACACTTACTCCTCAAGTGTCCGCTAGCTGCAGTAGAGTCTTAATCACCTGCTCCTCAGGTGATTATCCCTGCAGTACAGTCAGTGGTCCCTGCTCCTCAGGTGTCTACTGGCTGCAGTACAGTCTGAATCTCCTGCTCCTCAGGAGATTCTTGGCTGTAGTGTAGTCTTAATCACCTGCTCCTCAGGTGATTATCCTTGCAGCACAGTCAGTGGTCCCTGCTCCTAAGGTGTCCACTGGCTGCAGTACAGTCTGAATCTTCTGCTCCTCAGGAGATCCTTGGCTGTAGTGTAGTCTTAATCACCTGCTCCTCAGGTGATCATCCTTGCAGCACAGTCAGTGGTCCCTGCTCCTCAGGTGTCCACTGGCAGCAGTACAGTCTGAATCCCTGCTCCTCAAGGGATCCTTGGCTGCAGTATTGTCTGAATCTAGCGCTCCTCGGGATCTCCTCTTCTCATTACTGTTGCACCAAAACACAATCCCACATTGGTTGTCCCGTGTCTAGCTATACTAGCATTATTGGTGATTCTGCAGATCACCACATAATCAGGTATAGTATCTGTATTATTGGTGATACTGCAGATCACCAATAAACAGAAAAATCTGTGTTTCTGACACCAATCGTTACAGAACAGCAGACCAAACATTATGGACGCACTGCGCAGCCAAGTTGAAGGCCTGGCCACCTCGGTGAATAACCTCATCGGAGTGATTGATACCCAACAGACTCAGATCACACAACTGGCTGGGTCAGTACAGGTCCTTCAAACGGCTGTTGATACAGTGCGATCCCCTCCAGTCACGGACCTTCGCATGTCCGTACCTGAGAAGTTCTCTGGACATAGATCTGACTTTCAGAACTTTAGAAATCGGGTGCTATCTTATTTTGAGTTGAGGTCTAACTTGTCAGGAACTGAGCGTCAGAGGGTAACATTTATAAAGACCCTTTTGTCAGGGGATTCACAAACCTGGGCATATAGTCTTCATTCAGAGCATGAGGCGTTATCCTCAGTTCAGGAATTTTTTAAGGCCATGGCCATTATATATGATGATACGGATATTGCTTCCACTGCTGAGAGGAAACTAAAGACCCTCAGGCAGGGTCGTGATCCGGTGGAGGTTTATGCTGCGGAGTTCAGGAAGTGGGCTGTGTCAGCTAGATGGGGAACATACACTCTATTAGACTGTTTTCTGTCAGGTTTATCTGATGCAGTTTCTGATTTTATGTTAGGACATCCTGAGCCCAAGTCCATAGACGATGCAATTTCTTTAGCAGTACGGGTAGATTGTCGCTTACGCTATCAGAAACAGACCCGTGGCAGAAATGCTGTAAGATCTGTCTCCTACGCCTCCTCTCCACCCTCGTCACCTCCGCCTGAGCAAATCGGACACTCTAGGTTGACGCAGGTGGAAAAGAATAGCAGAAAATCATAAAGACTCTGTCTATACTGTGCTGAGGAGGGTCACATGGTTCAGAATTGTCCTAAGAAGTCGGGAAACGCTGCCGCCTATGTGTAGTCAGAGGTAATACCCTAGGCAAGCAGTCTTTACCTCTAAACAATAATCGTCTGCTCCTTCCATGTTCCATTACATGGGAAGGTCAGACCATATCCACAGAAGCCTTTGTGGACTCCGGCTCTGCAGCCAATTTTATAGATTATGATTTTGTAAAAAAATTGGGGATTCCCTTACTCCCTCTAGACCGGCAGATTCTGGTCACAGCGGTGGATGACGCTCCGTTACAGAGTAGACAACCTCTTTCCCAAACCCCTTTATTATTGTGTAATATAGGGGTGTTACATAAAGAGAAATTACAGTTCCTTGTCCTGCACATGGCAACCTCTACCATTATCCTTGGTATGCCCTGGTTGCAACTCCACTCCCCTCAGATTGACTGGGCTTCAGGTCAGCTACAGAGCTGGTCAACCCATTGTCATCATCATTGTTTGGAGAGAGTTGCTGTTTGCACTACCAAGATTCAGGTCAAAGGGGTGCCAGTACAGTATGCAGAATTCACTGACGTGTTCTGTCCAAAGTCTGCAGATAAACTCCCGCCTCACCGGAGTTTCTATTGTCCCATAGAATTAAGATCTGGTTTTATGCCTCCTAGAGGTCATCTTTATAATCTGTCAGGACCTGAGAAAGTGGCAATGCAGGAATACATTAAAGAAAACTTGGCCAAAGGCTTCATCCATCCTTCCCGGTCACCAGCCGGGGCTGGATTCTTTTTCGTACAGAAAAAGGACGGTGGGCTTAGACCCTGCATTGACTATCGTGGTTTGAATAAGATCACAGTAAAAAATCGTTACCCGTTGCCTCTGATTGACGATTTGTTTGCTCAGGTGACCAATGCCAGTATCTTCTCCAAGTTGGACTTGCAAGGTGCATACAACCTGGTACGCATTAGGGACAGTGACGAATGGAAGACGGCATTCAACACGCCCGATGGGCATTACAAATATTTGGTTATGCCCTTCGGGTTGTGTAATGCCCCTGCCGTCTTCCAGGAGTTAATCAATGAGGTTTTCAGGGAGGTACTGGGGAAATATGTGCTAGTGTATCTAGACGACATACTGATTTTCTCTCCTAATTTGACAGAACATCGTAAACACGTCAAGTTTTTTTTAAGAAAATTAAGACAGAATTCACTGTACGCAAAGTTATAAAAGTGCCTCTTCGAGGTCACTACAGTTCGTTTTTTGGGATATATTATATCCACTTCTGGTCTCTCAATGGATCCAGAAAAAGTCTCTGCTGTTTTGGAGTGGCCCCAACCTGTAGGATTGAAGGCACTCCAAAGATTTCTTGGTTTCGCCAATTACTACAGAAAATTCATCAAGGGGTTCTCCTCGGTAGTGTCACCCCTCACCAACCTTACTATAAAGGGGGCTGACACTTACCACTGGTCGTCAGAGGCACAGTCCGCCTTTGCCACACTGAAAAAATTGTTCTGTTCTGCTCTCATTCTGAGACATGTGGATGTCACCTTCCCCTTCATTGTTGAGGTCGATGCTGTACTGTCTAAGCGCTTCGGTCTGCAAGGCAAACTACACCCATGTGCCTTATTTTCTCGTAGGTTCTCTCCTGCCGAGAGGAACTACGATATTGGCAATCGAGAGCTCTTGGCCATTAAGTTAGCCTTTTGAAGAATGGCGCCATTGGCTGGAAGGGGCAGAACATACCATCACAGTCTATACAGACCATAAAAACTTGGAGTACATAGAAGGGGCCAAAAGTCTTAGTCCCCGACAGGCCCGTTGGTCCTTATTCTTTTCAAGATTCAGATATGTCATAACGTATACACCAGGTAGTAAGAACGTCAAAGCAGACGCTCTATCTAGGTGTTTCGAGCCAGAGACAGTTCAGCCTTCAACCCCTGTGACCATCCTACCTCAAAAGGTGGTGTTGGCAGCTACCGAAACCTGGGAGGACTGGACGGTTACTCTAGGGCCCTATCAACAAGACATTCCAGAAGGAAAGCCTGAGGGGGTTATGTTTGTACCACTTCCTTTTCACCTACAACTTTTACAATTATCCCATTCTCATAAGAATGCTGGGCATCCCGGGGCTGCTCGAACTCAGGATCTATTGGCCAGATGTGTATGGTGGCCTTCGCTGGCACTTGATTGTAAAGAGTTTGTGAGAGAGTGCTCAGTTTGTGCTAGAAGTAAGCCCTCTCGCCAGGCACCAGTGGGTACATTACAACCCCTACTAGTGCCAAATGAACCCTGGACTCATTTGTCAATGGACTTTGTAGGAGAACTCCCCAAGTCTGAGGGCAAGACTGTAATTTGGGTGGTAGTTGATAGGTTTAGTAAGATGGCTCATTACGTCCCTCTGAAAGGACTCCCCCAGGAGTTAGCTGATCTCTTCATTCAGCACGTTTTCCGGCTGCATGGCATCCCGGAGAACGTGGTGTCAGATAGGGGAGTCCAGTTTGTGTCAAAATTCTGGAAAGCCTTTTGCCATCAGTTAGGTATGGACCTTTCGTTTTCATCAGGCTACCACCCACAGACCAATGGTTAGACCGAAAGAGTTAACCAGTCCCTTGAACAATTCCTCAGATGTTATGTGGCAGATGCACAGTCAGATTGGGTAAAGTTCCTGCCATTCGCGGAATTTGCACATAATAATCTGAAGAGTTCCTCTTCAGGATTTTCCCCTTTTCAGGTAGTTTCAGGAAAATCTCCCAAGTTTTCTCCATTACCTGTGGCATCTACCCCGTTTCCGGCCCTGGGGGATTGGCAAAGGACATTAAAGGAGATCTGGGTGTTGGTTAAGAGGAATTTGGGAAAAGCTTTCCAGACTCAGAAGAAATAGGCAGATAAGAGACGGTCTGTAGAGTGGAAGTTTTCTCCAGGGGACATGGTGTGGGTATCTACTCAGCATTTAGCGTTAAAACAACCGTCACCTAAGTTAGGACCCAGATTTGTAGGCCCATACCCAGTGTCCAGAAATATTAATGAGGTCACTTATGCGATTGATCTCCCAGCCAGCATGAGAGGTGTGAGATCATTCCATGTTTCCCTGTTGAAGCCTGCGGTGCATGTGGATTCCTCTCCCCCTCCCCTCCCCCCGTGATGGTTGACGACCAACCTGAGTATGAGAAGATATTGGATTCTCGATTAGTGCAAAATTCTGTACAGTATCTGGTCCACTGGAAGGGGTATGGTCTGGAGGAGAGAACTTGGGTGCCGGATTGTCACATGCATGCGGAGGAATTAAAGAAATAGTTTCATGACTTACACCCTGAGAAGCCGGGTAGGAAGTGTCCGGGGTCCACTCCTCAGGGGGGGGGGGGGTACTGTAAAGGATAGCGGAGAGACTGCCGCATGGCCAAGCAGCATGGCGGCTATCGCTGCTTATCAGCCGGCGGCCTCTGCCGTGCAGCTACATGCTGCTGCTTTGCCTGGTCCTTCTAGTGCACATAGATTGAGAGCTACGCGCGCGCGCCAGGACCTTTATGGAAGTAAAAGAGGAGTCAGCTGATCAGCCGGTCAGCTGACTCCAGTAGTGCTCCGGATTGGCTAAGTGACTGGGGCGGCGCTGTGGAGCGCTCTGAGTATATATAGGACCTGCCTGTCAGTTGCTGGTTGTCTGCTGTTGCAAATGCTAACATGTTAGCGCTCAGACCCTAGTCAGATCCTACAGTGTGCTAGAACCAGCTGGAGCTATGGATCCACACTTAGCCAGTTTCCGTTGATAGCTTAAAGGATACCACAACTGAAATGTGACATAATGAGATAGACATGTGTATGTACAGTGCCTAGCACACAAATAACTATGCTGTGTTCCTTTTTTTCTTTCTGTGCCTGAAAGAGTTAAATATCAGGTATGTAAGTGGCTGACTCAGTCCTGACTCAGACAGGAAGTGACTACAGTGTGACCCTCACTGATAAGAAATTCCTCTTTTTATCGCTTTCTTGCTCTCAGAAGCCATTTTCTGCTAGGAAAGTATTTTATAGGTGGAATTTCTTATCAGGGAGGGTCACACTGTAGTCACTTCCTGTCTGAGTCAGGACTGAGTCAGCCACTTACATACCTGATATTTAACTCTTTCAGGCACAGAAAGAAAAAAAGGAACACAGCATAGGTATTTGTGTGCTAGGCACTGTACATACACATGTCTATCTCAACATGTCACATGTCAGTTGTGGTATCCTTTAAAGTACTAATTGCATTGTGTTATCTGTGTACTATACCGTAGTCTAGATCCCAGGTGTTGAAACCAAGGACTTCACACCTAGACTAGGATATTGCTACATTTCTATTGTTTATCTGTTATGGCCTTCTGCTTCCTTGACTACTCTCCTGTTTGCTGATTCGGTACCTCTGCCTATCTAATTATTGTTGCCGACTCTGCCTGAAATTAAACATCGAATCAGCCTTCAGTCTTTGTACTTTATCTGTCCGTACGTTGCCTACCCTGCTTGTCTGACCTTCCTGTCCTCACTAGTGGGCCTAGCCATTAGTGAGGAATCTCTAAGAGCTGTCACCTACTCCTTAGGTGATCAGCCCTTGCAGCACTGTCTGTAACACTTGCTCCTCAAGTGTCCGCTAGCTGCAGTAGAGTCTTAATCACCTGCTCCTCAGGTGATCATCCTTGCAGCACAGTCAGTGGTCCCTGCTCCTCAGGTGTCCACTGGCTGCAGTACAGTCTGAATCTTCTGCTCCTCAGGAGATCCTTGGCTGTAGTGTAGTCTTAATCACCTGCTCCTCAGGTGATCATCCTTGCAGCACAGTCAGTGGTCCCTGCTCCTCAGGTGTCCACTGGCAGCAGTACAGTCTGATCCCTTGCTCCTCAGGGGATCCTTGGCTGCAGTATTGTCTTAATCTCCCGCTCCTCGGGAGATCTCCTCTTCTCATTACTGTTGCACCAAAACACAATCCCACATTGGTTGTCCCGTGTCTAGCTATACTAGCATTATTGGTGATTCTGCAGATCACCACATAATCAGGTATAGTATCTGTATTATTGGTGATACTGCAGATCACTAATAATCAGAAAAATCTGTGTTGCTGACACCAATCGTTACATGGCCTTTTTGTTATCTGGTTGAACGCGATGCCCAAATAACTATGTAACTATGTCTTAAATAGACATTAAAAACTAGGTCCTAAATCTCCATCCTCGCCACATTTTCACTAACAGTTCCTCAAAATCTGTAGCCTCTTGGAACATCCAGTAAAGGTAAAGTTGAAATGAGAATTCTCCCGTCTGATAGGTAGCTTGGAAAACATAAATTCAGATTTTTAGTCCATCATAGCCAAATGTAATGACAGGAAAAGCTCATAAATGGTTTCTGTACTGATAAATAACTTAGTCCAAACTCCCCTGCCCATTTATTGCATGACCTCTTTTCAGGATGTTATGGTTAAAATGTACAGTCATCTGTCTTTTGTAATTAGTAACAGGAACCCACAATTCACATTTTTTTCTTTAACTGTATGTGAATATGCAAGAGATTCATCTTGTGGTATTTTGAAGTTTTTGAGGAAGTACACAAAGACCTAACAGAATCCGTCTTGTTAAAAGTTTAGAACTGCCTGGGAAAAGTGTAACTGTGCTACATGCTTCTGTAAGAGCGACTCTTAAACAGGTAATTTGCAACATTCATTTTTGAGATATGGGATTGTTCATCTAGTTATGCTTGCTAAGTGTAATAACATATGGGTCCAAGACAGTTACCGAAACAAAGGATATGATGGTGAGTTAAAATAGCAGCAATCATCTCTTTACAAAATGCTTGAACAAATATTTCAATCTTTTTTAAGAGGAAACTTGATAGAAATTTGAAGATGCTATCATTATTTATATTTAAAATGCTGCTTTCCTGGCTGTGAGGGTAGGAACACACTAGGCAGAATCGCATATGCGTTTTCCACTATGTGCTATGGAAAATGCAGATGCGATTCTGCCTAGTGTGTTCCTACCCTTATGCTGATCCTCTGCCTAATACTATGTAATTAATCTTGAACAGATATGGAGGACAGGTGTTCTGACTCTAATATATCCATAATGTATGCATGCTGCGGGTGTGAGTCAAGCTATTGAAATCAACACATCATCAGGACAGACAGAAACACAACATTTTTTACAAGGCAATAAAGATGGCCATCAGCATGCTCCTCTCAAAATAAGTCTGTGAAATAATCTTCTGTGTATCTAGGAGCTCAGGTTGTTATCACAGTTAAGGTGCCCATATATTACTTTATTTGGGGCACTGATCTCTGGCAGATTCAATAATTAAAACAAAATAAAAATGATTAATAATAAAATAATTTTGATGGATTACCAGCTGAAATGTATCAAAACGATTGATCTGACATGACAAAGATCTTGCTCGAAAGACGGTGGTTTGGGTGCATGGAGGTAGCTTTGATTTTTCCAAGACCGACAGACCCCTGACTGGTCTCCCCTATGTGGTAAGTGTTGAAGTGAAGCTTAAGCTCATCTGTTTTCTAATGCCATCTTCCTGTGTCTTCTCTCCATTGCTGCAAGGCACCTGTACCCTGTACAGCATGTACATGGTCAGGCACAAGACACCAGGTCAAGGGGTAGAGGCGTCTTGGAGGCATTTGAGAGAAGACACGGGAGGAGCGCACCAGGGGACAGGTGAGGTTAAGCTCTGGAGCACCACTCACCATGGGTTGGGGAGTACACCTCACATGGGGTCCAGGCAGGCAAAGGGGGTTGCACAGATTTCCAATAGATTTCATGCTGAATTGGAAAGCTGTGTGTGGAAACCGGCAGCAATAGATCCCTCTCTGATCAGAGTCTTTTTACACCATCCTCCAGTCCCCAGTCGCCAAGCGTGGACCCTCCCCCCCGAAAATTACGACAGGGGCTTGTTAGTGGGAAAACTGGGGCCAAGCTCCTCTTCACGCATATGCTCGGTTGTACTGCGCAGGCACTTATGGTGCAGAACAGCCATGCTCCTGCCAGGGGAGGAGCATGGGCCCAATGTTAAGGAGGGCCCCAGGGAGCAGAGACAAAAGTAAGGAGGACCTGGGAAGCCTTTATAGGAGACAGAAGCTTCCCTCTGCGTAGGTAAGTATGTGTTTCTAAACCCAAGCTTCGGCTTGGGTTCTCTTTAACCACTTCACCAGTGGTGCTTATCATGACTTTGTATGATGAAATGGTAGTTTTTTGACTGAAAACGGCATTTTCGAGGTCGAAATCATCATTTGTGATCGGCCACAATCATGAATGGTGATTTTGAATGCACTCATAACTGGACTAAAAAGGACTGGTAATTTTCAATTATGAGTCGTCATTTTTGAGTCAACTCGTAACCAAGGAAATTACGTTTGTGGGCCAATCACTGAGCCCCCAGCAGATGCCCTAGCAACCAATCACAAAAGGGGAGTGTCTACCCTCCCCTCACCTATATAGGGCGGTGGCAATTTTTTAACTCCCTCCAGCTGTGTGTTATAAAGCAAGTGCGTTTTTCAACAGTTAAACTAAGCAATTCTGTATTTCACATTGCTTTTAATAATATTTGATTGCTGTTCTGCTAGCAAATCGATTTTTACCTTAGGCATTGATTGATTGATTGATTGATTGATTGATAGTGTTAGTGTAGTATGCATACATATAGGAAGGGCATTTAGTAAGGTTAGTTTAGCTGTATTAGTAGTGCAGGCCTTATTATAGGTAGGATTAGGGATTAGGTGAGATTAGTTTTACAGTCAGTTTAATAGAGTCAGTGTCAGTATTAAACTGTTAGTACTGTAGTTGTATATAGACACTAGCAGTATAGTGTGTCAAAGTCAGTGTCAGATTGTGCTGCCTGTAGTGAAGTCAAGTGACAGTCTCTATACACAGAGCTAGTGTTTTGTTGTTTGTCTGACTGTGCACTTTATGGTGAAGTGAACTAACTGCATTTCAGTGTGTGCATTTATTATAGTAGTACTATTAAGCCGCATCTACACGAGTAGATGCGGCCGCGATGCTCCTTATCAATCGAGCCGCTGACAGGACAGATCTCCGCACCGCCGATTCCCTGCTCGATCCCCGCGAGGGGACAATGGCAGGGAATCGTGCGGGAGATAAGCGGCGCCGGCGGGGACGAGCGGGCACGAGCGGGGAATCGAATGCGGCGCACGCGTGGCGAGCGGGGACGCGGCGGGCACGCGGAAGAGGCGATCCGGCGGCTAATCGAGCCGCCGGATCGCTACAATGTAGCATGGTGTAGATGGGGCTTAAGTGTCACTGTCACATTTATACATTCACAGTTGCACTGTAGTAGTGTGAGTCAGGATATACTGTCTGTGCTGTTTCCGTCCTGAGTGACAGTGTCATATTGTGTTTACCAGCTAGTGTAAGAAGGTAACGTTTCACACATCCATTGTCCATAGTTTAGTTTTTATTTGATTGTTCCTGATTTTTTAGGTAAATAAAAAAAGCCCTACATCTCTATTTGTATCTATAGTCTAGATAGCTATATTTTTCTCCCTGTCAGTGAGCTAACTAGTAGCGCATGTTTCGTAGCGCTAATCCTCACTAGCCATCAGAGACTTAGTGTAGTGGAGTTACTTACTAGTTAGTCAGTTTCCAGCAGCGTCTGTGTGCATTTTGTGTTTTTTTGTTGTTTGCCTGTCTGTGTCCCCCGCCTCCCCCCTCACCCCCCAAAAAAAAGTTTCACCATTTAAGACACCACGTTTTCACAGTTTAAAACACCACACATTTTTAATTGTACTGTGTGTAGAATGTTTGCCAGGGACAAAGGCAGAGTCAGGAGGGGCAGAGCCATTGCCGTCGTTTCTCTGGCTGGTCCACCACCAGCCAGTGAGCGCTCAGCTGTGTTGGAGGGAGCTGAGAGGCACGGTGCAGAGGTGCAAAGCTTTGCGCCTATCGCTTTGCATTCCACACAGACCTCTGCTGTGACTACTATTACTCCTGAGGCATGACATTTTGGGCAGAAGAGGTGGTGGAGTCAGAGGAATTGTTTGGTGATGATGATTGGCAAAAGCCTGCTTATGTGCCTGACATCTTCGAAGGCAGCTCGGAAGAGGAGGCAGAGGAGACGAGACGCCAGAGGGTGGGGAAGCGCAGCATGGCAGCCAGAGACAAAGACAGCAGTGGTCTTGGAAGCCAGCAGCTACAGCCCACTGCTTCAGCCACCACCACCACCATGACCATCCAACCCCAAGAGGGAGAACTGCAACTCCTTCTAGCCGTATGGGGGTGTTCACTTCACCAATCTGAAATTGAGCACCCCCAGAAATTGAGGCTGGTAAGGGCAGCCAGTCCTCAGTGCCCTCCTCAGTGACACCTTTCCGGGTGCGACCAAGGCTCTGCCTCCCAGCCACAGGCGCATACAGAAGCTGAATGGTATGCTTGCCGGGCCATGTGCTCCCAGCTCCTGTCATACTTACTTGTGCAGAAGGTGAGTAATATGCATGCACTTCTGCAGCATGGAATCCCATAGTGGTGTATCCCCAGCCACCACTATTTCTCCCGGCCGACAATCCCAGTACTGCACCAGTTTGTAATCCAGAATGTGATCCATGCACTTGAACACTCCATGGACGAGTGGATGCATCTGACCATGGACTCTTAGAGCAGCCAGTAAATACAGGACTGCTACCTATCCTTCATTGCCCACTGGGTCACTTTGGTGGAATAGGGTGAGGCCCCAGCAGCAGAAACTAGCACAGCAGCAGCCCAGTTGGTGGTGCCACCCCATGGAGTCAGCAGAGATGCAGCAGCCTCCTCTGATCCTGTTCCATCCAGCAGTGTGGGCACACCCCAAAAGCATGTCGCCTCAGCAGCAGCATGAAGCACCGCCACTGCTAAGCTTTGCTGGAATTTAAGACCCTGGGGACCCAGAGGCTGATAGCCGCAAATGTCCTGGCTGTCCTCCAGGAGCAGGAGCAGATGTGGCTGACCCCCAGAGGCCTCTGAGTCAAAACCTTGGTGTCCGACAATGGGGCAAACCTGCTATCAGCCCTCCGCAGGAGAGACTTGCCCTACATCCCCTGTCTGGCCCATGTCCTGAACCTGGTGGTGCAGAGGTTCCTACACACCTACCCAGGGATGGACAATCTGCTGCAAGCGGCGCAGAAAATTGTTGCCTCAGCGATGCTGGCCAACCTGCAGCAGCACGAAGTCCTGCCATCACGCCGGCTCTTGATGGATTTGCCATCAGGCTGGAACTCCAATGTTGGAGCAGCTGTGCTAGCACAGAGGGCTGCCAGCCGCTACATCATGGATGAGACTGTTTACGGCACCACAAGTCTCCAGGTCATTCCTGCTGCAGAATGAAGGCAGATGCAGAAGGTGTGCCTAATTTTGGCTTTCTTCCTTCAGGGAACTAACATGGTGAGCCAGGAGCAGGCATCAATTTTACAAGTGGGTGCCGATGGTTTGCCTGCTGGAAAAGGCACTTTTTGATCTGCTAGAACAGGAAGAGACAGCCCTGACACAGCGAAATCAGCAAGCAACTGCACAGTCCACCTCTGAGGTAGAGGAGGAGGACTTACAGGTGATGGAGGAGGAGTTGGAGGTCCATGACCATGCTGCAGAAGGGGATCGGCCAAGTGCCACTGCAGTAGTGTGCGGTTGTGGATGGGACGGCAACGCTCAGTTTCCACAAGCAGAGGACAGGAGTGTCATTTTGGGTGTGGATGATGCAGATTTGGCTGCTGTGGCACACCTCTTCCCCAGCTCACATGGTGCGTATGTCTGCACAGAGACCACCCAGGTGATCCAGATATTGAACAGGAAGGATATCTGGATCACCATGATCCTCGACTCATGGCTAAAGGGGAAGCTTGGGGAGTTCATGCAGCCCTCAGAGACAGTGCATCAAACAAGCGAGTTGAAGGAAGACCTTGTTCAGAGACTGGGGGAAGCCTCCCCCCTTCCCATCGCTGTCCAGCCAAGCCAGCATGTGAGCAGCAGCAGGTGCCCAGGAGATCTGTGAGTCTCAACCAGCAACTCTACACTATGAAGCTGCTCAGAGAGGAGTTGCCAGCAGCAGCCTCCTCCTCTAGTCACCGCCAGTGGCTGACCTGCATGTTGGCTGACTACATGGGGCTTTTTCAGTGGCTTTGACATCATGAGCCCTAAAGACCAAATGGAGTACTGGGTCAAGAGGCTAGACATCTGGAGGGAGCTGGCCTAGTTCACCTCCAGAAGTCCTGTCTTGCCCCCCTTCCAGAATGCTCTCAGAGAGATGCTTTAGTGCGGCCGGTGGCATGGTCACAGAAAAGCCCTCTCAGCTGTCCACCCAGTCGGTGAACAGACTCACGTTCATGAAAATTAACCAGGCATGGGTTTAAGGTGAGTTCCTGGCCCCTGTTGTTGGTGAGAGGAGAACCTGAAGTGGCTTGAATCCCTGTTTCTACCTCACTCAAGCCTACCTTGCCATTACCAGGAGTTTTATCCTCGTGTTTCAAATCCTCCTGTGTTCACTTGCCATGCAAAGTATGGCAAATTTCCTCTAAAAGCCATAAAAAATTGGGTTTTTAGATTACAAAAAATGTATTTGGAGCTCTAGGTTGAAAACTGTGCTGTCCGAGTTGTCTGAAGGCCCCAACTGTAACTGCACAACCACTGCCTGGAACCTCCACCTGTTGTTGTATCATATTACGTCCCTGCTGTGTTCCCACCACCAGAGTCCACAGCCTACTCTGCTGCCACATGCTACTGCTGTTGCTATTGTGTCATAAATAGCTCTGTTGTTGTTGTTTAAAAAAATATTTGTAGATGTCTGGATTGAAAAAAGTGCTGTCTGAGTTGTGGAGAGACCCCAACTGTGGCTGCATGACCGGCTCCAACCTTGACCTGTTGTTGTTGTATAATGTTACTCTCCTGCTGTGTTACTACTGTCAGGGTCCATGGCCTACTCTGCTGCCACATGCTACTGCTGTTTGTATTGTGTTAAAAATAGCTATAGTGTTTTTTGAAAAATAATTTGGGGTGTTTGGGTTGAAAACTGTACTGTCAGAGTTGGGGGGAGGCCCCAGCTGTGGCTGCACATCCACTTCCCAGAACCTCCTGGTGTTATTGTTTTGGTTTATTCCTGCTGTGTTTCCACCGCCAGGCTCCATGGCCTACTCTGCTGCCACACACTACTCCTCCTTCTGCTGTAAAAATTGTAACACTTATTCCTGCTGAGTTCCCACCACCAGGGTCCACAGCCTACGTTGCTGCCACACACTACTGATGTTGCTACTCTGTTACTGCAATAGCTATGGTGTTGCAAAAAAATAAATAAAAATTGGGGTGTCTAGGTTGAAAACTGTGCTGTCCCAATTGGGTATTGGATGCAACGTGTACTTCACGACCGCCTTCCAGAACCTCCTGGTGTTATTGTTTTGGTTTGTTCATTCTGTGTTCCTACGGCTGGGGTCCACAACCTACTCTGCTGCCACACACTACTCCTCCTGCTGCTGTAAAAATGTAAACAATTATTCCTGCTGTGTTCCCACCACCAGGGTCCAAAGCCTACTATGCTGCCACAAATTCCTCCTCCTTCTGCTGTTATAATTTCTTGTATATTGCTGTGGTACCACTGCAAAGTTCCATAGCCTACTCTGCAGCCTCCAATTCCTCATCCTCACATCATTTTCCTAAATATTGCTGTGGTACCACCGCCAGGTTCCATAACCTACTTTGCTAACAGCTAATCCTTCTGCTGCTTATGCCAATGTTACATGCCAAAGAAGATACATGCCGAAGAAGAAGATGAAGAAGAAGAGTAGGAAGAATAAATAGAAGAAGAAGATGAAGATTTTGGAGAAGATTTAGAAGAAGATGAAAAAGAAGAAAAAGGTTTGGAAGAAGAAGAAGATTTAGAAAAAAGAAGAAGAAGAATCTTTAGGAGAAGAAGAAGAAGATTTAGAAGAAGAACAAGATTTAGAAGAAGAAGAAAAAGAAGTGTTCAAGAAACGAGTGAGCTTATGCCAACTGATATGTATGCATGTAAAAAAAGGGTGTGCAAGCAATATAAATGCAGTTGTAATTTTGACTCGTAATTTCAAATGCTCAGCGTAATTTCTGACTCATAATCAAAATTGGAAATACGATTCAAATGACAATATTGATTACGGTTGAATTAAAAGTGCATGAAGTCGCAATCAAATCAACTTGAAGTCGAAAACTGCCATTATGTGCATCACTGCACTTCGCTCCACAGGCTGTTTTAACCTTCCCGCCAACAACAATTTTCACCTTTTAGCGCTCCTGGCATTCATTTGACAATAACTTTATCACTGCTGATAACACCTAAATGATCTATATCTTGTTTTGTTAGCCACCAATTTGGCTTTTTGGGATTGATATTTGTTTTCGGTAATTACTTTACTTTCTGTGCATTTTAAAGGGAAAAACAAGGGAAAAAGGGAAAAATACACTATTTCTCCAATTCCCTCCACTAAGGTTTTAAAAGAAACAATGCTACTATAGATAAACTCCACATCTTTGTATTTTCCTATTTCCACTGGTTATCGCAACATTTAAAGTATGACCCTAGTACAACGTATGTTGACCATATATTATTTAAAAATAAAAATGTATTTTTTCAGTTTTGTGTTTTTTGTCTTCTTATTTATCAATGATTACAAGTCCTTAAATGCTAAAATAACAGTAATACACCCTCATTGGTACATACATATTTAAAAAGCTTAGCCGAGTCTTGAAGGTAACAATTTATGTATTTTCTTTTCAATTCTATCACTTTGGGTTTCTTTTGAGTTCTGGTACAGACTATAGGAAAATAATAATTTTATTGTTTTTCATTCAGTTTGTCACTAAAAAGAATTCACATGACATAGGCCTCACCCCTAAAGTACCCCGAATTCTATTCTCTTGCTTGTCGTGGTTAAAATGATACCCTACATACATAATCAGATAGATTTTTGAGCATACAACTGACTGTTAACCACTAGTAGCACTATTGGCTTTATCAAGCCAATTTTTTAATCAACTGTAGTAGTGTCATTCATTCAGCCCCTGGAGTGTCAGAATATTCACTCCAAGCCATAAATGTCACCATTCTGAAACTAGAGACCCAGGCCTACTCAGATATTGGTATTTTATGACATTTGGACTTTTTTTGACATCGATTTTGTTGACATCTGTTTTGCTTTTAAAATCTTTTTATTGTGGAAAACAATCAGACATACCACCATCAGGCATGGGCTCACAAGTAGTTACAAGTCCCTAAGAACTCGTATTTATGATTTAAATGAGGCTTAACTGCCTCAGGTGTGCGGGTGGATGAGAAGGGGTTATTTACCTATAAGTCTGTCGTCCTCCCTGTGCTTCAAACAGCTTGTATGCGTCCTATTGGACGCGTTGCAAGCCTCACCACTGCGCACTTCCTCCTTCCAGCTTGAGGGAGGAAATGTGTGTAGTGAGGCTTGCAACGCATCCAATAGGATGCGTGCAAGCTGTTTGGAGCATAGGGAGGACGACGGACTTATGGGTAACTAATAACTAACCCCTTCTCATACAGCCGCATACCTGAGGCAATTAAGTCTCATTTAAATCACAAATTCAAGTCCTTAGGGACTTGTAACTACTCGTGAGCCCATGCCTGACCACCATATTAACCACTTGAGGCCCGCAGTGTTAAACCCCCCTAGTGACCAGGCCTTTTTTTGATAATTGGGCCATTGCAGCTGTAAAGGGACTCCTAGCACCTCTCATTGGCATGCCTTTTAGACTCCGACCGGTACTGCAAAGTACTTAAAATCGCATACCTTTCTGTAGCTTGCGCTCTGCTCTTTCATTTCAGTAATTAATTAGAAATCGCAGCTGCCATCTTGGCTATGTTATAACTTCTGGGTCACCCCTGTCTTCTCTTTTAGAGTAGTGCATCACTGAATGAAGCAGGAAGAGGAAGTGATACGCATGGCTATTGCAAGAGGCTCCTCCAGAGGGGTCATAGCACAACTTTGTTGGAAGTCGTCCGGCTTAACCTCTTGAGGACCGCAGTGTTAACCCCCCCCCCCCCCCCCCCTCTAAAGACCAGGCCATTTTTTGTCAAATAGACCACTGCAGCTTTAAGGCCAAGCTGCAGAACCACACAACACAGCACACAATTGATTCCCCCCCCCTTCTTTTTTCCCCACCAACAGAGCTCTCTGTTGGTGGGGTCTGATCGCTCCCCCTGTGTTTATTTCTTTTTTTTATATTTTTCTTATTTCTTTTTTAATAAATATAACTATTTATTTCTTTTTTTTTCCCCTCCCTCCCTCCCTCCCTCCCCGCAGCCAGCCAATCATGGCGATCAGCTGTCATAGGCTTCTGTCTATGAGAGCCGATCGCTCTCTAGTGTCCCAGGTGTGACACGGCTGTCCCCAGTACAGTGCTGCTGCAAATCACAGCGCTGTACAAGGTAATTAGGTACAAGGTAACAGTCTCTGAGTGGCGATCGCTGCTTGGAGACTGAAGCCAGGAGATGCGCGTGCAATGTGCGGGCAATCTCCTGCAAAAGCCACTTTACGCTGATTGCCATTAGGCGGCCCTGGGGCTGCCGCTGCGGTCACGCCCACCGGTGTGACGCAAAACTGTAGAAAGGCATGCCCATGAGAGGTGCTCGGAGTCCCTTTAACCTATTTTGGTTCCTGGACGTAGTTTCTAGGTCCAGGAACCATGCGCGCTCCCGCGGCCGATCGCGCGCGTGCACGCGCACTCCCGGCCGTGGATTCGGTAGCCAGGGAATCAATGTATTGGGCTACGGTGCCCGATCATTGATTCCTCTCCCCCGCTGAAAAAGCGACAGCTTTTCTCGGAAGCTGCGCCTTTTCTGGCCGTTCCCTTCCCGATGCGTCACTGTAAGCGTATGTTACGCTTAGAGTGACGTCATGTAAACAAACTCATGGCCGCCATCTTGTGGCCAAAAAGTAATACTACACCTGTAAAAAAAAAAATTAAAATTAACACACATTTACATTATAAATCTATTGTTTACCTCCCACCCTCCCAAAACTACCCAAATAAAATGTTTACTATAAAAAAAAAAAAAACCATTACAATAAAAAAAAAAAACATGTAAATATTTACCTAAGGGTCTAAACTTTTTAAATATCAATGTAAAGATGAAATATTTCTATATTTTTTTTAATTTTAAACTTGTAAATAGTGATAGATGCAAAGCGGAAAAAAATGCACCTTTATTTCCAAATAAAATATTGTCGCCATACATTTTGATAGGGACATAATTTTTTTTGTTTTTTAAAAATTTGTTTTTATTGAATAAATCCGCAGTAACAGTGCCAACTGGCCAACATAGAATCACATCGCATACAGGTTGTAACAGCAATAATCAGAAAGTAAAGTGTTGTATGACAATGAAATTTGCAATACTACAGAGTCTGAAAGTGGTCGTACACTTGTGCCACACGATCCATTTATATAACAAAACAAGGCAAATAAAAAGGGGGGGGGGGAGGGAAAGCAGGGAAGGGGCT
Organism: Hyperolius riggenbachi; assembly: GCF_040937935.1. Classification (NCBI taxonomy): domain Eukaryota; kingdom Metazoa; phylum Chordata; class Amphibia; order Anura; family Hyperoliidae; genus Hyperolius; species Hyperolius riggenbachi. Next base: position 159,895,467 of record NC_090650.1, read on the forward strand.
GGGGACGAGAGGATGTAGGGGGGAAATGGATAGGGGGGAGGAGGGGAAGGGTGGAAGGGTACATGGAGCCACCTACTGTTTCAATTGATTTAGGACTATCCCAAGATCCAATGCAAAAAGTAGATATACAGTATAACATTGCAGGGCTCATACACATAGAATACAGTAGAGGTTACAGTGTTATACTCTTCCACAGAATTCCATAGCTTTATCAGTGTCTCTGAAATCAATCCATATCGCCCATCTGTTTGTCCAGACCTCCTGCTTGGATTGCGCTGATAACATGAGTTCGTCTAATCTCATTAAGTGATTTATTTCATGGAATAATTCAGAACCAGATGGACAAATGGAGCCCTTCCAGTACCTGGCGACCAGCAGTCTAGCACAGATCAGTATGTATCTGAATATAGATTTTTTGATATTTTTTAATTGAGCCAGGCAGAATAGATAGTAGTGCTATTTCCGGGGTACATGGGAGGGAGGATAAGTATAGCAGATTATGGAGCTTGAACACCTTTTTCCAGAAGGGCTGGATGTTTTGACATTCCCACCAAATGTGAAAGTATGTACCTGTCTTAAGCGAGCATCTCCAGCATATCTCTGACGACTGAGGGTTAAATCTGTGTATTGTTTGGGGGTCTCTGTACCATCTACAAAAGATCTTGTAGTTTCTCTCCTGAGCCAGGACTGAAGGAGAGGACTTGTGGGAGATGGTGAAAGATTTTTCCCATTCTTCCTGCTCTAGATTCTTACCTAGGTCCTTATGCCACTTGTTTTGTACATGTGTAAGATTGCTCTCCCCCACTGAGCATACCAGAATGGAGTATACTTGTGCTAACATGTGTTCAGGTTTATCCTGTAAGGAGCAAAGTCGTTCAAAGAATGACAGGTCTCTGTGTATGTTCCCGGCCCTACATAAATCTCTATAAAACCCCTGGAATTGAAGCTTATCAAACCATTTAGGAGGGGGTTGGGATGCTCTCGGGGAACCCCAAGCTTCAGGGGCGGACAGGGAGCCCTGGGACAGGAAGTGCCTAATCTGAGGCTAAAAGCTTCTATCTTTGCCCATGAACCCGGGAGCGTGCATGTAGCGACTAAATAGAGGGTTATCTAAGATGTTAGTGAGAGGACTGGGGATAGAAGATAGGTTGTATGCTGATCTCGCTCTATCCCACCCTATAAGAATTTCTTGCACCCAGAAGGGCATTGTGTTTCTGAGTGGTCTGAGCTTTTTAGTAGTCCTTAGGAGTGCTCTGGGGTCCAATGGGGAATCTGTGGTTATGATAGGGACCCATTGCTTGTGGGCGCCATTGTGAAACAGATCTAGAATTAGAATTAATTGAGCAGCTTCATGATATTTTTTGAAGCAGGGGATTCCCAGACCTCCCTCCAACTTAGGTCTAATCAGCAAATTAAAGTGGCTACGTGATTTTCTGCCCCCCCAGAGAAAGGTAATAACTGAGCTTCTCAGTCTTGCGAAAAATACACTTGGGATGTTTATTGGAGTGGCTTGAAAAACATAAAGTAGCCTGGGCAGGATGTCCATCTTGAGAACATTTGCTCTACCCAACCAAGATATTTTGAGTTTGGACCAACTTTGGAGATCAGAAGTTATTTTAGACAGCAGGGGAATATAATTTAATTGATATAGTTCTGAGAGATTGGCGGGGATATGGATTCCCAGATATTTTATGGAGCGAGTTGCCCATTTGAAGGGAAAGGAGGACTTCAGGATTTCCGTTTTTTGGTAAGGGATGGATATGTTGAGAATTTCTGATTTAGATAAATTTATCTTGAAGTTGCTAAGGTTCCCAAAGCGTTCCGCTTCTTTTAGAAAATTTGGCAGAGAGATCTGTGGTTCAGTTACAAAGAGGAGTAAATCATCTGCATACAGCGCAAGTTTAGAGTGCTGGTCACCATACTGTAGGCCTTTAATGTCAGGGTTACTCCTTAAGGCCTCCGCAAAGTGTTCCATACATAGGATATATAGCATCAGAGACAGGGGGCATCCCTGTCTCGTCCCATTGGATATAGAGAAGGCGTCCGACAGGATCCCATTCACCCTAACTCTAGCTGAGGGGCCCTCATACAGGCCTAGGATGTTAGTAGTCAAGTTATGCCCCAACCCAATTTGTGTGAGCGTTTCTCTGAGAAAACCCCAATGAATCCTGTCGAACGCCTTCTCCGCATCGATAGTAAGCAAGCACAATTGTTTACCTTCACTTTTAGCTTTATGGATAAGAGAAATAGTTTTTAGGGTGTTGTCCCTTGCTTCTCGTCCTTGTGTGAAACCCGCCTGATCTGTGTGAATGACGGAGGGCAGAAGGGGTTTAAGTCTTTCGGCTATAATTTTGGAATATAACTTAATGTCTAGATTGATGAGTGATATGGGGCGATAGTTGCTACAATGATTGGCGTCTTTTTCAGGGCTTAGGGATCACTACTATATGTGCTTGCAAAGATTGTTTGGGGAAAGGTGAATTATCTAAAATGGCATTAAAGGTATTGCTAAGAATGGGGGTGAGTTCTGTAGATAAGGCTTTGTAGAAAGCGCCTGACAGACCATCCGGGCCGGGGCTTTTACCGTTTTTTAGCAATTGAATTCCTACGGATATTTCCGCCTCTGTGAAGTCTTTCTCTAGCTCTTTTATAATCTCACCGTCTAATTGTTTCAATTTGGTTTGGGATATATATTTTTTAATCTTGTTGGATAAGGACTCTGCATCAAGGTTATGGAATTTACCTTTCAGGTTGTAAAGTTCCATATAGTAATTTTTAAAGGCTTCAGCTATTTCTGTGGATTTATGTTTAAGGGCCATCGAGTTAGTTGATTTAATGTGTGGAATGAAGGATTGATTGCTTCTAGGGTGTAAATGTGAGGCGAGTAGTGTGCCACATTTATCTGCTTTTTCGTATAATATGCCTTTACACTTTTCCCTAGCTCTAAGAGATCCTTCATCCAACAGGGCAAGGAGCTCTTGGCGCTTGTTTGACACCATGAGAGCAGCAGCTCCCGAGGTGTCACCGCCTGATTTTATTTTGTTTTCTAGCTCTGTTAGATGTGCTAGAAGGGAAGAAATGTTCTTACTTTTTTCCTTTTTAACCCTAGCTCCATGTGATATGAAAATGCCTCTCAGCACGCATTATAAGGCTTCCCACTTAGTGGGTGGAGCGGTTGTATCATTGGAGTGGTCTATGAGAAAGTTGGAGATAGTTTTTTTGATGTCATTAAGGCACTCCGTATCGTTTAAAAGATTGTTGTTTAACCTCCATTGGAATTCTCTTCGGGTTTCTGTAGATAATGCTAGAGAGCAGTACACTGGTGAGTGATCTGACCATAAATGGATGCCTATGTCAACTGCTAGAGTTTTCTCTAATAAACTGTGGGATACAAATATATAGTCTATACGACTAAATGAGTTGTGTGGTGCTGAATCGAATGTATAATCTTTGGCGGTAGGATTAAAAATTCTCCAGCTATCCACCAACCTCAGTTCTAACAACTTCTTTTTAATTTGCAATCTCAATTTTTGTGGGATATGGTCTAGTTCATTAGAGGAGTCCAATTTGGGATTCAGGCACATGTTTATGTCCGCTCCGACCACTAAAAAGCCTTCTGCAAAAGATTCTAACTTGCTGAGATACCTCAAAAGGTGCTGTCCCTGGTTGGTGTTAGGTAAGTATAATGATGCAAAGGTGACGAGTTTGCCATATAATTTACCCTTTATAAAGACAAATCTGCCCTGTGGGTCTATCATATCAACTATATCTGTCAGGGGAAATGTTTTATGAAGGCCTATTGAAGCTCCCTTCGATTTAGAGTCAGGAAAGGTACTGTGATACCATCTGTTGTAAAAGCGTTTGTTAATAGTAGGGGTCGAGTCGCTTCGAAAATGAGTTTCTTGCAGCATTGCGACTTTGACTTTCTGTTTATGTAAATGATAAAGAATCTGTGATCGCTTGTTCGGATTATTGAACCCTTAAACATTATATGTGGCACAAATGCAGTCGCTATATCTGGTTCTTGCGGCTGTCATTGTGTCTGTAGTGTGGGGCTGATAGAGAATCCTGCAGTCTTTGCACAGCAAAAGGATCTGAGTCTAACAGTTCGGTGGCAGGGAGGGGGGGTTGGGTAATCACAAGAAGGTTTGGGTACTGAAGGGGAATAAGGGCTAAAGTGAACAAAAAACACGAGGAGGGGGATTATCCTCGTAGCGAACTTCTTGAATTCAGCCATACTGGTCGGGACCAGTTTATCATGGAGTGGGGAGAGGAAACTCACGGCAAGTGATTTTTCACTCATAGCTATTCCGTGAGCCCCCGCTGGACTCTTTGAGGGACATCTCATTGAATGGTTGAAAGTTATAGATTCTATTTCCGGGAGGGAAATGGTTATGATAGAACATTATTTGCATATGTAAAATAACAACATATAAATGTACTGTAAAATACCTTATACCCTTATGCAGAGACTGAAATGTGGGCTTCTGTGTACCTTTATGAGCAAGTCACATAAATCTAAGCCCCTTTTGTAACTGAGGTGCCTATAAACAAAGAACCCCAACTGTAGTCAACAATTAATATAGAAATTTTACCACAAAAAGTTCGACTCTGTCTATCATAAGCAAAAAGGCAGCTTAGCGCGAGTGAGGGCTTCCTTTGTGTTAAAATGACAGTCCTCGCCGCCTCATGCCTATAATGAATTGTGCTTGTTATACCCCTTTGTGGGCAGGCTGAGTAGGATGAGGGGGCGCTAAGAAGCGTTTTCCTTGAACTGAGGGACATCTATGCTGGATGAGGTCTAGGCTGAGTGATAACAACCCACCCATTTTGCATCGATAAGCCTCCTGCCTGTTGAAGGTGGTAGGTGACAGCCCGTGTAAGAAACCGAAAGGTTAAATGCAACAGGTTTAGATGAACAGCATGCTAGACATTAACTTATGGATGTCGTATGAAGTTGCCAGTGCAATCGTTTATAAAAGCCCACGTCTTGGGGCAAGACAACCTGTTGAAGCTGAGACTAGAGGTTTGGCTGTGGGAGGAGGCTTCGGGCATGTTGCATTGAGGCAGAGTCCGTTAACTGGCTGGAAACGCGCGCGCGGGAAATTCGAAAAGGGTATAGTAATATAATGGGATAGAGTCTTCAGTGGTAATAATAATAATAAGATTCAGTCTTTGGGGAAGTAAATTTAAAACAATAACAGTACCTTGCATAGGGAACAAACTCCGTTCCATGGAAGAAACCGGGTATGCGTGATCTTAAAGGAAACGGTTTCACGAGTCTTTACCTCTGTTCCCTTTTTTTTTTACTGTGGCCCATCTCGGTTTCTGAGTCAAGTCGGTTGATGATGTATTGGATTTTATGGGCCATTCATCCAGCTGAACAGCGGGTAGATCGAGTATTATTATTATTATTATTATTTTTTATTTATATAGCGCCAACATATTCCGCAGCGCTTTACAAAGCACAATAAGATGACAAGGGGAACATAGATACAACTAACAAATATACAGCAGAGTTCCAAGCCGCACAAATATTGTTACAAAAACAGTAAACATTAGGAGGATGACCCTGCCCTTGCGAGCTTACAATCTAATGGGTAGTGGGGGACACACTAGGTAAGGGGGTGGAGGATGGATGAGGCAGTGATTCTTTGCATCTGATTACATTGTGACATCAAAGTAAATAAAGGGCTATAGAATGTTATAAGCTTGTCTGAAAAGGTGTGTTTTAAGAGTGCGTTTGAAGATGTCCAGGTTTGGAGCATGACGTACAGGCTGTGGAAGAGAGTTCCAGATAAGGGCTGATGCTCGTGTAAAGTCCTGGATGCGAGCATGAGAGGAGGTGATCAGCTTAGAGGCCAGGAGAATTTCTTGGGAGGAGCGAAGGTTGCGGGAGGGACAATATCTTGAGATTAGTGAGGAGATGTATGGAGGAGACAACTCGTGGAGGGCTTTGTATGTTAGAGTCAGGAGTTTGAACTGGATCCTCTGGGTAATGGGTAACCAGTGGAGAGAATGGCACAGTGGGGCTGCATCAGAAGAGTGTGTGGAAAGGTGAATGAGGCGGGCCGCTGCATTTAGAAGGGATTGGAGAGGAGCTAGCCTGTTTTTTGGTAGGCCACAGAGCAGGGTGTTGCAGTAGTCTAGGCGGGAGATGATTAAGGCATGAACAAGCATTTTGGTGGCCTCTTGTGTGAGGAAGGGATGGATACGGAATATATTTTTGAGCTGGAAATAGCAGGTGGTGGTTAATGAGGCAATGTGAGGTTTAAAGGAGAGCTCTGAGTCAAGTATAACCCCCAAGCAGCGGGCCTTAGTGGTTGAGGTTATTGGGGTGTTGTCTACCGTTATGGTTGCAATTGGTGGGGGTGTAGATAGCAATGGTGGAAAAATCACAATTTCCGTTTTAGTCATGTTGAGTTTGAGGAAGCGGGAGGACATGAATGCAGAAACGGCACGTAGACAGTCGGGGACTCTGGATAGTAGTGAGGACAGGTCAGGAGCTGAGAGATAGATTTGGGTGTCATCCGCATAGAGGTGATACTGGAAGCCAAAAGAGTTAATTAGTTGTCCCAGGCCACGGGTGTAGATTGAGAAAAGAAGTGGCCCAAGAACAGAGCCTTGAGGTACACCAACAGACAGTGGGTGTGGAGAGGACTTGGTGTTAGAGAAGGAGACAGTGTAAGAGCGTCCAGAGAGATAAGAGGAGATCCAGGAATGTGCTTGTCCCTTGATTCCTAAAGATGCCAGTGTCTGCAGAAGCAGAGCATGATCAACCGTGTCAAAGGCAGAGGAAAGGTCAAGGAGTATTAGAATGGAGAACTGGCCTTTGGATTTAGCTACCAGTAGGTCATTAGCAACTTTCGTGAGGGCAGTTTCAGTGGAATGGTGTGTGCGGAATCCAGATTGAAAGGGGTCAAGTAAGGAGTTGGTAGAGAGAAAGGCGACAATTCTGAATGGATGTGACGTTCCAGCAGTTTAGAAGCAAAGGGGAGGAGCGAGACAGGACGGTAGTTGGATAGAGAAGTTGGATCAAGAGAGGGTTTTTTGATTAGTGGTATGATAATAGCTTGTTTGAATAAGGAAGGAAAAGTGCCAGTGGAGATAGAAAGGTTGAATAGAGTTGTTAGAGCGGGATTAAAGGAGGAGGAAAGCTGGGGGATTAGATGAGAGGGAATGGGGTCCAGGGCACAGGTAGTGAGATGCGCTTTGGAGATTAGTGAGGAAAGACACTGATCAGTTAGTGTGGTGAAAGATGTTAGAGTGGGAGACTGGTCTTGTGGAGCGGGGGGGAGGCAGTTAGTGGTGGGTGAGGGTGCAGGCGGACAGAAGGAATTTATAGGTGACGGCTGTGCTGGTAAAAATGGTTGTGCGTTAAAGCTATTACGTATTGCATCAATCTTGCTTGTAAAGTATGATGCAAAGTTGTCGGCTGACAGACATGTGGTAGGGGGAGGAGGTGGGGGACGAAGTAGGGAGTTAAAGGTGTTGAATAATTGTTTTGGGTTGTGAGACTGTGAGGAAATGAGCGAGGAGAAATAAGACTGCTTAGCAGAAGTGAGGGCATCCCTGAGCTCCTGCATAGTTTGTTTACAGTGATTGAAGTCTTCTACAGCAGTGCTTTTTCTCCAGCATCTTTCTGCCACCCTGGAGTGCCTTTTCAGCTGTTTGATTTGTTCAGTGAGCCAGGGCTGCCGGTTAGTTTGGCGGGGGCGGGTGGTGGTGAGTGGAACGGCTGAATTCATGGCAGAGGAGACTACATTAAATAAGTAACTGGATGCTGCCTCAGGGTCAGTGTAGGAAGACAGGGTACTTAGAGGTTGCAAGGCCTCAGTCAGGGAATTCACATCCAGGTTGCGGTAATTCCTGCGCGTGACTGTATGGTGTAGTGTTGGAGGAGTTGACGGTAGAGAAGAATTGATTGAGAAGGTAAGAAGGTTGTGGTCTGAGAGGGGAAGCGGAGTGTTATGAAAGCTTGAAATAGAACAGAGGCGGGTAAAGACAAGGTCAAGAGTGTGGTCGTCTTTGTGGGTGGAAGTGGAGGACCATTGGGCGAGGTCAAACGAGGAGGTGAGAGAGAGCAGTTTGGTGGCAGTAGGGCAATTAGTATCGATGGGTTTATTAAAATCTCCAATGATGATAGAGGGTATATCAGTGGAGAGGAACTGGAGAAGCCATGCTGAAAAGTGATCAATGAAAGTAGAGGCTGGACCAGGCGGGCGGTAGATAATAGCAATCTGAATGTGGTATGGAGAGTAGAGACGGACAGCATGAACTTCAAAGGATGAGAGTGCGGGCAGTGGTGTGAGTGGCTTAAAGGAACAGTGTTCAGAGAGGAGGATCCCCACCCCCCCTCCATGTTTGTGGCCAGGTCTAGGGGCATGACTAAATTTTAGACCACCATATGATAGAGCAGCTGGAGACACCGTGTCTGATGGAGTTATCCATGTTTCAGTGAGCCCCAGGAAGGTGAAAGTGTTGGAGATAAACATGTCATGAATAAAGGCCAGTTTATTACAAACGGAGCGGGAGTTCCATAGAGCCCCAGATATGGGGAGGGGAGAGCTGGGAAGAAGGGGGATGTCAATAAGATTGTAGGTGTTCTGGGAGGGGAGGTGGTGAGGTTTGTTATTGGTGGAGTGAGTTGTAGTCTGAGCAGTGTGAGGTCTAGGAGTGGGCCCTGGGTTCGGTGATATGTCCCCAGAAGCCAGAAGGAGTAGTAGGCAGAGCAGAAAGATGTGGGGGTGGGACTTGTGTGTATGCAAGTTAGGTTTAGTGAGAGCAGAGGAGGGGTAGTGTGAGCACAGAAATAGGAATAGTTCGTGGCTAGAGAAAAGGGGAGACGATAGCAGAGAGGGAGCAATCTGTATGGTGTTGATGACAGTGGGAGGATGAAGTGACATGTGGATTTTCAGGAACAGAAGGCAAAAAGAAGCGGTTGAGAAAGACATTTTAAACATTCTGAAGGGATCTACAGGGCGATTGATAGCTGACAGCAGCAGGGTGGGGTATGTTTAGAAACAGGAATTGCAGAAACAAGCAAGCATATGGTGAAACAGATAAAAAACAGTTAAGTAGCAAACCATGTGATCAAAGTGCCGAGTCTCCTGGCAGTTCCTTCTGTTCCCTTCTGGTTCAATTCTGGTCTAATTTGGGTCTTTTGCTGTGCACTTCAAATCATGCACTTAGAATTAATGCACATCTGACTAAAGTCATATCTGACTTAGAGACTAGATTAAGTAGACAGCAGAGGGGATGGAGATGAGTGCTGGAATGAGGATCAGGTGTAAATGGCCAGGCCTGGGCTGTGGGAGGCTGGGTCAGTCTACAGACATGCAAATTATGACTAATTAATTAGGTACACATTGCAGCATAAGGCCTGGCACCAGGAAATGGTCACAATTATGTATGCGTACCATAAAGTTAAAAGCAATGCAGGTAAAGTTGAACATAAGCAAGATTTGTTTGATTGCAGAGAGAAATTGCATGAAGACAGATATAAAATCAGATGCAGATGCAGATCATATGCGTACCATAAAGTTAAAAGCAATGCAGGTAAAGTTGAACATAAGCAAGATTTGTTTGATTGCAGAGAGAAATTGCATGAAGACAGATATAAAATCAGATGCAGATGCAGATCATATGCGTACCATAAAGTTAAAAGCAATGCAGGTAAAGTTGAACATAAGCAAGATTTGTTTGATTGCAGAGAGAAATTGCATGAAGACAGATATAAAATCAGATGCAGATGCAGATCATATGCGTACCATAAAGTTAAAAGCAATGCAGGTAAAGTTGAACATAAGCAAGAGTATGTCTCTGAACTTTTGTAGATCCTCAGGGCTGTACAAGAGAGCCGTTTTGCCTTCATGATGTGCTTGTAAGTGGAAAGGGTAACCCCATCTGTAGTTAATCTTCTTCTCGCTCAGGGCGTCTAACAGTGGGCGAACCGCTCTACGCATTTGAAGTGTTAGTCTAGACAGGTCCGCTAAGATCATTATCTTTGCCCCATCAAATTCTATTTCTTCTAGTTCTCTGGCCGCAGTCATAATCGCTTCTTTTATTTTGTAGTAGTGTATGCGACATATGACGTCGCGAGGTCTGTTAGGGTTAGTGCTGACTGGGGCCCGTGTCCGATGTGCCCGATCAATTTCAATGTGGTCCTCCTTGTCTTTTCCTAGTATTTTGTTGAAAATGCTCAGGAGGGTGGGGAAGAGCTCAGAAGTTTTGATGGTCTCGGGTATACCTCTGACTCGGAGGTTATTGCGTCTATGGCGATTCTCCTGGTCGTCCAGGCGCATATATAGGTCTCCTATCTGCTGAGAATGTACATCAATTGTTGCTTGTTGATCCGACTGGGTTTTCTCTAGTTTTTCCACCTGTTTCTCAGTTTCCTGAACTCTATTCCATATCTGACGGATCTCTTGTTTGACCTCCGAGATCTCTCTTTTATATGTCGCCTCCAGTCTGCTAATATAGGCTTCTAAGTCCTCCTTCGTGGGAAGAGATCTGATGTAGTCGTGTAAATCAGTCTCTACATATGACTCGGAGCTGGCAGAGTGAGTCGGAGAGGGATTTATGGTTGCCCTCGAGGGAGAATTATGAGGTGAGTCATGTGGTAGGGGAGACCGTTCCGGAGTGCCCATGTTAGCCTTCGGGGAAGAGTTCTGTGTCGGTGGCGACTGCCCTTTAAGGTCAGAAATTGATTTCGGTGATGAGTTAGTGGACGGGGGAGACTGACCTTTGCTTTTGCCAGATGTCTTAGGGGGAGATTCCTCCGAGGATACAGCATGTTGCTCAGGCGCTATCTTGGATGAGCTTGGGGCCTCTGCCGCTCTTGTCACCGGCTTGAGATATTGCTGTATCTGAGCAGACTGACCTGGATTAGCTTGTCCCTGATCCTTCTTTCTTTTGTTCTCCCTTCCTCCCATGTTTTGAGCTTGGTTAGAGTACTCTGAGATCGCAAATATAGCTAATAAATGAGTCCGATAGCGGGAGCTCCAGCAGAGCGCGTCTTCACTCGTTCATGAGCAAGCCACGCCCCCGATAGGGACATAATTTTAATGGTGTAATAACTGGGACATATGGGCAAATACAAAACGTGAGTTTTAATTATGGAGGCATGTATTATTTTAAAACTATAATGGCTGAAAACTGAGAAATAATGAATTTTTCCATTTTTTTCTTATTCTTCCTGTTAAAATGCATTTACAGTAAAGTGGCTCTTAGCAAAATGTACCCCCCAAAGAAAGCCTAATTGGTGGTGGAAAAAACAAGATATAGATCAGTTCATTGTGATAAGTAGTGATAAAGTTATAGGCTAATGAATGGGAGGTGAACATTTCTCACGTGAAAACGACAGAACCTGAATGGGTTAAGGGCTCACTGCAGGGCTGCACAACTCAGCACATAAGTGATTCCCCCCCTTCCTTTTCTCCCCACAAACAGAGCTCCCAAGGAGGTAGGGGGAAAAAAAGAAATAAATAGTTTTATTTATTAAATTAATAAATAAGAAAAATATTTATTAAAAAATAAATAAATAAATAAACACAAGGGGAGCGATCAGACTCCACCAACAGAGAGCTCTGTTGGTGGGGATAAAAGGGGGGGGGGATCAATTGTGTGCTGTGTTGTGCGGCCCTGAAGCATGGCCTTAAAGCTGCAGTGGCCTATTTGAAAAAAAATGGCCTGGTCTCTATGGGGGTTTAACACTGCAATCCTCAAAAGGTTAAGCCAGACGACTTTCAACAAAGTCGTGCTGTGACCCCTCTGGAGGAAGTGAGTAAATTCCCCTCTCGCCGCTCTCTGCTAAATTGATTTTAAAAGAAACTAGCTGGAGGGACTAGCGGGGAAGGGGGTACCCAGGTAAGGGAGGCAGGGACCGATCCCACTCCCTGCCACTGTGCCTGCAGCCCCCTCCAGCATGGCGGCCCTCTCCCCACCCACAGACAGGGATAGGACACTGGAAACAAATCCGTTTCTGTGTCCAAAGCTATCTGTGTAGAGGGGGATATGTTATAAATCACATATTTGTTTCGACACCAGCAACCTCTTATAGTTGCGTCTCACAGACTGTGAGATAACTTGACTCTCAACACAGCAAGCAGGAGATAGACTTTCCTTAGGCTTCTTCAGTATTTAAGGAGTGTATTCACTACACAAATATACAGATACAGTTCATCATATCCTAGCAAAGCAGATCCTCATGTTTAAGTTCTTGGCATTACAGCTCTTGACTAACCTTCCTCCTGAATGTTAGTCAGTTACCTTCTTTCTAGACTACGTTACTCTAGACTACCTATGTACAGCATACATTAGATCAGATTACATAAAGAATGAAAATACTTAGAGGTCCCAGTCAGCATCTAGATAGCATGAAAGTAGGAAGCAGAGCAGGAATCAGAGTGAGCTCTGACAGCTCATCCGGCCCTTTAATACTGACCAGGAAAGAGTTAAATGTGACCTCATCTTAGCCATCCCCCAGACCGGACTATTGGCTTAGACCCCTCGTGGTGTCATAATACACACCTACTCGATTAATATTTAATGTCACTTCTCACTTACATACAGGAATTTGGTATTTTGTAAATATGGCCTATGTTTACTGTTCTTGTGGTGTACATGTTGAGGTCAGTGAGACCTGTGGCCTTGTCCATAGAACAGCTTCTTGGTATGTTCTAGTTCTGCTGACAGAACTGTAGATTTTCTCTCTCAGAGAAAATCCCCTTGAAGGGCAGGTCTGCACCCCAAGCCTTTTTGACTAACTCAGTCCAAATAACTGAGGCCTACTTAAATTATAACAGGATACATTTTTGCATTAGGTTTCACTACGCCTGCGTGTATCCGGGGTTCATGAAAACCCTGCAAATCCGGACCCTCCGTTCAGTTTTCAAAGCGGATCCGTTTTTGAAGTTGGTGAAGACTGCCCCTATTTTTAATATTTGTTTCCGTGGCTCCAGTTTTGGTCCATGTTTTTTAAACAAATGTGAACCGAGCCTAAAACCTGGTTGCCTGATCGCACCTCAAAGGGGGTTGTATCAAGACTCCCATTTAGAGATTATTAGTAGACAAACATCACCAACCACAACAACAAATGAACAATCTCTGCCCAGTTGCCCATTGTCACTTTTTATCACACCATACATGCAGCTTTCTTTTGTGCTTGCAGCCTCTTCCTTTTCTTTGTTTCAGATTTTGAGAGGCATAAGCTGTGTGGCATGTGAATGGATGTGTCCAGCCCCCTTTCGTACCATTGCCGCTCAGCTGCTGGTGTTGCAGGTGTCTATGTCACACAGCTAAACTGATGTTAGATTTTCTGTGTTGTGCCAGATATTAAAAGATTCACACTGTATAAATAGATATATGCAGCAATGACCAAAATGAGTGTACTCCAACACACAGAAGTGTCTAAAATAACTTTAATAAATGCTCTAGTCTGTGCAAGTTGAATAAATATCCAATACATTTATTGCACAAAAAATAAAAACATCATTTTACAGACTAATGAACTAAAATGAGCTAAGCAAATACATTCAAACACTCATATAAATTTTGCATTAATTGCCTAAGAAAATGCAACACAATGAACCAGCTGGAAATGCCTGTAGATTGTGTAGATCAATAGTCAATAAGCAGTGTCTTATTGTAAATATAGTGTGCGCAATGACGTTTTTACAGGTTGTGCAAGAAGTTTTAAATTCTGTGTGCCCAGTTTTAGCAGGAAAGCTTGTCCTCCTCTAGAATTACTTCCTCACATTCCCGTTTGCAAGATTTTGCATGCTCTTCACCCCTACTCTGGAATGCCCTCCCACAACACATCCGTCACTCGCCAACCTTTATTTCCTTTAAACAGTCACTAAAAACTCACTTGTTCCAACAAGGCCACTTCCCCTTTGTCCTAAGACCAATTGCACTCCTACTAGATATCCTAAAACACACAGGGCTATATGCAATTCACTTTTTCTCCTGAGTTTTCTCCTAGGAGATAATTTTTCATGTTCGATTTAAAATAACTTTTTAGCACTCTGCAAAGGAAAGAGTACCAAAAAGTAGATGAAAAGTACTGTCAAAATTATTTTGAGTATTTGTTTGTTTGCTGGTGGTTTAAAGGGTGTTTTATTTACAAGTTGTGAAAATATTACCTGGGAGAAAACTCAGGTGAAAACGTGAATTGCATATGGCCCACTGCCTCTATATGTTTGTTGTATACTACCCCACCTCCTGTCCCCCCCCCCCCCCCATGACTTTAGATTGTAACCTTGCAAGGGCAGGGCTCTCTCTCTCTCTTTTGTGTCCTGAAAATCATTATAGGTTTTACTGATCATTTTACTTTTATCACTATCATTACCAATTCTGGGCCATATGCAATTCACTTTTTCCACCTAGGAGATATTTTCACAACTTGTCATGAATTGTATTTTAAACCACCAGATAGCAAGAAAATACTCAAAATAATTTTGACAATACTTTTTCACCAACATTTGTGGTACTTTTTCAATTGTAAAATGCTGAAAAGTTATTTTAAAGAGAACATGAATATTATCTCCTAGGAGATAACTCTGGAGAAAAAGTTAATTGCATATAGGCCTCTGTATCTTGTATTCTGTATTTTGTATCGTTGTTGTATTTTTTCAACCATTATGTATTTTGTATATTGGTGTACACCATTGTCTGTATTATTATGTACCCCATGTTCGTTTCTTACTTTGTACAGAGCCACGGAATATGTCGGCGCTCTATAAATCAATAATAATAATAATAATAACATAATGCCAAGTGTGATTAACCTCAATAGTATCTATGGTGAGCTTACCACTCTTGCTTGCAGCGTGGAGAACTGTAGGAGGGAACCGCTCAATCCTCAGGGGTCCCTTCTGGTGACTTACCCAAGAGAGACTAGCACTTTAGTGTCAGCAAACCTCTGGCTTTGGGTCTATGTGACCCGTTTCCCAATCAGCTGGAAGTGTAGTTCGTACAGTCTTTGCTAATAGAGCGTCCGGCCCCCGTCAGCTGTAGAGGAACCCTCCAATCGCTTAGGCGTTTCAAAAGAAATTGGCTTTCTTCATCAGAGTTGTAGTGACGGGGAATGAGGCTGGTTTCATACAGACTCTGGCTGATCACATGGATCCTATTGTTTAACCCTTGAAGTGCTGCTTTTGCTGCGCTGGAGTTCAAACAACAACGGCCCAACAAGGGCCCTTACTGATTTGTTGTGAAATTGTTTATAATGTAGAGATGAGTAGAGTAATGTAGAGAGAGTGGATGTCCTTCCAAGGCCTTCTTGATATTGTCGCAGTATTCTCTTAGTCGTTCTTTCAAAGCATGTTGGTTCTGCCCACATAATGTTTATTGCTAGGTCATAGACCACTCCGTCTGTGTGTGTCCTTTAATGCTGTATATGGTTTTGCTGATAAGAGAACTTATCTCAGTTGTAGTCTTCCTTTTCACTCCTGATTCTGTACACATTTTACAGCCCCCACATTTTCTAAAAATATTCTGTTCCTTCTTTCTTTGAGGATTGATGACTGTGGGGGCTATGATGGTTTCCAGATTTGGTGCCTTCCTATAGATCAGTTTCGGTCATTCTGATAAAATCTGTGACAGTAAAATGTCCTGCTAGCTCTGTGATGAATATTGAATAATAATTGGAGGTGTTTCATTATCCCATCCTTTCTCCTCATTAACGTTGTCAGGAAAGGATATCTTCTCTTTTTTTTTCTCGAAATGCGTCTCTAGCTCTCAGAATATCTTTGCATGAATATCATTTTTCTTCAAATCTTGCTGTTAAGATACAAGCGCCTTCATCATAATCCATCACCTTCGAGCATTTTCTCCTCAATTTTGGAAACTCTCCTTTCGGTATATTGCTGACTAATTTATTATAGTGACAGCTGTCAATGTTGATGATGCTATTTGCGTCATCCGATTTGAAAACGTTTTTGTGCTTAATTGGTTATCTTCCACAAATATGGTTAAATCCAAGAAGTTGATTGATTCTTGACTGCATTCTGATGTAAACGTTAAATTGAACTTAGCCATGAAGTTGGACCACTAATCACAATGGTCTAGTGTGCATATGGGGCATTCAGATGCTCCCCTCGCCTATACGTGTTGCTCCACTTTTACTGCAGCCACCAATAGTGAATGAGATCCTAGGTAGTTCCACTTTAAAGTTTCCTCAAATTAAAAAACATAAAACTCATAGCGCAACAAGGTATAAAATTTTAAACTTTTATTCCAGTTATGCACTTACAAGCTCCAGGGATAGGTATCGCATAGAGTTTTTCCCGCGGGCTCTCCCCCGCTCGGCCTCCCGGTATGGCCGAATGGTGTCCTCAATCCCTGTTTCTACAGGTCCGCTCCTGCCTCCCACCGCTTGCTTGTATAGAGAGAAACGCTGTTCGCAGCTCCGCCCAATCGATTTCGTCACCTGCACATGACTCATCAGGGGCACGGAGCTGTGGCGGCGCTGATGTAACAGATATCTCTGCTTGGGCTCTATAATTGGTTCAGGGCTGCCCATCTTCCCTCCCCGCA
Organism: Hyperolius riggenbachi; assembly: GCF_040937935.1. NCBI lineage: Eukaryota > Metazoa > Chordata > Amphibia > Anura > Hyperoliidae > Hyperolius > Hyperolius riggenbachi. The sequence continues at coordinate 159,912,006 of NC_090650.1, forward strand.
ACAAAACTTTATTAAAAACATGCGCTCCAGCATTTATAATTAGATTAGGTGCTAATATCCGCGCCTGGGTAATGTAATAGGAGACATTTACTTAAAAATTAAAACTAGGATTAAAATCCAATAAAGTAATTGAAATATTATATAATGAGGAAAACCCCAGGGGAATTTAGATTACTACGGACATCCCAGGTTAAACGGGTGAGAACCCACAGTTTACATGCCGACTTCAATAAATGCATCAGTACAATAAAATATCTGCATCTCTATAAATTAATATTTGTGCAAGATAATATTCCAAGGAAACCGACCGTAATGGGTTCATGCCTGTAAATAGTAATCATCATCCCAATTAGGGGAATACCTAAGGGCCAGATGATTCGCATGAGAAGAAATTGCAGTAAAATGAAAGATTAAGTGGACCAGGCCCAGCTCATGATAGAGAGATTTAAAGCTAAGGGCTATGATGAGATAGAACTACAGAGATGTATGATGGAGGTGGGAAGAGAAAATAGAGATAAATACTTACAGAATTTCATTAAAGATCAGAATAGCCAGCAGGAAGTGGCATTCATTTCAAACTTCAGTGGACAGAATAGGAGGATGGAGCACATTGTACGAAAACATTGGGAAGTACTAAAAGAGGACCCGGTTCTCGGGAATGTGATACCTGATAAACCTAGGTTTATTTATCGGAAAGCTCCAAATCTAAAAAATCTACTGGTACCAAGCTGTGTTGATCCCCCAAAAACACTCTCAGGGCCTTTCCATGCAGGGACTGTGTGGGATGTAGAGAAGCCAGGGGAACTAAAATATTTAAAATCAAGTCTCATTCAAATGGAATAGAGAAAAAGATCAGACAGAACATTACATGTAACACAAGGTAGTGTATTTATTGTGGTGCACATGTGGTATACAGTACGTGAGACGTACAAAAAGATCTTTGCAGGCAAGAATAGGTGAACATGTCCGTAACATCAAGAATGGGGTGAAGGAACATAGTGTGTCTTCACATTTTAGTTGGAAACATCAGTAGAATCCAGACCACTTATTCTTCTGTGGACTTGAGAAAGTAAAACATCATTGGAGGGGAGGCAACTTTATCCTGTTGTTGTCCGAAAAGGAAACAAAATGGATATATGAGCTTAAGACATTGACACCTAAAGGGTTCAATATTGATATTGACCTTAAATGCTTTATTGAACAGGGCTAGATGGCGGCAGAACGTTTTGGGTGACTGCTTGCATGGAAAGAAGCCCTCATATATACAGATTTTTTTGGGGGGAATGGACTTTATCTTAGTAATAAAAACTTTTAAAAAAGGAAAAAACTCCCTAAAAATCACAACCCTTGATTATCAGGTATCATCTGAATAAATTGGAACAATATACTAATTTCCATACTATGCATTCAATTGAATGAATATACTTTTATTGCAGTGTAGTAACGTCTTTGCCCCACATTGGGGCGGTGTTGATTAATAAAGTATACCCTAGGATAATACGTTGCAGTGAATATTAATATGGAATTGAAAATGAGCATAATTTTGATTTACTATGTGGAATATCATCTTGCACAGATATTAATTTATAGAGATGCAGATATTTCAATGTACTGATGCATTTATTGAAGTCGGCATGTAAACTGCGGGCTCTCTCCCGTATAACCTGACGGGATGTCCGTAGTAATCTAAATTCCCCTGGGGTTTACCTCATTATATAAATATTTCAATTACTTTCATGAATTTTAATCCTAGTTTTAATTTTTAAATAAATGTCACCTATTACATTACCCAGACGCGGATATTAGCACCTAATCTAATTATCCACGCTGGAGCGCATGTTTTTAGTAAAGTTTTGTTGCGGGGGAGGGGAAATGGGCAGCCCTGAACCAATCATAGAGCCCAAGCAGAGATATCTGTCACAACAGTGCCGCCGCAGCCCCGTGCCCCTGATGAGTCACGTGCATGTGACGGAATCGATTGGGCGGAGCTGCGAACAGCGTTTCTCTCCATACAAGCAAGCGGTGGGAGGCAGGAGCGGACCCGTAGAAACAGGCATTGAGGACACCATTCGGCCATACCGGGAGGCCGAGAGGGGGAGAGCCCGCGGAAAAAACTCTATGCGATACCTATCCCTGGAGCTTGTAAGTGCATAACTGGAATAAAAGTTTAGAATTTTATACAGTGTTGCGCTATGAGTTTTATGTTTTTCATTTGAGGAAACTTTTAAAGTGGAACTACCTAGGATCTCATTCACTATTGGTGGCTGCAGCAAACGTGGAGTAACACGTGTAGGCGAGGGGAGCCTCTGAATGCCCCATATGCGCACTAGACCATTGTGATAAGTGGTCCAACTTATTAGCTGAGTCCATTAGGTGCTGGTGGTGGGAGTGACACACACAAGTGTATGCAGCGCTGGTCAAGTCTGTTACTAATATTGATTGAAAGGACTAACTCACCTATTTTTGACTACAGCGAAGCTTGAGCCGCCTGTTTGGGACTTTTTAGTGTTTTTAGTGAATTGGAATAGCGTCTTATGACATTCAGCTGGACTGATTCAATTTTATACCTCAAATGACCCGCAGTTTGAAGTAGCTGCTGAGTCATTAAGAGTTCTACTATAGTATATTTTGTCTTATGGGTTCGATACAATAAGTTTTGGCACGTTACTCTCAAACCTCTATTACGTTGGTATTTTGACATATTGAGTGCAGAGCTCAACCAGCTTATGCTGAAATTGAAGTGTTAAATTGAACTCAGTAGTGTTCAGCCATTGCAGAAATGTGTCTAAAGATTCTATTGTACCACTCCAAATGAAAAAGGCATCATCTATGAATCTTCACCAGAACACGAGACTCGCACTGGGCCCCCGCAGGCCCAAAAGGATAAGCTCCTTCCAGTGGGCCAAATAGAGGTTAGCAAATCTCGTTCCCATTGGGGTCCCAGTCCTCTGTATATAGAACTTGCCATCATGATGGAAATAATTGTGCGATAAGATAAATTGGATACTCTTCAAAACAAAGTTGATCTGTGTAGTGCATAGTCCATTGCTGTTTGTTAGAATGTGTTCAATGGCTTCAATCCCCTTCCTATGGGGCCCTCCTTCCAAGTGACCAAATCTAAAAGTTGAATTAAGTATCCAGTATCCTTGATGTATGAGTTTGTCTAAACTTAATTCCCTTAGGACCCGAGGATGTATGCCATCAGGGCCAGGTGCCTTGTCTATTTTTAATTTATTTAGTCTTGCCTTCACGTCTTCCTGCGTTAAGTATTTAATATTACAATTGGTAATTTGAGACTCTTCTGCACCTGTAATTTGCAACAGCAATGTTTCTGTAACGTCTGCCGGGCTGGCGGCTGCGGGCACGTGAGGTGCATCCGCAGCTGCCTCGGTTCCCTGCTCGAAAGGCTTTTCCGTTCCGCCGGCGTCTAGCACGCCGAGGACGGAATTGTCATTTACACAGAGGGATGCAGTATCGCACGGCCGCGCGCGTAGACAGGGACTTTATGCTGGGAGGAGGCGCGTCAGCTGACCCGCTGGTCGGCTGACATCAGAGGAGACTCACGCCGCTCAGGATTGGCTGATTACTGTGGGCGCGGCTGTGAGGTCTCCTCTGCTTCTTAAGCCTCTCACTCCCATTTGCAAACTGTCTGCTGTTGCGAATACTGTCGTGTGAGCGCTCAGACCTTAGACTAGTATCCGGTGTGCTTTGATCTGGGAGGAAACCAGGGATTTCACACAAGACTAGGATTATTGTATTATTGTATTATTGATATTCTGTGTATGACTCTGGCTATTCTCTGACCCTGCTTCTGCTTAACGTTCCTGTACCTCTGCCCATCTGATCTCCGTTGCTGAACCCCTGCCTGTTTACCTACTACACTTTTGTCTTCTGATTCTGTACTGCATCTGCCTCTCAGTTACTGAACCCAGCCTGTCTGACCTTTCTACTCACCAGTGGGCCCTTGCCACTGGTGAGCTACTATTGCTGATATTACCTTACCAGCTCCTCTGGTAAGGTCTAGCCAAACTATCTGATTATAGTTGCTGATAGTGCCTTACCAGCTCCTCTGGTAAGGTCTAGCCAAACTAGCTAATTACAGTTACTGATAGTACCTTACCAGCTCCTCTGGTAAGGTCTAGCCAAACTATCTGGTTACAGTTGCTGATAGTACCTTACCAGCTCCTCTGGTAAGGTCTAGCCAAACTATCTAATTACAGTTACTGATAGTACCTTACCAGCTCCTCTGGAAGGTCCAGCCAAACTATACAGTTACTGTTATATTTAACCCTCCAGCTCCTCTGGTGAGGTTGTTGTCTTACTACTTCATTACTGTTTCAGGTAGACCTTCCAGCTCCTCTGGCAAGGCCTATCTAACCATTACGTACTGTTGCACCAAGCACTACTTACACAGTATGGGCCTGATTCACAAAGCGGTGATAACTCAGTTATCACGCCAAAAAGACTTTAGGCGTGATAACCTTTGCACCGCTGAGTTAGCACCGATTTGTGCTCTTTATCGCGCGCAAAGTCCCGCGCGCAAAGTTTTACGCGCGCAATCGTGTAATTCCAAGCGCAGTGCCCATAGGGTTTAATGGGCACATCGCGCGATTGCACCGCGCGCCGCACGATTGTGCGCGCAAGGTTTTCATTTCGATTGCGCGCGAGTTTCATTTTATCACGCCTAAACTGAGTTTAGGCGTGATAAAGGGCTTTCCACAGGCGTGCAAACACTTTGCACCGCTTTGTGAATCAGGCCCTATCTCTGCTAGCTATGCTTGCATTATTGGTGATTCTGCAGATCACCATATAATCAGGTATAGCATCTGTATTATTGGTGATACTGCAGATCACCTAATAATCAGACATCTGTGTTGCTTCACCGAATCGTTACAGTTTCCCTTGTAAAGACAGAAGCAAAGAAAGCATTTAACAACTCTGCCTTACCTTGGTCATTCACCGTTGAGTTCCCACACTCATTTTTTAGGAGTCCAATACAGTCAACCTTTCTTTTTTTAGAGTTGATGTACTTGTAAAATTTCTTTGGGTTAGATTTAATATCCCTAGCGATTTGATTTTCAGCTTCAATGTTTACCAGCAGAATTTCTTTTTTACAACGTTTATTGCACTCCTTATAATTGCTTAATGCAGCCTCGGTCCCCTCCTGTTTTAGGACCTTATAGGCATTCTTTTTCCACTTCATTTTATCTCTAATATTTCTATTCATCCATAGAGGCCTTTTTTATTCCTAGACTTTGTGTTTCCATATGGGATATAGATAGTATAATATTGATTGAGATTAACTTTAAAAGTTTACCATTTCCCTTCAGTGGCCTTCCATTGTAGTACATTATCCCAATTCACCAAACTTAGTGCCTACCTGAGTTGATTGAACGTTGCTTTTCTAAAATTCATAGTTTTAGTTGTCCTGATGCTAAGCGACCTATCAGTCACCAGATCAAATGTTATCATGTTGTGATCACTATTTCCCTAATGTTCTTGAACCTGAAAATTTGATACATTATCTGGTCAATTTAAATTATAAAATCCAGTAACCCCTAGTTGGTTCAGTTACCACTTGAGTCAGGTTACTGTCCGGTAGTGTTGCCGGTAGTGTTGCCAGAAATCTGCCACTTTAATCGATACATCAAGGAAATGTAAACTTGAAAACTTGATGGTGGGGTGCGCACTGTTCGCCACATGAACCATTTCCAATAGCAGTTCCTCAGGGCCATTCCACAATAACAGCACATCATCATCAAGTTTCCACTGGAGAAGTCCAGAGAAGGGGTACATTTCCTTGATGCATTGATTAAGCATGGGAGTGTGCCTTGCAACCAGGTTGTTCCGGAAACCCATAGACCGGAACAATTTGTTGTGGTCGGACAGTTATCATCACGGTTATGTGGTGAAAGCCATTCCCAGGGGTCAGTTCCTCAGGGTCAGACGTATCTGCACAGAAGAAGCGGATTACGTTAAAGCCAGTTTAGAGCTTAGGAATAAGTTTGAACAAAAAGGTTACAAATGACACAAAACTGAAGTGAGAAGAGAGTTTGACACTACTGACAGAGCGACCCTATTAGAAAGGATCAATTGAACTGTTCAACTAAAGGGGATTCCCTTCGTGATGAGTTTGGGCAAGAATACACCAATGATTAAAAATGCTATACTCAAGTTTTCGCCGCTTTTAAGTGCAGATAAAAAAAATAGGAACTTTTTTCAAACTGAGACCATTTTCTCCATACAGCGCGGAAAAACTATAGAGGATTATGTGAGGAAAGTGGATACAGCGCCTAAAAGAAAGCAGGTTATTACAGGCAAAATGGAAACCCATCCGTGTTTAAATTGTAATGTGTGTAACGTCATCATCAAGCGAGACAACATCTGCCATCCACACACAGGTCAGAAGGTTAAAATCAAGGGCAGACATTATTGTACATCATCAGGGGTGGTATATGGCCTGAAATGCCCGTGCATCCTTAAGTATGTCGGTGAAACGACTAGACCTGTGAAGACACGTGTACAGGAGCACAAAAGGGACATTACTAAGTTTGCAAAGGGAGAGGCTATGCAAATGTCAAACGATGGAGGTGACTTTGAAAAAAGGTTGAAAAGGAGAGAAGGAGAGAAGCTAAATGGATCCATGCTCTAGATGTTGTATGTCCAAGGGGCATGAATGAGAGAGGCTACCGCTCAAATGCTTCTTATGAATTATGAACATTAATTCTAGTGCAATAGTGTGAAATGTGACAACATAGAGCACCAGTTCTAGTGTAACAGTGTAGACCATAAAAATTATGAACGTTAGTTCCAGTGCATTAGTGTGAAACATGTCAATAATGAACGTAAGTTCTAGTGCAATAGTGTGAAACATGATTTTAATGCTGGGTTCATGCATTGTATTATGACCTATTTTTATCTTCACAGGTTTCTCCTTATGTGAGGGTAGACTGTAAAAGGAGTGCCCAGAATCTCAGTCAGTGACTTTATATACATTAATGGGTAGCCCAAGGGATTTCCCTTTGACCGAATAACAGACTGTTATGCATATTGTTGTAGGTTATTTGCATTTCATTCATATGCTGTGCACTTAAGGTTAATAATATGGGTGGGCGAAGCAAGTAAGTGGCTCGGGTTTGATTCTACTGCCCCAGTCTTTATTTGCTTGCCAGTGGTGTGTGTCAGACATTGTTATGCATCTGATGAAGGACCTGCGTGTCCGTAACATGTAGTGCTTCTATTTCACAATACACGCATCTTTGCAGCTAGTGCAGTGATACCTCTTCATTTATTTTAGGCTACAGTGGCTTGCAAAAGTATTCGGCCCCCTTGAAGTTTTCCACATTTTGTCACATTACTGCCACAAACATGCATCAATTTTATTGGAATTCCCTGTGAAAGACCAATACAAAGTGGTGTACAGGTGAGAAGTGGATCGAAAATCATACATAATTCCAAACATTTTTTACAAATAAATAACTGCAAAGTGGGGTGTGCGTAATTATTCGGCCCCCTGAGTCAATACTTTGTAGAACCACCTTTTGCTGCAATTACAGCTGCCAGTCTTTTAGGGTATGTCTCTACCAGCTTTGCACATCTAGAGACTGAAATCCTTGCCCATTCTTCTTTGCAAAACAGCTCCAGCTCAGTCAGATTAGATGGACAGCGTTTGTGAACAGCAGTTTTCAGATCTTGCCACAGATTCTCGATTGGATTTAGATCTGGACTTTGACTGGGCCATTCTAACACATAGATATGTTTTGTTTTAAACCATTCCATTGTTGCCCTGGCTTTATGTTTAGGGTCATTGTCCTGCTGGAAGGTGAACCTCCGCCCCAGTCCCAAGTCTTTTGTAGTCTCCAAGAGGTTTTCTTCCAAGTTTGCCCTGTATTTGACTCCATCCATTTTCCCATCAACTCTGACCAGCTTCCCTGTCCCTGCTGAAGAGATGCACCCCCCGAGCATGATGCTGCCACCACCATATTTGACAGTGGGGATGGTGTGTTCAGAGTGATGTGCAGTGTTAGTTTTCTGCCACACATAGCGTTTTGCATTTTGGCCAAAAAGTTCCATTTTGGTCTCATCTGAGCAGAGCACCTTCTTCCACATGGTTACTGTGTCCCCCACATGGCTTGTGGCAAACTGCAAACGGGACTTCTTATGCTTTTCTGTTAACAATGCCTTTCTTCTTGCCACTCTTCCATAAAGGCCAACTTTGTACAGTGCATGACTAATAGTTGTCCTATGGACAGAGTCTCCCACCTGAGCTGTAGATCTCTGCAGCTCGTCCAGAGTCACCATGGGCCTCTTGACTGCATTTCTGATCAGCGCTCTCCTTGTTCGGCCTGTGAGTTTAGGTGGATGGCATTGTCTTGGTAGGTTTACAGTTGTGCCATACTCCTTCCATTTCTGAATGATCGCTTGAACAGTGCTCCGTGGGATGTTCAAGGCTTTGGAAATCTTTTTGTAGCCTAAACCTGCTTTAAATTTCTCAATAACTTGATCCCTGACCTGTCTTGTGTGTTCTTTGGACTTCACGGTGTTGTTGCTCCCAATATTCTCTTAGACAACCTCTGAGGCCATCACAGAACAGCTGTATTTGTACTGACATTAGATTACACACAGGTGCACTCTATTTAGTCATTAGCACTCATCAGGCAATGTCTATAGGCAACTGACTGCACTCAGATCAAAGGGGGCCGAATAATTATGCACACACCACTTTGCAGTTATTTATTTGTAAAAATGTTTGGAATCATGTATGATTTTCGTTCCACTTCTCATGTGTACACCACTTTGTGTTGGTCTTTCATGTGGAATAAAATTGATTCATGTTTGTGGCAGTAATATGACAAAATGTGGAAAACTTCAAGGGGGCCGAATACTTTTGCAACCCACTGTATATCTGTGACCGTGGGAGCAATCCGGTTGAGGCTTGGCACAGGCAAATCCCAGGGAACAGTACACTTGGGCAGCTGTTTCCTTGGAATTCTGCATTTGTACGTATATCTTCACCCCTGGAACGAGAACAGTCCTCCTGTGGGGCACAGCTATACTGTAAGGAACAGGTAGTGCTGCAGATAATGTCAGTGCCATTTAACGTGTCAGTGAAACAAAAATAAACTTATGAGATAAATTCATTGTATGTTTAGTACGGATAATTAATAGAACATTAGTAGCAAAGAAAAGAGTCTCATATTTTTATTTTAAGTTTTATAGCTTTATTTATAACATTGCATCATTCTTCATGCAGTAATATTTGCAGTTTAGAAATCACACTCTGTATTTTAAGTTATAAAACAGAGCTAATGACCTTTTTAAACTTTCCTGTAGTAATATCTTATCTCAAGCTGTCTCTCGCTGTTTCTTGGCTATTTCTAATGTACAGCAAGAGGAGGCGCCCATAAGGTGTGTGTAGATCAAATATTTCTATATATGCAATATATATTTGATAGCTAGGTAAGAAAAAGATACTCTTACCTGCTACGAAAATTGAAGACAATTGTATAAAAATATAGTAATGTATTTGATTAGCACCTCGACAACGCGTTTCACGACAAAAGTCGCTTCCTCAGGTCATAGTGCTATAAAAAGATCAAAAGGATGGCTTTCAGACTAACCTATATATAAAAAAAATATCATAAATGTAGACATATCAAATAACAAATGTTTACTATGTTTTGTTTACAGTACACATCTTGTTTATGTTTACTAGTTCTATGCTGGTGCCCACTAGTCTTGGGCAGTGTGTGTATATACAATTGGCTGTATGTGTTTATTAACTACTTGCCGACCGCCTACTTCATATTGGCGGCGGCAAAGTGGCAGCCCCAGGACCACGTAACGCAGAATGGCGTCGGGTCCTGGGGGAGAGGATTGCGGGCGATCGCGCGCGCAGACTGCGCGCGCATCGCCTGCATTAGGCTCCGCCCACATGTGACGTCAACCCGCCGGCCAATCAGTAGCGCCGGCGGGTTGCAACGTTTTAAACTAGCCAATAGAAAGTGTATAATACGCTTTGTTAGGTAAACAAAGTGTGTTATACACGCTGCCTCCTCCCCGGTGGTCACAGCGCTCGATCGACCACCAGAGAGGAAGGCAGCACTGTAAGTGACACCACACACACACTGATCCTGCCCCCCCTGCACACTGATCGCCCACAGCACCCATCAGACCCCCCCCTGCCCACCCCCTGACAGCACTGTTTGCACCCAATCACCCCCCTAATCACCTATCAATCACCCCCTGTCACTAACTGTCAACACTATCTTTTAGATCAGGTCCTAAACTGCCCCCTGGGGGCCCTGATCACCCCCCCCCACACACACACACACACCCTCAGATCCTCCCCAACCCCCCCCCCCCCTGTGTACTGTATACAGCTATTCTCCCCTGTAATCACCTGTCAATCACCTGTCAATAACCTGTCAATCACCCATCGATAGAGTTGGGCCGAACGGTTCGCCGGCGAACGTGGTTCGCGCGAACGTAGGTGGTTCGCGTGCGGGTACCGCACGCGAACCTTTTGCGGAAGAAGTTCGGTTCGCCCCATAATGCACTGAGGGTCAACTTTGACCCTCTACATCACAGTCAGCAGGCCCAGTGTAGCCAATTAGGCTACACTAGCCCCTGGAGCCCCACCCCCCCTTATATAAGGCAGGCAGCGGCGGCCATTACGGCCACTCGTGTGCCTGCATTAGTGAGAGTAGGGCGAGCTGCTGCAGTCTCTCATATAGGGAAAGATTAGTTAGGCTTAACTTCTTCCTGGCTGCATACCTGTTCTGTTCAGTGAGCCCTCAGCCCACTGCATACCTGTACTGTGATCCTGCCACTGCATACCTGTTCAGTGATCCTGCCACTGCATACCTGTTCAGTGATCCTGCCACTGCATACCTATTCTGTTCAGTGAGCCCTCAGCCCACTGCATACCTGTACTGTGATCCTGCCACTCCATACCTGTTCAGTGATCCTGCCACTGCATACCTGTTCTGTTCAGTGAGCCCTCAGCCCACTGCATACCTGTACTGTGATCCTGCCACTGCATACCTGTTCAGTGATCCTGCCACTGCATACCTGTTCAGTGATCCTGCCACTGCATACCTGTTCTGTTCAGTGAGCCCTCAGCCCACTGCATACCTGTACTGTGATCCTGCCACTCCATACCTGTTCAGTGATCCTGCCACTGCATACCTGTTCTGTTCAGTGAGCCCTCAGCCCACTGCATACCTGTACTGTGATCCTGCCACTCCATACCTGTTCAGTGATCCTGCCACTGCATACCTGTTCAGTGATCCTGCCACTGCATACCTGTTCTGTGAACCCGCCACTGTATACCTGTTCTGTTCAGTGGACCCGCCACTGTATACCTGTTCTGTGAACCCGCCACTGTATACCTGTTCTGTTCAGTGGACCCGCCACTGTATACCTGTTCTGTTCAGTGGACCCGCCACTGTATACCTGTTCTGTTCAGTGGACCCGCCACTGTATACCTGTTCAGTGAACCCGCCACTGCATACCTGTTGTGTTCAGTGAACCTGCCACTGCATACCTGTTGTGTTCAGTGAACCTGCCACTGCATACCTGTTCTGTGAACCCGCCACTGTATACCTGTTCTGTTCAGTGGACCCGCCACTGTATACCTGTTCAGTGAACCCGCCACTGTATACCTGTTCTGTTCAGTGGACCCGCCACTGTATACCTGTTTAGTGAACACGCCACTGCATACCTATTGTGTTCAGTGATCCTGCCACTGCATACCTGTTCTGTGAACCCGCCACTGTATACCTGTTCTGTTCAGTGAACCCACCGCATCAGTGCGCATACCTGTGCAGTTAAGTGAACCCACCTACCTACGTGAGTGCACGCAGTGTGATATACCACTCCGTGCATACCCAATATGGACAAAACAGGTAGAGGAAGAGGAAGAGGTAGTGGCAGAGGCAGAGGAAGGCCACCCGGCAGGTCTGCGCGAGGTCGTGTAAATGTAATTTCGTGTGGACCTGGCCCACAGTACAGTGCTCGGAAGAAGGCACGTCCCATCACCTCCCAAGATTGTCAGGACGTGGTTGAGTATTTAGCGACACAGAACACCTCATCTTGCTCAGCCACCAGCGCTACTACTAGCACCACTTCCGCTGCATTTGACACTTCGCAAGAATTATTTAGTGTTGAAATCACTGATGCACAGCCATTGTTGTTACAGCCAGATGAATTTTCACCAGCTAATATGTCTGAGTTACGCGGCAACACTATGGATGTAACGTGTCAGGAGGATGAAGGACCTACTGATGGTGCAAGTTTGGATTTGTCTGAGGCAAGCGAAGCTGGGCAGGATGACTACGATGATGACGGTAATAGGGATCCTCTGTATGTTCCCAATAGAGGAGATGAAGAGGGGGACAGTTCAGAGGGGGAGTCAGAGAGTAGTAGGAGGAGAGAAGTTGCTGAAAGAAGCTGGGGCAGCTCTTCGTCAGAAACAGCTGGTGGCAGAGTCCGGCACCATGTATCGCCACCTATGTACAGCCAGCCAACTTGCCCTTCAGCATCAGCTGCTGAGGTCCCCATAGTGCCCACATCCCAGGGTGGCTCAGCGGTGTGGAAATTTTTTAATGTGTGTGCCTCAGATCGGACCAAAGCCATCTGTTCGCTCTGCCAACAAAAATTGAGCCGTGGAAAGGCCAACACTCACGTAGGGACAAGTGCCTTACGAAGGCACCTGGAGAAAAGGCACAAACAGCAATGGGATGGCCACCTGAGCAAAAGCAGCAGCAGCACACAAAAGAAAAGTCACCCTCCTTCTCCTCTTCCTCCTTCAGGTGCATCATCTGCTTCTGCCGCTTTCTCCTTTGCACCTTCACAGGCACCCTCCTCCACTCCGCCTCTGCCCTTGAGCGGTTCCTGCTCCTCTGCCCACAGCAGCAGTCAGGTGTCCGTGAAGGAAATGTTTGAGCGGAAGAAGCCACTTTTGGCCAGTCACCCCCTTGCCCGGCGTCTGACAGCTGGCGTGGCGGAACTGTTAGCTCGCCAGCTGTTACCATACCGGCTGGTGGACTCTGAGGCCTTCCGTAAATTTGTGGCCATCGGAACACCGCAGTGGAAGATGCCAGGCCGCACTTATTTTTCGAGAAAGGCCATACCCCAACTGCACCGTGAAGTTGAGAGGCAAGTGGTGTCATCTCTTGCGAAGAGCGTTGGGTCAAGGGTACACCTGACCACGGATGGCTGGTCTGCCAAGCACGGGCAGGGCCGCTACATTACCTACACAGCCCATTGGGTGAACCTGGTGGTGAACGATGGCAAGCAGAAAGCGGCGGACCAAATTGTGACACCTCCACGGCTTGCAGGCAGGCCTCCTGCCACCTCCTCTCCTCCTGCTACATGCTCTTCGCTGTCCTCCTCCTCCTCCTTGGCTGAGTGGCAGTTCTCCTCTCCAGCTACACAGCCCCAGCTCCGCAGGGCCTATGCTGCATGCCAGGTACGACGGTGTCACGCCATCTTAGACATGGCTTGTCTCAAAGCGGAGAGTCACACTGGAGCAGCTCTCCTGGCTGCTCTTAAGAAACAGGTGGATGAGTGGCTGACCCCGCACCACCTGGAGATAGGCAACGTGGTGTGCGACAACGGCAGCAATCTGCTTGCCGCTTTGCATATGGGGAAGCTGACACACATACCCTGCATGGCACATGTCATGAATCTAGTGGTTCAAAGATTTGTGGCAAAGTACCCTGGCTTAGCGGATGTCCTGAAGCAGGCCAGGAAGTTCTGTGGGCATTTGAGGCGCTCTTACACAGCCATGGCACGATTTGCAGAAATTCAGCGTAAAAACAACATGCCGGTGAGACGCCTCATTTGCGATAGCCCCACTCGCTGGAACTCGACCCTGCTCATGTTCTCCCGCCTGCTAGAACAGAAGAAAGCCGTCACCCAGTACCTCTACAACTGGAGTAGAACGAAACAGTCTGGGAAGATGGGGATGTTCTGGCCCGACAACTGGACACTGATGAAAAATGCATGCAGGCTCATGCGGCCGTTTGAGGAGGTGACCAACCTGGTGAGCCGCAGTGAGGGCACCATCAGCGACTTAATTCCCTACGCGTACTTCTTGGAGCGTGCTGTGCGTAGAGTGGCGGATGAAGCTGCGAATGAGCGTGACCAGGAACCGTTACGGCAGGAACAGGCATGGGACCAATTTTCATCAGACCCAGCTGTTTCCTCAACACCTGCGGCAGCACAGAGGGGGGAGGAGGAGGAAGAAGAGAGGTCGTGTGCAGAAGACGAGTCAGACTCAGAGGATGATGAGCAAGGTGTTTCTTTGGGGGAGGAGGAGGAGGAGGAGGAGGGGACAGCGGCAGGAGAACAACCGCAGCAGGCGTCGCAGGGGGCTTGTGCTGCTCAACCTTCCCGTGGTATTGTTCGCGGCTGGGGGGAGGAGGTTGACTTACCTGACGTCACTGAGGAAGAGCAAGAGGAGATGGAGGGTACTGGATCCGACTTTGTGCAGATGTCGTCTTTTATGCTGTCCTGCCTGTTGAGGGACCCCCGTATAAAAAACCTCAAGGGGAATGAGCTGTACTGGGTGGCCACACTACTAGACCCTCGGTACAGGCACAAAGTGGCGGACCTGTTACCAACTCACCGGAAGGTGGAAAGGATGCAGCACATGCAGAACCAGCTGTCAACTATGCTTTACAATGCCTTTAAGGGTGATGTGACGGCACAACGCCAGCAAGGTACCACTGCCACTAATCCTCCTCCCGTGTCCACGCAGTCAAAGACAGGATGCTCCAGCGATCTCATGGTGATGTCGGACATGCGGACGTTCTTTAGTCCAACGCCTCGCCGTAGCCCTTCCGGATCCACCCTCCACCAACGCCTCGACCGGCAGGTAGCCGACTACCTGGCCTTAAGTGTGGATGTAGACACTGCTGTGAACAGCGATGAGGAACCCTTGAACTACTGGGTGCGCAGGCTTGACCTGTGGCCAGAGCTGTCCCAATTTGCCATCCAACTTCTCTCCTGCCCTGCCGCAAGCGTCCTCTCAGAAAGGACCTTCAGCGCAGCTGGAGGCATTGTCACAGAGAAGAGAAGTCGCCTAAGTCACAAAAGTGTTAAGTACCTCACCTTTATCAAAATGAATGAGGCATGGATCCCGGAGGGCTGCTGCCCGCCCCAAGACTAAGTCAGTCCCCGCACACACAGCATCTCTGCCTGCACGCCGTGTGACTGGCTGCCTGGCCTGCCCCAAAAAGACTAAGTCGCTCCCAGTCCCTCCACACAGCATGTCTGCCTGCAGGCCGCTTCACTACCTTCTCCGCCACCACCAACAGGGTCCGGGACTCCAGGCGGATTGCTGAATTTTTTAGGCCGCTGCTAGCAGCGGCCGCTGTAATAATTTTTATGGTGCGTGTACATGACTGCCTAATTTTTCTGGCTGCACTGAGGGCAGCTGCAACAACAAAAGAAAAGGCATGTACATGCGCCCATTCCCCTTCGTGATCATTACCTTGCCGTGGTGAAGGGGCTTGCGTATCACAATGAAGCAATGACCGGCGCCTAGATGAGTGTCTCGGGGGGCACACAAAAGATAATAAGGTCGTTGCTTCATTGTGGTCAGACCAAATTTGATCAGCTGGACAGTCACTGTTCTGTCATTCAGCTACATCAGCCAGGCCGACCATATGGGCTGTAAAGCCACCAAAACCTGCACTCTCGCCATGGTGCGCACCAGTCCAGCACGGCCGTCACTAGTACAAACAGCTGTTTGCGGTGCGTTACACGGTGAGTTTGGTGTGTCAGTGTGAAGCAGTACCTTAATTACACTACCTGATTGATGTATACACATGCAAGATGTTTTAAAGCACTTTAGGCCTGTCATTTAGCATTCAATGTGATTTCTGCCCTTAAAACGCTGCTTTGCGTCAAATCCAGATTTTTCCCGGGGACTTTTGGCGTGTATCCCACTCCGCCATGCCCCCCTCCAGGTGTTAGACCCCTTGAAACATCTTTTTCATCACTTTTGTGGCCAGCATAATTATTTTTTTTTTCAAAGTTCGCATCCCCATTGAAGTCTATTGCGGTTCGCGAACTTTAACGCGAACCGAACGTTCCGCGAAAGTTCGCGAACCCGGTTCGCGAACCTAAAATCGGAGGTTCGGCCCAACTCTACCCATCGATCACCCCTGTCATCACCTGTCACTGCCACCCATCAAATTAGACCCTAACCTGCCCCTTGCGGGCATCTGATCACCCACCCACACGCTCAGATCGCCCACAGGCCCACCCTCATAACACCTCCCAAGTGCATTGTTTACATCTGTTCTCTCCTCTAAACACCTACTGATCACCCATCAATCACCCATCAATCACCCCCTGTCACTACCTGTCACTGCTACCCATCAGATCAGTCCCTAATCTGACCCTTTTGGGCACCCAATCACCCGCCCACCCCCTCAGAATGCCCTGAGACCCCCTCTGATCAACTTGCCAGTGCATTGCTTGCATATATTCTACCCTGTAATTACCTTCTGATCACCTATCAATCACCCCGTCACCCCCTGTCACTGCTAGCCATCAGATTAGACCCTAATCTGCCACCCACCCACTGGAACCCTTAGATCGCCCACAGACCCCCCTCCCCCCCCCCTCCCCGCCAGTGCATTGCTTGTGTATATTCTCCCCTGTAATTACCTACCGATCACCTATCAATCACCCCGTCACCACCTGTCACTGCGGGCTCCTGATCACCCTCCCCCCTGCCCTTAGATCTCCCTCTGATCACTCCACCCTGCCCTAGATCACCCTC
This sequence comes from Hyperolius riggenbachi, assembly GCF_040937935.1. Taxonomy (NCBI): domain Eukaryota; kingdom Metazoa; phylum Chordata; class Amphibia; order Anura; family Hyperoliidae; genus Hyperolius; species Hyperolius riggenbachi. The sequence continues at coordinate 159,928,807 of NC_090650.1, forward strand.
CTGCCATTGTGTACATCTAATCTCCTGTCTGTAACGCTTGATTGTGCTTTGATTGGCTCCAATTGTCTCAATTTCCCTGTGACTGACTTAGATTGTCCCGTGATTGGTTTTTGATTGCCCCGTGATTGGTTTTTGATTGTCCCTCGATTGGTTTTTTTAATTGTCCTGTGATTGGCTTCGATTGTCCTGTGATTGGCTTCGATTGTGCTGTGATTGGCTTCGATTGTCCCGTGATTGGCGCGATTGTCCCGTGATTGGCTTCAATTGTCCCGTGATTGGCTTCGATTGTCCCGTGATTGGCTTCGATTGTCCCGTGATTGGTTTTCGATTGTCCCGTGATTGGTTTTCGATTGTCTCGTGATTGGCTTTGATTGCCCCGTGATTGGCTTTGATTGCGCTGATTGGCTGTGATTGCCCTCTAATCACTCTTATTGGCTCTAATTGTGTTGTAATTGCCTTGATTGCCCTCTGATTGTCTGTGATTTTTTCTGATTGCCCCCATTGCTGTCTGATTGCCCCCTCATTACCCCCCCCGGTCACTATCCTAGTGATCTAAAACAGTGTTTTTAGTATCACTAGTGTTAACAGTTAGGCCAGTTAGCTAGGCCCCTGTGTTAGTGTCAGTTAGCGCTCAGCCCACCACACCACAGTCACTAATTAGTCGCTGATTAGCGTCATCACTGTCGCTAATCAGCATTGGTACTATATAGTATCTGTAAGTGATCATTACTGATCGCACACAGATCTATATTGGGGTCACTAGGATCCACTAAAAACGCAGTGTTTGCCGATCAGGCCTGATCGTTCGCCTGCACTTGCGTTCAGCCCGCCCCACCGCAGTGACAGAATTTTTTTTTCTGATCACTGCAAAAAACACTGTACAATAGCTGTGCCACTGTAAAGATCAGTTTTGATTTTTTTTTTTCAAAACTCAGTGACCACAGTTTTCTGCTCCGCAAGTACTCCCTTTTGCTAGGTAGGTGCTCTTTTTCCTGGGTAGTCTCAGAGGAATACCCCCTAAATTTAGCAGCCCACCATGGCAAGAAAGGGGTATTCCGATGATGAAGTGTACAGGTACATGGCCCAGTTGGATGAGGACAATTGGGACGTCTCATCCGACGAATCTTCTGGGTCAGTGTACGAACCTGTGGCCAGCAGTGGCTCGCTGACCGATAGCGATAACAAGGTTGAGGTCCCGGCTAGAGCCAGGCGTACCACACCCCATGTCACTGGACCGCAGGTGGTGCAGGATCTGCCTCAAGGGCAGCAAGGTGGTGCTAGCGCTGGTCTGAGGTTTCATGGTGAGGCATACATCAGCAGCGCAGCATCTCCTGGACCTAGCACCAGTACTTCCGTAGACCCTGGTGAAGTGGTGAGCACCAGAAGGGAAGTTGAAACTGGTTCGGTGGCACGTGCATTAAGACCCGAGTCGCAGCCACCAAGAAAACGGGCCCGTACTACCCATAGTCTTCCAGAGGTGCTGACAAATCCCAATTGGCAATCCCCTGGTTCCGCCGCACCTGTACTGCCCCCTTACACCGCCCAGTCTGGAGTCCAGGTGGAGACAGATAATCTAGGAATGGCCCTAGACTTTTTTCATCTGTTCTTCACCGAGGATCTCCACGACTTAATTGTGGCTGAGACCAACCGTTATGCTACACAATACATCACCGACAACCCGGATAAGTACTATGCCCAGGCTTACCGGTGGAAACCACTTCAAGTTTCCGAACTTAAAACTTTTTTGGGCCTTCTCCTTAACATGGGTCTAGTCAAATTGAATGTATTGCGGTCTTATTGGTCTACGCGCCCAATATATCACCTGCCCATGTTCTCTGCTGTCATGTCCAGGACACGATTTGAGATGATTCTGCGCTTCCTGCACTTCAATGACAACACAACCTGTCATCGAAGTGACCACCCTGCTTATGACCACATGTCATCAAAATTTGCAGATGCTTATACCCCTGAACAGCACATCTGTGTAGACGAGTCCCTCATACATTTTACCGGGCGCCTTGGCATCAAACAGTACATCCCAAGCAAGCGCACCCGGTATGGGGTGAAACTGTATAAGCTCTGTGAAAGGGCCACAGGCTATACTTATGGTTTTAGGGTCTATGAGGGAAAAGACTCAAAATTGGAGACGGTCAGATGCCCTGACTACCTGGGGAGCAGTGGCAAGATTGTGTGGGACTTGGTGTCACCTTTGTTCCAGGAGGGGTACCATCTTTATGTGGACAACTTCTACACAAGTGTGGCCCTCTATCAGCATTTAAAGATAGAAGGGATCCACTGCTGTGGCACCGTGCGGCCTAGTCGCCGGGGCTTCCCCCAACGGCTCGTTAGTACACGGCTTGCACGGGGGAAGAGGGCTGCCTTGCGTACAGATGACCTGCTCATGGTGAAATGGAAGGACAAGAGGGATGTTTACCTTCTGTCCACCATTCACACAGACACGACAGTCCAAATTCAACGGGCAACTGAGGTCACTGAAAAACCCCTCGCCGTCCACGACTATAATGCTTACATGGGAGGGGTGGACTTCTGTGACCAGATGTTAGGGCTCTATTTAGTTTCCCGCAAAACCAGACGCTGGTATAAAAAAGTGTCTGTTTATCTAATTCAATTGGGTATTTACAACAGCTTTGTTCTCTACAGTAAGGCTGGGAGAACTGGAGCACTCTTTAAATTCCAGGAAGACATCGTTATGGAACTCCTGTATCCAGGAGGTGCCGTGGCCCAACCCCAAAATGCAGTTAGCCGGCTGCATGAAAGGCACTATGCCTTTCCCATTCCGAGTGCCCCAAATCAACGCACCCCAAGAAAACGTTGTCGTGTCTGCAGCAGGGCTTGGACAAGGCGTGACACCTCCGTTTACTGTCCCATGTGTCCTGACCAGCCTGGCCTATGCCTAGGGGAGTGTTTCCAGAGGTATCATGAGCAGATACACTTTTAGAGAGTAGGGAACTCCAGACATAGCAGTAGGCACACAAGGGTCTCTGTGCTATTTCACACTGGCGTGATGCGTTAGGGAAAATTGCCTAGCGAAAGTCACACTTTGCGGTCCCCCCCTACGCCGGAAGTGCTTGACTTAACGCTAGTGCATGCCTACGTTACTGCGTGACTTCTGCGGCAATTTGGGTCGGCCCGGAAGTCATGTTAGTCTACGGCGACGCATTTACTTTCTAGGCCGAATGCGATTACTGTCGAATGCTACTCTAGCGGTATTCCCTGAAGGTCTGTTTGGGGCGATGCGGTGCGCGCGACCCACCGGATACGCCAATATGCAGTGTGAACCCAGACATCAGGTTTCCAGAGACCCTAATACACAGTGCTGCCAGAAACCTCTCCTTTCACTTGGGACAAAGTGCATAATGTACTTCGCCACATCTCTGTGCGATTTGCACTTTGCACATTGTCCCATGGGGGACGAGAGGTTTGTCCTCAGAAAGGTAAGAAAAAAACAAACAAAAAAAAAAAACAGGTAAGCAAAAAAGTTAATGTTTGGTTCCCAATGTTAATGTTTGGGTTAAAAATGTTCATTAAAGTTTATAAAAGTTGATGTTAATGAAGTTATTGCTTTGCTGCTTGCTTGTTATTTGTGTGTGTGTTTTTCTCTCTTTTTTTCCATCCTTTACCCTTCCAGGTGGACCGACCGACCGACCGACCGACCGACCAACCAGCTGCAGCACTGATGGTGCATCCTGACAGAAGCATTGTGTGTCTGTCAGATTACACACAAGTCGGTGCATGCAGCGCTGCAGGATGAGATTTCTCCTCCGCAGTAAAAAAGATACGTTTGCCGAGGCGTATGAGCTGAGGGGCGGTGTCGGAGCTCCTATGCTTTGGCAAGCACTTTGTATCAAAAAAGAACTCTGGCAATGATTTGTTCATCCACATCGATCGGTGTGAATGGATAAATCGGCTTTGCCAGGGCATACGAGCTGAGTGGGTGGACGTTTTTGGGTGGCAGCTCCTATGTCCTGGCAGACGCCTTCCCCTCTTTTTTTTCCACATTTTTTTGGCAGATATTTTTTCATCCACATTGATTGATTGATTGATTGACTGTCATTTTTCCTTTCAGCCCAGAGTGCATTACCCTTATACCCAATATAAGGAGTATAGCAGAAACTCCTAATACTGGCCATACATGTAATGATTGCAGAGACCCTAAAATGCCAGGAGAGACCCCACGAATGATGCCATTTTGGAAAGAGGACATCCCAAAGTATTCCGTGAGGTGCATGGTGAGTTCATAGAATATTTTATTTTTTGTCACAAGTTAGCAGAAATTGTTGTATGTTTTTTTCATAAAATTTCATTTTCTGCTCACTTATGACAAAAAATTAAATTTTCTATGAACTCACCATGCCCCTCATGGAATACCTTGGGGTGTCTTCTTTCCAAAATGGGGTCATTTGTGGGGTTTGTTCACGGTCCTGGCATGTGGGGGGGGGGGGGTGCTAAATTGTGAGCACCCCTGTAAAGCCTAAAGGTGCTCATTGGACTTTGGGCCCCTTTGCGCAACTAGGCTGCTAAAAAAGTGTCACACATGCAGTATTGCCATACTCAGGAGAAGTAGTATAATGTGTTTTGGGGTGTATTTTTACACATACACATGCTGGGTGGGAGAAATAGCTCTGTAAGTGGACAATTATGTGTAAAAAAATCAAAAAATTCTCATTTACAGAGCTATTTCTACCACCCAGCATGGGTATGTGTAAAAATACACTGCAAAACAAATTATACTACTTCTCCTGAGTACGGCGATACCTCATGTGTGGCACTTTTTTGCACCCTAACTGCGCTAAGGGGCCCAAAGTCCAATGAGTACCTTTAAGATTTCACAGGTCATTTTGCGACATTTGGTTTCAAGACTACTCCTCACGGTTTAGGGCCCCTAAAATTCCAGGGCAGTATAGGAACCCCACAAGTGACCCCATTTTAGAAAGAACACACCCCAAGGTATTCCGTTAGGAGTATGGTGAGTTCATAGAAGATTTTATTTTTTTGTCACAAGTTAGCGGATATTGATTTTAATTGTTTTTTTTTTCACAAAGTGTCATTTTCCGTTAACTTGTGACAAAAAATAAAATCTTCTATGAACTCACCATACTCCTAACGGAACACCTTGGGGTGTCTTCTTTCTAAAATGGGGTCACTTGTGGGGTTCCTATACTGCCCTGGGATTTTAGGGGCCCTAAACAGTGAGGAGTAGTCTTGAAACCAAATGTCGCAAAATGACCTGTGAAATCCTAAAGGTACTCATTGGACTTTGGGCCCCTTAGCGCAGTTAGGGTGCAAAAAAGTGCCACACATGTGGTATCGCCGTACTCAGGAGAAGTAGTATAATGTGTTTCGGGGTGTATTTTTACACATACCCATGCTGAGTGGGAGAAATATCTCTGTAAATGGACAATTGTGTGTAAAAAAAATCAAAAAATTGTCATTTACAGAGATATTTCTCCCACCCAGCATGGGTATGTGTAAAAATACACCCCAAAACACATTATACTACTTCTCCTGAGTACGGCGATACCACATGTGTGACACTTTTTTGCAACCTAACTGCGCTAAGGGGCCCTAAGTCCAATGAGCACCTTTAGGCTTTACAATTTAGCACCCCACAAAATGCCAGGACAGTAAACACACCCCACAAATGACCCCATTTTGGAAAGTAGACAATTCAAGGTATTCAGAGAGGAGCATAGTGAGTCCGTGGCAGATTTCATTTTTTTTTTGTCGCAAGTTAGAAGAAATGGAAACTTTTTTATCCTTTTTTTTGTCACAAAGTGTCATTTTCCGCTAACTTGTGACAAAAAATAAAATCTTCTATGAACTCACTATGCCTCTCAGTGAATACTTTGGGATGTCTTCTTTCCAAAATGGGGTCATTTGGGGGGTATTTATACTATCCTGGAATTTTAGCACCTCATGAAACATGACAGGTGGTTAGAAAAGGCAGAGATGCTTTAAAATGGGAAAATTCGCTTTTTGCACCATAGGTTGTAAACGCAATAACTTTTACCCAATCCAATAAATATACACTGAATGGATTTTTTTTTTATCAAAGACATGTAGCAGAATAACTTTCGTGCTCAAATGTATAGGAAATTTTACTTTATTTGAAAAATGTCAGCACAGAAAGTAAAAAAAGGAATTTTTTTGACAAAATTCATGTCTTTTTTGATGAATATAATAAAAAGTAAAAATCACAGCAGCAATCAAATAGCACCAAAAGAAAGCTTTATCAGTGACAAGAAAAGAAGGTAAAATTCATTTAGGTGGTAGGTTGTATGACCGAGCAATAAACCGTGAAAGCTGCAGTGGTCTGAATGGAAAAAAATGCTCTGGTCCTTAAGGGGTTTTATGACTGCAGTCCTTAAGTGGTTAATTAGATGCCTAAAATCCATCAATTTACTTTATGTATATACTTTATTTATATTTTACTCTTAACTCTCGGCGTTTATTGCTTATTATGTTTTGTACAGTTTTACTCCCATCCAGGGGCGCCGCGAGGCATAAAGCGAACCAAGCGGTCGCTTGGGGCCTCAAGATCGTAGGGGCCTCAGCGGCTCAGTGACGTCGGCGTGACGTCACTGTTTTCCCGCAGCCCCGCGGGGCTGGCAGAGCAGAGTAGGGCAGGGCTACGGGAAGATGGCCGCCGCCGAAGCCCTGCTCTGGAGACTATTTATGCCTCCAGTACAGGGCTTCGGGTGGCCATCTTCTCGTAGCCCTGATTCAATCAGCGCGGGAGATTGGAGGAGGAAGGGAGCTCCGTGGGAACTGCGCGCCTGAGGAGCCGGCCAGGAGAGGAGACGGGGAGAGAAGACTTCTGCCAGTGCCAGGTGCCAGGTGAGTAAATTCTTTTCTTTTTGCAGCTCTGAAAATGTGCCCTAATTGCGTTTGATATCTGCTGAACTGTTCCCTAATTGTGTTTGATTTCTGCTGAACTGTGCCCTAATTGTGTTTGATTTCTGCTGAACTGTTCCCTAATTGTGTTTGATTTCTGCTGAACTGTGCCCTAATTGTGTTTGATTTCGGCTGAACTGTGCCCTAATTGTGTTTGATTTCTGCTGAACTGTGCCCTAATTGTGTTTGATTTCTGCTGAACTGTGCCCTAATTGCGTTTGATTTCTGCTGAACTGTTCCCTAATTGTGTTTGATTGCTGCTGAAAATGTGCTCTAATTGCGTTTGATATCTGCTGAAAATGTGCCCTAATTGCGTTTGATTTCTGCTGAACTGTGCCCTAATTGCGTTTGATTTCTGCTGAACTGTGCCCTAATTGCATTTGATTTCTGATGAAAATGTGCCCTAATTGCGTTTGATTTCTGCTGAAAAAATGTGCCCAAATTGCGTTTGATTTCTGCTGAAATGTGGCCCTAATTGCGTTTGATTTCTGCTGAAAATGTGCCATAATTGCGTTTGATTTCTGCTGAAAATGTGCCCAAATTGCGTTTGATTTCTGCTGAAATGTGGCCCAAATTGCATTTGATTTCTGCTGAAAATGTGCCCAAATTGCGTTTGATTTCTGCTGAAAATGTGCCCTAATTTCGTTTGATTTCTGCTAAAAATGTGCCCAAATTGCGTTTGATTTCTGCTGAAATGTGGCCCTAATTGCGTTTGATTTCTGCTGAAAATGTGCCATAATTGCGTTTGATTTCTGGTGAAAATGTGCCCAAATTGCGTTTGATTTCTGCTGAAATGTGGCCCAAATTGCGTTTGATTTCTGCTGAAATGTGGCCCAAATTCTGTTTGTTTTCTGTTGAAATGTTGCACAAATTGCGTTTGTTTTCTGCTGAAATGTTGCACAAATTGCGTTTTTATTTTCTGGTGTCTGGGGTAACTGTTGCTGCATTTATTATTTAATGGTCATAGTTGGCTATATTTGCTGTGCTACGGTTAAGCTCCGCCCATACAATGTCATGGCCAAATCCATCTTTTGGCGCGCGCCTCAATCACCCCCACATCCATTTTCCCAGCAAACAGCCCCGCCCCAATCCGCCCTCCAGCTCCACCCACATGTCATGGCCACACCCACTTATACGGGATAGCCACACCCATTTTTTGCCGCGGCAGGATAGGGCCACTTCCTACAGTCCGCTTGGGGCCACAAAAACCTTAGCTGCACCCCTGCTCCCATCTACTGGCCGATTTTATTATTGCAACAGTTGGTATATATACATATATACATCTTTTACAGGGATCCTTTTTCCCTTGCCATATTATTATGACTTATGCATTTTAATTATATATATTAGTCGTATATGTAATTACATAGTCAATGTACGGGCATTTTTGATATCTTATTATTGGTTTTATGTGCAATCTCTCTTTGTTATTTGATATGTCTACATTTATGGTATTTTTTTACATATATGCTAGTCTGAAAGCCATCCTTTTGATCTTTTTATAGCACTTTATATGACCTGAGGAAGCGACTTTTGTCATGAAACGCGTTGTCGAGGTGCTAATCAAATAAATTACTATATTTTTATACAATTGTCTTCAATTTTCATAGCAGGTAAGAGTATGTTTTTCTTACCTAGTTATCAAATATATATTGCATATATAGAAATATTTGATCTACACACACCTTATGGGCGCCTCCTCTTGCTGTACATTACTACCTGTGACCCTAGTATTCTAGCTAGGGGCAGCATTCCTACTTCCCTGTAGGACGCTTTTTTTCAGGAGCAGCGACCAAAAAAGGCCGAGTGGAGACGGTACTTCTCCACATGCGTTGGAGGTGGTTGCTCTTTACAAGCAACCCACACTTGTGAGTATAATATATCTTTTTCTGAATATCGACCATTGAGTGACGTTATCACACGATACTGGGCTCCTGGTGTCCCTGTGTTTTTTGTTGTTTTCAACTGGCCTGTATCTTGGCTATTTCAGCTATTTAGAAAACAGGACTGAGTTTGACCAAGCTGGTTTAATAGCTCAGAGAAGCTCTTTTGCAAAGATAACAGCTCAAGTGTTTTAACGCTTCCTGTATTAGAAAACAACATGAGACTTTTGTCTTTGCTACTACTAAAATTATATTTCTTATCTGTACTCCACATGCAATTCATTATCTCATATGTTTATTTTCACTTCAGTGTCACTTTAACCACTTCCAAAACATAGGTCTATTCCCCTTCAAAACCAGAGCAATTTTCACATCATGGTCCTCCCATTCATCTGGCAATAACTTTATCGCTACTTATCACACTGAAAATATATATATATACATGGATATACATTTTTGCAAGGCAAGAGACAAACTAAGCTTTATTTGGGCAATACTTTTTGCTAAGAATTATTTTATTTTAAATGCATTTTACAGCGAAGAAAAATATATATATTTTTTATTCATCATTTCTCAGCTTTGAGCCATTGACTATCATTCATAAAAGTGTGGTCGGTAAAGAAAATAAGTGAAGGAAAACACTGCATTCGGTATTTTAGACTTCTGTGTGCTCATTCATAAAAATGTGTACAGTTGCGATAGCAGTGCGGTGATTTCCCGCACTAGGCTGGCTCTAGGCTGACGTAACAGGAGAAGCTGCCTCAGTCTCTCCGTGTGCTGCTCTCACTGCTGCTGCTTGGGAGGTCCGTCTCCATTGCCTTAGCTGTAATCCGCATGCTTATCGCTACTTCCAAGGGAGCGGTAATCTCCGTCCTCATACCGCTTGCTCTTATCTTTATGAATTGACATTTAGTAACATTTGTTAAGATAATTACCGCACAAGGCGGTAATTTATCGCTCTGCTCGGGAATGTCAGCTTTTCGTGCGGAAACAGCCTTTATGAATAGACATTTTGCTATGTGCTCGGTAAAGTCAGTGGTTTTCAGCATTTCCCCATGCAGGAATGCTTTATGAATGATAGCCATTGTACTTTAAAAATAAAATGTGCTATTGTAGATAAAACCAATACTGTAACGATCGGTGTCAGCACACAGAGAGAATCTGATTATTGGTAATCTGCAGTATCACCAAAAATACAGATATATACCTGATTATTGATGATCTGCAGAATCAACGATAATCCAAGTATAGCTAACCTCTGGACACCTATGTAATGTGAGTGTTTTGGTGCAACAGTAATGACTTTGAGTGAGACCACCCGAGGAGCAGGTGGTTTTTGGCAGTATGGGCAATACTGCTTTTAGAGAAGAGCAAAAACCTTCCAGCAGCCTGAGACCTCCAAAGGGGTGGAGTCCCAGGCTGAAGGTAGGAAGGACCTATGAGTGAGTGACACCTGAAAGGTGGATGTCACTAGCAGATCTGGAGACTATCTCTTATGGAGAGAGATAGCTCTCGGGGTCGGGCAAGCCAGGTCGGCAACACACGGAAAGACAAGGTACAGAGACAGAAGGCTGATTCGGTATCCAAAGGCAGGCAGGGTCGGCAACAGATAATCAGATATGCGTAGGTACCAAATCAGAGAGCAGAGGGATAGTCAGGAAAGCAGTAGGTCATAACAGATATCAAACAATGCCTAGTCTTGGGTGTGAGGTCTGTGGTCTCTACACCCTGGAACTAGTCTGGTGTATAATAAGATGGTACACAGTATCCCTAGTCTTGGGTGTGAGGTCCGTGGTCTCTACACCCTGGAACTAGTCTGAAGTATAACAGAATGATAACACAAGTCCCTAAGCTTGGGTGTGAGGTCCGTAGTCTCGACACCCTGGAACTAGTCTGAATAATAACACAATGATAACACAAGTTCCCTAATCTTGGGTGTGAGGTCCGTAGTCTCGACACCCTGGAACTAGTCTGAATAATAACACAATGATAAACAGAAGTAATCTGGCTCAGTGTGAATTACCAGGTCCTCCTGGTTGAAACACACTGTGGGATCTGACTAAGGTCTGAGTGCTTCCACGTAAGTGTTCGCAACGGCAGACAACTTGAGACTGAGCAGAAGTAACTATATATAGAGCAGCGCTCTCCGGCGCCACCCATCATTGATTGATCAATAGTCACTTGTTCTGAGGTCAGATGACCGGCTTGGTCAGCTGATCCCTCCTTGGCTTGTCATAAACGTTCTGCCTCTCAGCGCGCGCGCGCATATTCCTGAATCTGTGTGAACTAACAGACCCAGCTACACCAGACGCACGCTATTGCGTGCAAACCGCCGCGCTGGACGTGGAATCAGCCGCCTTGCTGTCAGTACACGCGGCGGCTTTTCCGTGTTCCCTTACAAATACATTTTATTTTTCCATTTGCCCTGGTTATTACAATGTTTAAATTGTGTCTTTAGTACACTGTATGGCAAAAATATTTAATTTGAAAATAAAGGTGTCATTTTTTCCATTTAGTGGTTCTTTATACTGTAACAATATTTGCAAGCCTTTATTTACAAAAATAACAGTAATATACTCTCATGACATACAAATTTAAAAAGTCCCTAAGGTAACTATTTATGTTTTTTTTTTAAATGATGTATTTTATTTACAAGTGTTTTATTTTGGTAACTATGGGGTAGAGGTGAAAATGTTTAAAAAATAATAAAAATGTATTGAATTTTTGTATGTAATAGTGTATTGCAGTGTATTTGGGTTTATTTTTACTGTTTGGCCACAAGATGGCTTAGTTCCCGAGTACTCGCTTAGTTCCCGAGTACTGTAAACAGGAGACAGGAAGTAGTGTGTGTAAAACGTTACTTTTTATTCATCACAAGCACTGTGATCGGGTTTGGGAACACCTGTTTCCCATTCACCAGTTAAGGAACGATGGGATTGTGACGAAGGTGGATGAAAACGGTGTGGCGATCGTGAACTGCGTTGGTAAGTAAACAATACATATATCTACACCCCTGATCTGCAAGTGAAGTATACAGGGGTGTATATATACTGTACGTAGCAAAGATCTAGAAATGGTTAAATACATAATAATATGGCAGCATATAAGACTATGGCATGATTAGACTGTAAGCTCCTCTGAGGACCATCAGTGACATGACTATGTACTCTGTAAAGTGCTGCAGAAGGTGTCAGTGCTCTATAAATAAACACTAATAATGGTGCTCCTTTTTCTAGCTCCCCTGTAGCAGAGCCAGATCATCCACAAGGCAACTTAGGCATTTAGGGCCGACGCTATCATAGAGGCAAAGGGGGCAATTGCCTCAGGGCCCCAGAGTCTGTAGGGATCCCCAACTTAACTTTTGCTGCCTTGAGTCCCTGTAGAGTGTTCAGCAGAGTAGTGCTTCACCTGTCCGGGCTCCGTGCACTCCTGTCTTCATCCACCGCTGGCTACATCTTCTCTGTGACCTGTGGCATGATATTGCATAATAGCATGGCCAGGTCATGGAGGAGAAATGCTCCTGTGAGGATGAAGTCTGGGAGTGCATGGAGCCATGTACTGACAGAGGAGTGTGCCCACTAGTACAGGGAGCACAGTTAAGTTGGGGGTAGAAGAAAGGAAAGCAGCCAGCTCAGAGGGGAAATTTGGCTACAATAAAAGGCCCATCATGCTGCTTTCTGGTTTGGGGGTGTCTGTCAGGTGGCCACCAGATTTATTTGGCTGGGGGTCCCATTCTTACTAGAACCAACTCTTTAGGCATTTGCCTAGGGTCTGTCTCCGGGCCTGGTTTATGCTAATTCCATACCATTCTTACCATAAAAAGCCAAACATCCATCAAGTGTGGGCCCAAAGTTGTGGCTTGCTTAGGGCCCTATTTCACTTAATTGGTCTCTGCCCTGTATTGTCCCCAGTTATAGTATTGTAGCAGAATGCTTCCAGAGTGGAGAAAAGCTTGTAGTCAGAAAGTAATTGAAGCTTGAAACTTTTCTTTCTTTTTTTCCCCAGCTCATGCATCCTGTAAGGCTATATTCACAGTGGAAGCTGCATTGCATTTCCTGTAAATGCAATGGAACTAAAACCTTGCACCACATATTACACGACCTATGGTATAAGTCTTATACAGTAAAGCAGTTTTGATAGGGGGGGGGGGATATTTTTTGACATTTGGGAGCAATTAAACCTAAAAACTGCATTATATATACACACACCCACACACACATACGAGATATAAACAACCTGACAATCCTTTTGCATTTCGTTGCATACCAACAACCTGCACTCTTCCAGCCCAATGTGTGAATGCAGAGTATAGAGCAGCAGAAGCTGTGCTCTCATCACTCTCTTTCTGATCGTCCTGCCTGTGTGCAGTGTGCATTTCATGGTTAAAGTGGCGATTCCTGGATTTATTGTCCAGATGTTGTTTCTGTCATTATTAATTCAGTCCAGATGTATATGTTTGTTTGTGAAGGCCTGAATAAGGTTCTACTGGTAACAAGTCGACGTGGTCGCCTTAAACAAACCATTAATGATCTTCAATTGATTTCTGCACTTTATTGTTCAACATGGTGTAATAGATAGCGGAGATGCCGCCGCAGCGGTGAGCGGCATGGCGGCTGTCTCCGCGTCTCAGCCGGCGGCCTCCGCCACGCAATTACATGGTGGAGTTTAGCCTGGTCCTTCAGTTGCACATAGACTGAGAGCTACGCGCCAGGCGACAGGACCTTTATGCGAATAGAAGGGGAGTCAGCTGATCGGCCGGTCAGCTGACTCCAGCAGTGTTCCTGATTGGCTGAGTGACTGGGGCGGCGCTGTGGGGCGCTCTCAGTATATATAGGACCTGCCTGTCAGTAGCTCCTCGTCTGCTGTTGCAAATGCTACGTGTTAGCACTCAGCCCTTAGTCAGATCCCAAAGTGTGCTAGAACCAGCAGGAGCTGGGGATCCACACTCTGTTGATAGCTAAAGTACTAATTGAAGTGTATTATTTGTTATGACCTTCTGCTAGCTTTGACTACTCTGCCTACTGATTCTGTGCTTCTGCCTATCTGATCCTGTTGCCGACTCAGCCTGAACACTACTCTGATTTAGCCTTCTGTCTTTGTACTGTATCTGTCCGTTTGTTTCCGAATCTGCTTGTCTGACTCTCCTGCCCTCACCAGTGAGCCTAGTCCCTGGTGAGGGATTCTCTGTACAGCTTAATCACCTGCTCCTCAGGTGACCAGTAGCTGCAGTACAGTCTTAATCACCTGCTCCTCAGGTGACCAGTAGCTGCAGTACAGTCTTAATCACCTGCTCCTCAGGTGACTAGTAACCACGGTACTGTCCTCATCACCTGCTCCTCAGGTGATTAGGAGCTGCAGTACAGTCTTGATCTCCTGCCCCTCAGGTGATCACCTGCTGCAGTGCAGTCTGAATCACCCGCTCCACGGGTGATCAGTACACGTTGTCTTACTGTGCACCACCCGCTCCTCGGGTGAACCGATTACTAGTTCATCTGAATCTCCGGCTTGCTGGAGTGCTGATCCCTGTGTTCTATAGAGATATCTCCCTCTACTAGCCCCTCTGGGGGAGTTGGTATCTCTATCTGTATTACTGTTGCACCAAACACCAATCTTTACATCTGGTGGTCCTGTGTCTCGCTATACTGGCATTATTGGTGATTCTGCAGATCACTACATAATCAGGTATAGCATCTGTATTATTGGTGATACTGCAGATCACCAATAATCAGAAAATCTCTTCTTGCTGACACCAATCATTACACATGGGATGTTTCTTTAAAGATTAATCCTTTTATTTTATTTTTTTCAAACTCAGCATACCTTTTCAGGTTATAGCCCGACCTTTGCCCGGAGTATCATCGCATTGCTCCAAGGTTGGGGTAGTTAGCATCACAGTTTGAAAAGAAGAGTTTCCTCATTCCTTGTAATATTATTATAATCAGGTTTATTAAAAATTACTTTATATCATACATAAAAAAGTAATGGTAAAAAACACTAAACTGAAGGAAGAATACTTCCGACTGTTTTTTCTTACCAATAGGAAGTTTCTTTTCCCATGGAAAAGAAAAATAGTCCTGATTATGTTAGTAAATTTCTCACCCATTTCTGGTAAGGTTAGAGATCCGTTCATCTGAGCTCAATGCACAGATTCCCCACATTTCATCCATACATGTCATCCATTCATCAAAATCTAATGGATCGGGGATGAATCTTTATGAAGAGTTGTGAACTATTTTTGCACTTTTGATATATTGTGAGGAAATGCGGAAAAGCCGCCGCTAATACTCAGAGTGAGGCGGCTGACTCCGCGTTCAACATGGCAGCTGGCGCGCAGTCGGAGCGCGGAGAAACCGCCGCATGCTCAAACAACAGGGCGGCGGATTCCGCGTCCAATGCGGCAAGTTGCACGCATAGGCCTGCTCCTCTCAGTAATGCGGAATGCGGAGAAAACGCCGCACGCACGGACAGCGGTGCAGCGGTTTCCGCATCCAACACAGCAGAAACATTACAACACTTGACTGGTGTGGCTGGGACTGATAGTCCACACTGGTTTAGGAGGACGCGCGCGCACAGAGAGGCAGGGCCTTTATGGCAGTCAGAAGGGGGTCAGCTGACCAAGCCGGTCAGCTGACAATTTCAGCAACTTTCATTGGTCCAGCACTTAGGGGAGGCGCTGGAGAGCGCTAGTGTATATATACTGGGTGCTGGTCATTCATCTGGTGTCTGGCGTTGCGATCACTACGTGGTAGCACTCAGACCTTGTCAGTGTCTTTGTTTATTAGACAGTTTCGTAGGTGTTGATGATCACGGAGCTCACACCTTAGCCTAGGAATTCTGTTATTATCTGTATTATTATCTAGACCAGTTTCCAAGGTGTTAATGGCCAAGGAACTCACACCTTAGTCTAGGAATTCTGTACCATCTGTATTATTGTTATTATCTAGTCCAGTTCCTGGAGTGTGAGAATCTAGGAGCTCACACTCAAGTCTAGGCATTGTTGATTATTTGTTATGACCTTCTGCCTTCCTGACTATTCTTCTGATCTCTGATTCTGTACCTTTGTCTTTCCGATACCTTGTTGCCAAACTCTGCTAGTCCCAGGATTCTGCATGTGTCTCCTGTCTCTGTACTGTATCTGTCCGTGTGTTTACGACCTGGCCTGTCCGACCTCGAGAACTATCTCTCCTGTTAAGAGATAGTTCACAGATCTGTTAGTGACACTGCCCATTGGTGTCACTCATGTTCTGTCCTTCCCACTCTCTCAGCCTGGCTCCGCCCCTTGGGGAGCATCAGACCTGTGGAAGGAATCTGATCCAGAGCAGTATCTCTTACTGTCTAGCACCTATCTTACAGGTGCTTTCCTCAAAGTATTACTGTTGCACCAAACACTCTCATCTCTCAGGTGTCCAGAGGTTAGAAGATATATCTGATTATCGGTGATACTGCAGATCAACAATAATCGGGTATATATCTGTATTCTTGGTGATACTGCAGATCACCGGTAATCAGACCCTCTCTGTGTTACACCAATCGTTACAGAACGCCAGACCAAGAATGCAAACGGACGCACACACTGACCGTCTGGGCGCACTTACCACTTCGGTGGACTCTATCAACCAAGTGCTGGGTAACCACAAAGCTATGATTGACGCTTTGTCCGGTTCTTTACGAACCCTGCAGACGGCAGTGGACGAGGTGCGATCCCCTCCTAGCACAGACATACGTATGCCTGTACCTGAAAAGTTTTCCGGTCACAGATCTGACTTTCGAAATTTTAGGAGTAGAGTGTTGTCATACTTTGAATTGAGATCTAGATCTTCAGGAACCATGGCCCAAAGGGTCACGTTTATTAAGACTTTGTTATCCGGCGATTCCCAGACCTGGGCATACAGTTTACCCGCTGGGGATTTAGCTCTAACCTCTGTAGACGAATTTTTTAAGGCTATGGCAGTAATTTACGACGATCCAGACATTGTCTCGACTTCTGAGTGGAAGCTCAAGTTGTTGCGTCAAGGCAAGAGTCCGGTCGAAGAGTATGCTGCTGAATTTAGGAGGTGGTCAGTTTCAGCCAGGTGGGACACCTATGCTCTCTTAGACTGTTTCTTATCAGGGTTGTCAGATGAAGTCTCTGATCTTATGTTAAGTCAGCCCGAGCCCAAAACCGTCGATGAGGCCATTTCATCGGCAATCAGGATTGATCGCAGATTACGTTATCAACGGCAGACTCGGGGTAGAAACAATGTTAAAATGGTGTCCTACGCTGCGCTCACCTTCCCCTGAGCCAATGCAGATTGGTCGGTCAAAACTGTCCCAGGTGGAGTGGAGACGCAGGATTTCTGAACAGTTGTGTCTTTATTGTGCAGAGGGGGGTCATAGAGTACGAAATTGCCCTAAAAGTCAGGAAACGCCACTGCCTAGGAGTAGTTGGGGGTAATACCCTAGGCGTACAGCTCTTACACCTAGAGGATAAGCGGTTACTCCTTCCTTGTATGATCGAATGGGGGGATAAATCTGAAGTCTCTGAGGCCTTTATTGATTCAGGCTCAGCGGCTAACTTTATGGATTACGAATTTGCCAAGAAATTGGGTGTTCCACTCACCCCGGTCAAACCACCTCTGCAGGTTACGGCAGTGGACGATTCCCCCTTACAGCGTAACCATCTGCTGTCTCAGACACCGGAGGTGGGAGTCACTATAGGGGTGCTGCATAGAGAGAAATTGCAGTTTTTTGTATTGCGCATGACAACCTCCACAATCATCCTTGGCATGCCGTGGTTACACCTTCACTCCCCTCAGGTAAATTGGGCTACTGGTCAGCTAACGAGCTGGTCAGCCCACTGTTTTCGTCATTGTTTAGTGAAGGTGACCTTGGGCCAGACCAGGATTCATGTGGAGGGTGTTCCGGACCATATGCGGAGTTTTCGGACGTGTTTTGTCCCAAAGCTGCCGACAAACTACCTCCACATCGCCCTTTTGATTGCCCGATTGATCTCCGATCAGGTTGTATGCCCCCTAGAGGTCATCTCTACAATTTGTCTGGGCCAGAAAAGGTGACCATGCAAGAGTATATCCGTGAAAACTTAGCTAAGGTTTTCATTCGTCCTTCCCGGTCGCCTGCCGGAGCAGGGGTTTTTTTTTTGTAAAAAAAAAAAAAGACGGAGGCCTTCGGCCATGCATTGATTACCGGGGACTGAATAAAATCACAGTTAAAAATCGTTATCCGTTACCTTTGATAGACGATTTATTCACTCAAGTCACCAATGCTAAGATTTTTTCAAAATTGGATTTGCGAGGTGCATACAATCTGGTGCGGATCAGAGAGGGCGATGAATGGAAGACGGCCTTTAACACACCCGACGGGCATTACGAGTATCTGGTGATGCCCTTCGGGATGTGTAACGCCCCGGCTGTCTTCCAGGAACTCATTAATGAAGTTTTCAGAGAGGTGTTGGGTAAATTTGTCCTAATATACCTGGACGATATATTGATCTTCTCAGACAACCTCTCTGAGCACAGTGCTCATGTCAAATTCGTGCTACACAAGCTCAGACAAAACCGGCTTTATGCTAAATTGGAGAAATGCATTTTTGAGGTGCCATCTGTCGCTTTTCTGGGATACATAATTTCCACCTCGGGCCTTTCTATGGATCCCGCCAAAGTCTCTGCTGTCCTAGAATGGCCCCAACCAGTAGGACTCAAATCTCTTCAGAGATTTCTAGGGTTTGCGAATTACTATAGAAGGTTCATAAAGGGGTACTCCACAGTCATAGCACCCCTCACCAGTCTCACTAAAAAAGGGGCAGATACCAACCATTGGTCCCCCGAAGCTCTGGCCGCTTTCTTCACTTTGAAAGAACTGTTTTGCTCTGCACCCATATTGAGACACGTGGACACCTCTTATCCATTTATTGTAGAGGTTGACGCCTTAGAGGTTGGAGTAGGGGCTGTGCTGTCTCAACGCTCTGGGCTGCAGGGAAGATTGCACCCGTGTGCCTATTTCTCTCGGAGGTTTTCTCCAGCAGAAAAAAACTACGATATAGGCAACAGGGAGCTCCTAGCCATTAAGTTGGCCTTTGAGGAGTGGCGTCATTGGTTAGAAGGAGCAGAACATACGATTACAGTCTACACTGATCACAAAAATTTGGAATACATTGAGGGGGCTAAGAGATTGAGTCCCCATCAGGCTCGGTGGTCACTGTTTTTCTCGAGATTTAGATTTGTAATTACGTACACTCCAGGTAGTAAAAACATTAAGGCGGATGCCTTGTCCAGATGTTTTGAGTCGGAGACAGCACAGCCCTCAGAACCTGAAACCATTGTTCCACAGAAGGTGGTACTGGGAGCCACAGAAACTTGGAAAGACTGGACGGAGACTTTAGGTCCCTTCCAGCAGGATGTCCCTGAGGGAAAGCCTGAAGGTGTTATGTTTGTGCCACTGCCCTTTCGTCTCCAGGTTTTGCAGATGTTTCACTCACACAAGAATGCTGGGCACCCAGGGGCCTCCAGAACGCAAGACTTGGTTGCTAGATGTGCTTGGTAGCCTTCTTTGGCAACAGACTGCAAGGAGTATGTCAGAGAGTGTGCAGTGTGTGCAAAAAGCAAACCCTCCCGTCTGGCACCTGTGGGAACGTTGCAGCCTTTGCCCACCCCGAGTGAACCATGGACCCATCTGTCCATGGATTTTGTAGGTGAGCTTCCAAGGTCTGAAGGCATGTCGGTCATTTGGGTGGTAGTCGACCGTTTCAGTAAAATGGCCCATTTTGTGCCCTTGAAAGGACTCCCCTCTGCCCAGGAGTTGGCCGATCTTTTCATCATCCACGTTTTCCGACTTCATGGCATTCCGGAAAACATAGTGTCAGATCGGGGAGTCCAATTTGTCTCTAGATTTTGGAGGGCATTTTGCCATCAAATGGGCATGGAACTGTCATTTTCGTCGGGCTACCACCCACAGACCAATGGTCAGATGGAGAGGGTTAATCAGTCATTGGAACAGTTTTTGAGGTGTTATGTTGCAGAAGCACAAACTGATTGGGTCAAGTTCTTGCCATATGCAGAATTTGCGCACAATAATTTGAAAAGCTCTTCCTCTGGGTTCTCTCCGTTTCAGGTGGTAACTGGAAAGTTGCCCAAGTTTTCCCCATTGCCAGTAGCCTCCACTCCATTTCCAGCTCTGGAGGCTTGGCAAAAGTCGTTCAAAGCCATTTGGGGGATTGTGAAAAGCAATTTGGAAAAAGCTTTTCAAAGTCAGAAAGGTCAAGCTGACAAGAAACGATCCTTAGAGTGGAAGTTCCGACCAGGAGACCTGGTCTGGGTGTCCACACGTCATTTAACCCTGAAACAACGCTTGCCCAAGTTAGGTCTCAGGTTTGTGGGCCCTTTTTCTGTGACCAGGAAGATCAACAATGTTACTTAAGCCATCGATCTTCCTGCTAGCATGCGTGGTGTAAGATCTTTTCATGTGTCCCTGCTTAAGCCAGCAGTCCATGTGGGTACCACTCCTCCTCCTCCTGTCATGGTAGACGACCAACCTGAGTATGGAGTAGAGAAAATTTTAGATTCACGAGTAGTGCAGAACTCACTACAGTATCTAGTGCACTGGAAGGGGTATGGTATGGAGGAGAGAACATGGGTACCTGAGTGTCGCATGTATTCGGACAAATTAAAGTGACTCTGTAACAAAAATTACAACGTTTTTTCTACCATCCTACAAGTTCCTAAACCTATTCTTATGTATTCTGGCTTACTGTAGCTCTTTCTACTATAACCATCTCTGTAATAAATCAATGTATCTTTCCCCTGTCAGACTTGTCGGCCTGTGTCTGGAAGGCTGCCAAGTTCTTCAGTGTTGAACTGTTCCTCTATGCACACTCCAGTGTGTGTTTTATTTACATAAGCCAGCAGCTTCTCTGCTATCTTATCAGTGATAGAAGAGAGCTGGATAAAAATCCTCCTGTGGAGGCTGTGAAAGGAGCTGGTCTGTCACATACTGAGGAATTAACGACATAGGTAGAGCTGTCTGCAGGAAGCCTGTAATGTTCAGTGCATGAGAGAAGCTGGGGACAGAAGGTAAACACACACAAGTGATCTCTTGAGATTCAGAAGTAAGGCTGTATACAGCCTGCTTGTGTATGGATGTATTTTCTATGTGTGGACATGCTGTACATCAACCTACTTCCTGTTTTGGTGGCCATTTTGTTTGTTTATAAACAAACTTTTTAAAACTGTTTTTGACTACTTTTAATGCGGCGGGGAGCGGTGAAATTGTGACAGAGGGTAATAGGAGATGTCCCCTAACACACTGGTATGTTTACTTTTGTGCGATTTTAACAATACAGATTCTCTTTAAGAAGGGAAATCCACACTCGATATCCCGAGAAACCTGGTAGGAGTTGTCCGGAGTCCACTCCTCAGGGGGGGGGGGTACTGTGAGGAAACGCGTAAAAGCCACCGCTAATACTCAGAGTGAGGTGGCTGACTCCGCGTTCAACATGGCAGCTGGCGCGCAGTCGGAGCGCGGAGAAACCGCCGCATGCTCAAACAACAGGGCGGCGGATTCCGCGTCCAATGCGGCAAGTTGCACGCATAGGCCTGCTCCTCTCAGTAATGCGGAATGCGGAGAAAACGCCGCACGCACGGACAGCGGTGCGGCGGTTTCCGCATCCAACACAGCAGAAACATTACAACGCATGACTGGTGTGGCTGGGACTGATAGTCCACACTGGTTTAGGAGGACGCGCGTGCACGACTGGGGCGGCGCTGTGGGGCGCTCTCAGTATATATAGGACCTGCCTGTCAGTAGCTCCTCGTCTGCTGTTGCAAATGCTACGTGTTAGCACTCAGCCCTTAGTCAGATCCCAAAGTGTGCTAGAACCAGCAGGAGCTGGGGATCCACACTCTGTTGATAGCTAAAGTACTAATTGAAGTGTATTATTTGTTATGACCTTCTGCTAGCTTTGACTACTCTGCCTACTGATTCTGTGCTTCTGCCTATCTGATCCTGTTGCCGACTCAGCCTGAACACTACTCTGATTTAGCCTTCTGTCTTTGTACTGTATCTGTCCGTTTGTTTCCGAATCTGCTTGTCTGACTCTCCTGCCCTCACCAGTGAGCCTAGTCCCTGGTGAGGGATTCTCTGTACAGCTTAATCACCTGCTCCTCAGGTGACCAGTAGCTGCAGTACAGTCTTAATCACCTGCTCCTCAGGTGACCAGTAGCTGCAGTACAGTCTTAATCACCTGCTCCTCAGGTGACTAGTAACCACGGTACTGTCCTCATCACCTGCTCCTCAGGTGATTAGGAGCTGCAGTACAGTCTTGATCTCCTGCCCCTCAGGTGATCACCTGCTGCAGTGCAGTCTGAATCACCCGCTCCACGGGTGATCAGTACACGTTGTCTTACTGTGCACCACCCGCTCCTCGGGTGAACCGATTACTAGTTCATCTGAATCTCCGGCTTGCTGGAGTGCTGATCCCTGTGTTCTATAGAGATATCTCCCTCTACTAGCCCCTCTGGGGGAGTTGGTATCTCTATCTGTATTACTGTTGCACCAAACACCAATCTTTACATCTGGTGGTCCTGTGTCTCGCTATACTGGCATTATTGGTGATTCTGCAGATCACTACATAATCAGGTATAGCATCTGTATTATTGGTGATACTGCAGATCACCAATAATCAGAAAATCTCTTCTTGCTGACACCAATCATTACACATGGGATGTTTCTTTAAAGATTAATCCTTTTATTTTATTTTTTTCAAACTCAGCATACCTTTTCAGGTTATAGCCCGACCTTTGCCCGGAGTATCATCGCATTGCTCCAAGGTTGGGGTAGTTAGCATCACAGTTTGAAAAGAAGAGTTTCCTCATTCCTTGTAATATTATTATAATCAGGTTTATTAAAAATTACTTTATATCATACATAAAAAAGTAATGGTAAAAAACACTAAACTGAAGGAAGAATACTTCCGACTGTTTTTTCTTACCAATAGGAAGTTTCTTTTCCCATGGAAAAGAAAAATAGTCCTGATTATGTTAGTAAATTTCTCACCCATTTCTGGTAAGGTTAGAGATCCGTTCATCTGAGCTCAATGCACAGATTCCCCACATTTCATCCATACATGTCATCCATTCATCAAAATCTAATGGATCGGGGATGAATCTTTATGAAGAGTTGTGAACTATTTTTGCACTTTTGATATATTGTGAGGAAATGCGGAAAAGCCGCCGCTAATACTCAGAGTGAGGCGGCTGACTCCGCGTTCAACATGGCAGCTGGCGCGCAGTCGGAGCGCGGAGAAACCGCCGCATGCTCAAACAACAGGGCGGCGGATTCCGCGTCCAATGCGGCAAGTTGCACGCATAGGCCTGCTCCTCTCAGTAATGCGGAATGCGGAGAAAACGCCGCACGCACGGACAGCGGTGCAGCGGTTTCCGCATCCAACACAGCAGAAACATTACAACACTTGACTGGTGTGGCTGGGACTGATAGTCCACACTGGTTTAGGAGGACGCGCGCGCACAGAGAGGCAGGGCCTTTATGGCAGTCAGAAGGGGGTCAGCTGACCAAGCCGGTCAGCTGACAATTTCAGCAACTTTCATTGGTCCAGCACTTAGGGGAGGCGCTGGAGAGCGCTAGTGTATATATACTGGGTGCTGGTCATTCATCTGGTGTCTGGCGTTGCGATCACTACGTGGTAGCACTCAGACCTTGTCAGTATCTGTGTTTATTATACAGTTTCGTAGGTGTTGATGATCACGGAGCTCACACCTTAGCCTAGGAATTCTGTTATTATCTGTATTATTATCTAGACCAGTTTCCAAGGTGTTGATGGCCAAGGAACTCACACCTTAGTCTAGGAATTCTGTACCATCTGTATTATTGTTATTATCTAGTCCAGTTCCTGGAGTGTGAGAATCTAGGAGCTCACAATCAAGCCTAGGCATTGCAGATCATCAATAATCAGGTATATATCTGTATTCTCGCTGATACTGCAGATCACCGGTAATCAGACCCTCTCTGTGTTACACCGATCGTTACATATATTAAATTAAGCTCATCTTCAAAAAGTTTTCGGTTTCCTTAAATAATTCATTTATGCATATATCCTTGTATTGATACATCACTACGTGACATTCCTAGATCATATGGACCACTGAGCCCTGGACATTTATGCATTTCCAAAATATATAATTATCTACAAGGCCAAAACTTGCCATATGCACAGCGGTTAAAAACCATTTAGCTATGAGTTTAACCACTTAAGGGCCAAAGGCTTACACCCCCTATTGACTAGGCTATTTTTTTACAAATTAGGCCACTGCAGCTTTAAGGGCTCGCTGCAGGGCTGTACAACTGAGAACACAAGTGATCCCCCCCCCCCCCACACACACACACACACACGCACACACACTTTCCTGCCCACCAACCAAGCTTTCTGTTGGTGGGGTCTTATTGCTGCCGGCATTTTTTTTTTTAAATTTATACAAATTTATTTTTAAATACATTTTCCTATATTTTTACCCAAGCCTCCCTCCCCCCCGCCAACAAATGACAGCGATCAGCTGTCACACGGCTGTCCCCAGTACAGCGCTGCCGTAGATTGCAGTGCTGTACCATGTAAATAGATGGTGATTTCACCGTCTAACAGTCTCCTAGTGGCATTTGCCGCTGGGAGACTGATGGCGGAGCTGAGCTCTGTCATTAAAAGCAGGGGTGCGCGCGCATTGGCGAACGTGATCCCCTGCAATCTCCACCCTTAGGACTTCATGCCATGGCATGGAGTGGTCGTAAAGTTGTTAAATTAGGAGTGCTGTATACGAGTTTCGCAAAAAGACCGGATCTCTTGAAAAATGTTAGCCCCAGATACGGATGAAAACTTAATTCCTTCCTCATTTTCCCCTCTGATACAGTAAGATGGAAGAGCCCTATGAGCGTTTGAGTCAACTAATTTTTAAATCTTGGGCAGGGCCCCTATTGGCCTCTGCATCATCAAAAGCCATTGTTCAAAAATTTTTATATCTGTTTAATAGTCCCCTCTTTTCTCATCAAGTTACTCCAAAATCTAGACAATTGGATAAGTCCGGATGTCGAAAGTTGACCTGTATCAAAGGCTGCGGTAATGTCCAACTTCTTATTTCCCATTATATAGATCAATCTCAGATCTGGACTCATATTATTAACGAGAAACCAGGACATAGCCATAGCTGACCGAAAGTTGGGATCAAATGCAATGGATCTCAGCGGGGAAATTCCCTTGCTATGTATCTAATTCTCTAATGTTCTGACCCAAATTATTAGGGTTGGTGTTATCAAGGGATGGGAGGACAAGGTAATAGACCCACAAAAAGTTCAATATTATAGCGCCACACAGTCCTGCTACTAGTAGGAGGAGAATCCTCTCGTTCATAAATATAATCTTCTATGTTGTTATTAAGGCTTGGTTCACACCACCACCACACCAAACATTGGAAAGGGACTCACCCTCTTCCAATTAGGTCTTAGTTACGTCTTGGGGTTATTCCCAGGTCACCCCCGACCTTAACGATCTGTGTCTTTTATGTTCCCACCATGGGCTGTGCCAAAGTCTCAGGGAAGTTCTCAACTGCTGACAATTTACCTCCAAACAGAAAAACTTTTCCTAGCGTAAAACCGTTATCACTTTAAAAGCTTTAAAATTTATTGCACTTACAAATTTCTCCACAGAATCACAGGATGAGTTGGATTCATAGGGAGGTGGTGTTATACGGTACCAGCAGTCTCTGGTCCTTAAGGGGCCAGAGACTGCTGGTACAGTATGGAGGTGGTTAAGAAAGCTGTACAAGGTGTATCAAATAAAAGTCTTTAGTATGGCCGCAGCTGTTACCCAGCCAACTACAGAGGCATCTGTGTGAGCAGCACACTGGGAAAACTGTTCAACAGCATCCTGAATAAGAGAATCCTCACCTTTCTCACACAGCACAATGTTATCAGTAAGAGTCAAGCAGGTTTTATGCCAAACCATCGCACCACCGACCACATCTACACCCTGCACACCCTTATCAAGCACCATGTACACAGACGAAGAAAGGGAAAAATATTTTTCCTGCTTTGTGGACTTTAAAAAGGCTTTTGACTCAGTGTGGCATCCAGGTTTGTTCCTGAGACTCCTAGAGAGCGGAATAGAAGGGAAAACATATGATGTCATAAAGAGCTAATACACTGGGAACAAGTGCAGTGTGAAAGTAAATGGGAAAAGAACACCTTTTTTCCTCCAGGGTCGGGAGGTAAGACAGGGTTGCAGCCTGAGTCCAACACTTTTCAACATATTTATCAATAAATTAGCCTCAGCCCTAGAGGCTTCACCAGCACCAGGACTTACCCTGCATGACACAACAGTGAAATTCTTACTGTATGCAGATGACCTCTTACTGCTATCACCAACTAAAGAAGGTCTACAAGACAGCCTAGAAATCCTGGAGAAATTTCGCACAACATGGGCACTCCCCATTAATCTAAAGAAAACCAAAACCATGATGTTCCAGAGGAAAAACAGGTCAGCCCAGAGCCCATCCTTTATACTCAATGACTGTGAAATCAGCAGAACTGATAAATATACCTACCTTGGGCTGGAAATCAACCAATCAGGAAGCCTTAAAGGGACTCCGAGCAGTGCAAAAACTATGGAAAGATGCATATCATTTTAAAGCTCTCTTTCTCCTCTTTCCAATGATATATAAACCACCGCCCTACGTCTATTAGTTTTCGCTATTTTCGCGATTGAAATTGCCGCGGCCGCGATTTCGATCGCGAAAATAGAGAAAACTAAAAGGCGTAGGGCAACGATTTAGGTGTCGTCAGAAAGAGGAGAAAGAGAGCTTTAAAATGATATCCATCAAGCCATAGTTATATTGTATTACACAGGACGACACTTTCCCCAGTGTCAGCAGCTCCATTCTGCTGAATGCAGCTGCTGACTTTGACAAAAAGTCGCCCTGTGTAATACAATATAACTATGGAAAGATGGATATCATTTTAAAGCTCTCTTTCTCCTCTTTCTGACGACACCTAAATCGTTGCCCTACGCCTTTTAGTTTTCTCTATTTTCGCGATCGAAATTGTGGCCGCAGCAAATTCAATCGCGAAAATAGCGAAAACTAAAAGGCGTAGGGTGGCGGTTTATATATCATTGGAAAGAGGAGAAAGAGAGCTTTAAAATGATGTGCATCTTTCCATAGTTTCTGCACTGCTCGGAGTCCCTTTAAGTCAGCCATGGAGGCCCTAAAAGCCAAAGAATGCCGAACGTTCTATGCCATCAGGAAAGAACTGTACCACCTCAAACCACCAGTAAAGGTCTGGCTGAAAGTATTTGACAGTGTCATCACCCCAATCCTACTGTATGGAAGTGAAGTATGGGGCCCCACCACCTACTCAGACCAATCAAAATGGGAATCCAGCCCAACAGAAATATTCCACCTTGAGTTCTGCAAACACCTTCTCCATGTCCATCGGAGTACGTCAAACAATGCCTGCCGAGCTGAGGAGATTCCCATTACTGCTTGAGATACAGAAGAGAGTGTTGTCCTTCTGGGCCCACCTACAGAGCAGCAGCCCTGACTCACTCCACTACAAAGCCATGCTGCACAATGAAGACCAAGAAAAGCCGTGTGCACTGAAAGTCGTGGTCAGCTCTATACTCCCTCCAACCCCCAACCCACAGGTCATAACAACAGTCCAGATAAAACACACCACAGCTAAGAGCAAACAAGACTATGTGGAAAAATGGAGGAGTGAAATAAAACAGTCACAAAAGCTAACCATATACCAGTCTCTACAAAGAGAATACAAAATGGCCCCATACCTGGAAAAGCTGCAAAACTCTCAAGAGAGGAAAATCCTGAGTGTCTACAGATTGAGTGCTCACAACCTCGAAATAGAGTCTGGGAGACACAGACAGACGTACAAACCCAGGGAGGAGAGACTATGCCAACACTGTGAGCAGAAGACCCTTGAGGATGAAAGCCACTTCCTGCTGCACTGCCCCAAATATACTGCAACCAGGGACACTTACTTTAAGAAATTGTTGGAACTATTCCCAGACTCTCTTACATTAGAAGATGAGAGAAAAACATATATCCTACTGGGAGAAGAGGAATCCACAGTGACAATCGCTGTACACTATGTCACAGCATGCCACAGACTGAGAGGAGCATAACGGAACTGTAAACCTAAAAAATGTTCACAGACTGCTTAGCCATTGTCCCCCTACCCCACCCCCTCCCATGTCCCCTATTTCCCCTTGCTTTGGCAATACCTGTAATGAATCTTGGTCATGCCAATAAAGCTATCTTTGATTTGATTTGATTTGATTTGATTTGTTACCGGCCTCAAAAAATTATTTGGAAAGACAAGAAATATGTGTCATTACAACGGTATCTATTACATTTTGAAAGTTTTTTTTTTACCCAAAATTTCAAAAACCCCTAGTACTCTTAGCTCTTGGGTACCTAGTACCTCAGAGGGATGTACTGAATTTTGGTGCCTTGACACCACCATAGACTTCCTAGATCTCACTCTATACATAGAAGACAACTGCAATAAATCAAAAACATTTTTTGAGAAAGTAGACGCTAACTCATACGTACACTTTAAGAGCTCACCTCAAAACAAATATACTTTTTTGGATAATTCAGACACATCAGAAAAAAAATGTACAGACACATACTGTATATATTTGACTCACAAGCCAAAATACTACAGGAAAGATTTTCTTAGCGTTTCTTCCCCAAAAAGACGAATACAGAATGCTCAGAAAAGGGAACGAGTACTGGAACAGGATACCCTACTCACCATCAACCCGAATAAAGACACAACTCACAATAACTAACCTACTTTCATCACACACTTGTTCAACTCATCCATCATCCAGAAACACCGGTCACCGGGAGAGGAGGAGGGCGATGGGCAATCTTTGGGGGCCTCGCCCTCGCCTTTTTTGGGGTAGACGTGCTGCCGGGGGAATGAGCTCGGTGGGACTAAACCAGGTAACAGTTCAAATGATTTACAAGTTATCAATCTCACAAGTGAGACACTTCCGGCATCTATACAGGCTGTTGACCTGGGGCCTTGGGTTCTGCCTGACTTACAATTTTGATCTTTTTGAGGTATTGACTAATACACATATTTTCGGACGTAAAATTCTTATGAAATTATTAAGTGAAGGTTCCTCTCAGAGCGGGATAACGTCATTACCACAAATTGTTTTGTCGGAACAGGATAGACAGGCCCTGGCAGATCTAGTGGATCTCCAGAGTGGCACTAATGATGTGGATGAAATCAATACTGACATGAACGATATGCCTGATGTCTTACCTGTGGGATTTCAACCATCTTTGATAGATCTAGAATTAAGAAATAGGTCCCGGCGTTTTCCGCCCTTCTCGGTCAGCCCCAGTCTGATGACATTCATTTCTGTAGTTGAGAGGGACATTATACGCCTCTCCAGAAGGACCTCGGGTTTTCAAAATTTATCACCTGAGGAGTGTGAGGCATTGGAGGAGCTGAGGGTACAGACGAGGTGGGAGATCAAGTCTTCAGACAAGGGGGGCAATGTCGTCGTCATGGGGGTGCAGGTCTACAGGGATATGTGTTTGGAGATTTTGAACAATCGTGAGTGCTATGTTCGTGTTTCGTCTTCCAGGGTCGCCAGTTGTCAGAAACAGCTTTTTGTCATTACAGGGAGTGCAGAATTATTAAGTAAGTTGTATTTTTGAGGAATAATTTTATTATTGAACAACAACCATGTTCTCAATGAACCCAAAAAACTGATTAATATCAAAGCTGAATATTTTTGAAAGTAGTTTTTAGTTTGTTTTTAGTTTTAGCTATTTTAGGGGGATATCTGTGTGTGCAGGTGACTATTACTGTGCATAATTTATTAGGCAACTTAACAAAAAACAAATATATACCCATTTCAATTATTTATTTTTACCAGTGAAACCAATATAACATCTCAACATTCACAAATATACATTTCTGACATTCAAAAACAAAACAAAAACAAATCAGTGACCAATATAGCCACCTTTCTTTGCAAGGACACTCAAAAGCCTGCCATCCATGGATTCTGTCAGTGTTTTGATCTGTTCACCATCAACATTGCGTGCAGCAGCAACCACAGCCTCCCAGACACTGTTCAGAGAGGTGTACTGTTTTCCCTCCTTGTAAATCTCACATTTTATGATGGACCACAGGTTCTCAATGGGGTTCAGATCAGGTGAACAAGAAGGCCATGTCATTAGTTTTTCTTCTTTTATACCCTTTCCTGCCAGCCACACTGTGGAGTACTTGGGCACGTGTGATGAAGCATTGTCCTGCATGAAAATCATGTTTTTCTTGAAGGATGCAGACTTCTTCCTGTATCACTGCTTGAAGAAGGTGTCTTCCAGAAACTGGCAGTAGGACTGGAAGTTGAGCTTAACTCCATCCTCAACCCGAAAAGGCCCCACAAGCTCATCTTTGATGATACCAGCCCAAACCAGTACTCCACCTCCACCTTGCTGGCGTCTAAGTCGGACTGGAGTTCTCTGCCCTTTACCAATCCAGCCACGGGCCCATCCATCTGGCCCATCAAGACTCACTCTCATTTCATCAGTCCATAAAACCTTAGAAAAATCAGTCTTGAGATATTTCTTGGCCCAGTCTTGACATTTCAGCTTGTGTGTCTTGTTCAGTGGTGGTCGTCTTTCAGCCTTTCTTACCTTGGCCATGTCTTGCACACCTTGTGCTTTTGGGCACTTCAGTGATGTTGCAGCTCTGAAATATGGCCAAACTGGTAGCAAGTGGCATCTTGGCAGCTGCATGCTTGACTTTTCTCAGTTCATGGGCAGTTATTTTGCGCCTTGGTTTTTCCACACGCTTCTTGCGACCCTGTTGACTATTTTGAATGAAACGCTTGATTGTTCCATGATCACGCTTCAGAAGCTTTGCAATTTTAAGAGTGCTGCATCCCTCTGCAAGATATCTCACTATTTTTTGACTTTTTTGAGCCTGTCAAGTCATTCTTTTGACCCATTTTGCCAAAGGAAAGGAAGTTGCCTAATAATTATGCACACCTGATATAGGGTGTTGATGTCATTAGACCACACCCCTTCTCATTACAGAGATGCAAGTCACCTAATATGCTTAATTGGTAGTAGGCTTTCGAGCCTATACAGCTTGGATTAAGACAACATGCATAAAGAGGATGATGTGGTCAAAATACTAATTTGCCTAATAATTCTGCACTCCCTGTATTGATGATGCACTGCAGCGCAGTATTATAGGTGAGGATATCGTGCAATTCCTGAAGGTGTTGCACCCCATCACACCTACGTTTTACGCTTTACCCAAAATTAATAAGTGGAAGGAGCGCCCTCCAGGGCGCCCAATTGTTTCTGGTCGAGGGTCCTTGACTGAGAGGGTGAGCGTGTACATTGACAGGCATCTCCAGCCTCATTTGCAGGCTCTTCCCTCTTACGTCAGGGACACCATGCACTTTTTGAGGATTCTGGAGGGGGTACAGGTCCCTTCGGATGCCATTCTGGTGGCCCTGAACGTAGAGGCACTGTATTCCAGCATTCCTCATAATTTAGGAGTAGCAGCGGTGGGCACCTTTCTGGGGGAACTTGACATACAGCAGATGGCCCACAACATCTTCCTACTTGATCTATTGAGATTTTTGTTGTTGAATAATATTTTTGTTTTTGATGGGTCCCATTACCTCCAGGTACAGGGTGCGGTGATAGGCACGACTTGTGCTCCGTCGTACGCAAACCTGTACCTGGGGGAGTGGGAACGGTCCATCTTCGCCGACGATGATCTCTCGATGTACCTGTTCCACTTATTGATGTGGCACAGGTACATCGATGATATTTTTATCGTTTGGACGGGTACATTACACAATCTACGTCTTTTTGTGGATGCTATTAATCACAACATGTGAAATTTACGATTTACATTATCTTATGATTTTAAGAGAATTGCCTTTTTGGATATTTGGATCAAGGTTGATGACTGTGGTCGTCTGTCAACAGGACTATACAGGAAGGATACTGCCACCAATGCACTCCTTCGAGCTGATAGCTTTCACCCCGAACACACCGTCAGGGGTATCATTGTGGGACATTACCTCCGTGCTAGACGTAATTGCTCAGATTTTCTCACCTTTGAGACTGAGGCTGCAGATTTGCGCTCCCGGTTTAGGGATCGGGGTTATCCCGACCATTTACTGAGGAGGGCTTACCAACGGGCCAGTGCTGCTGATCGCAACACCCTGATGTCAGGGTGTAGGTCCCGTAGGGATGGCGACGAGGGTATACCCATGTGTGTGAAATATTCTGTGCAGCATAAGGAAATTATGCATATTTTTGAACGCCATTAGTACATCTTGACAAATGAGTCGAAAATCAGTACAATGGTCACATCACAGCCAAAGATTGCTTTCAGAAGGGCGCCATCCCTCCGAGACCTCATAGTGAAGAGTTATTTCCATCGGGTCGAGATTGTATGCCCGCACTGCATTGTCACAGGTACATATGGTTGTGGTGGATGTACCACTTGTCGATTCCTATCCGTGGGTAGAGAGGTGTCGCTCCCTAACGGACATCATTTCAAATTACAACATTATGTAAATTGTAACACTCCATTTGTGGTGTACCTCCTTTTTTGCCAATGTGGGGTGTTCTACGTTGGCAAAACGGGACGTGATCTGAAGAGTAGGATTGGTGAACATCTTACCAACATCAGAAGTCCCACATCAACCACACCTGTGGCAAGGCATTTTAAATTGGTTCATGGCGGCTACTACCGTGGGTTGCATGTCGTCGGCCTTGATCGTATACATACAACGATAAGAGGGGGAAAGTATGATCGGTTATTGCTCCAAAAAGAATCCCAGTGGATTTTTGAGCTCAGGGCAACAGACCCTCCGGGTTTAAATGACTCGATTGGATTTGCAGCATTTTTGCCGGTATAATTGCTTGTGTTTTTGGGGGACTTTTGATCCCCCTCTTTTGTCCTTCGGCTCCTCCGGTGTCTCCTATCCACATTACCAGGCCGCCCTGAGTCTTTGATTGGGTTGCCTCCACTCTGCTGTTAACTGGGTCCTCCCCCTGCGATATCGTTACACAGGGAGGTTTTTTTATTTATGATAGCAGATCCCCTTTTGGTGATCTGATTTTTTGGATAATGTGCATCTGTTGCACTAATATTTGGACATCTGACCATATGGTTTGGTATGGTTGATTGATGTTCCAAAGACATTTTTTCTTCTACTCATAGAATGTTTGACCAGTTATCAACTCTGTTTTTTTATTTATTTTTATCTTGTATATTAGTTACAGTATAGTTTATATAATAAAGATAACATTTATTGCATGATCGTATGCATTGTGTGTGTACACGTGTGTTGCCCACTGCCGCTCCCCTGTCACAGCCACTTACCAAGTTCACACGTTTTTACCTGTACAGTGGGTTGATCCACATGCGAGACTGTTTGTTTCTCCATTCATGATTTAGCTTTGCTGATTGGCTGTGGCTCTTCCGGGGGGCGGATGACGCACACGCAAGCCTGAATGGGTGGCTGCGTGACGCGTATTTAGATAGATAGGGCATCAGCGCTTGACTAGCCACGCCTCCCTTTGAAAAAGCCGGTAACATGTCAGGGCGGCTGGCGTGGTTCTGACATCCCACGTGCTGCCTGCATCAGCCTCCCGCTGCCCGTGCCGGCTGCTGCTACATGCCAGCTGACATCCTCCGCTCCTGGTGGACTGCTTCATGACTGGTAGCCTGAACCCAGTCTGTGGGACTGACATTATCCGCATGATTACAAGTACACTGGTGGATTGCCTTTGCATACTTTTGGATGATGCTATCTAGCCTCACCTCAATAAACTCACTGCATCACGTTGCCAACGGATTCCATATGACTACACAGGTCCTCCCCTAGCCGTGAGCTCCGGCGGTGGGTTGAAGGACCAGTTGAAACAAGCCTGCTGTGGAAAGTACGGTCAACACGCATCGTGAGTCGGTACAGTATGGTCCTTTTCAGATACTCATGAACAATTGTGGCTATGTGTATGGCAAGGCCATTGGAACCAATGTGACTTTTTTTGCTGCGCTTAGCTGAGGCTGCTGCAGCTTACTAATTGTTCCTCAAGCTGAAATAACATTGTTTTCTACCTGCTGCTTGCTATCTAGGCCTACCAACATTGCAGATCCCTGATCACACTAGGTGATCGTGGTTAGGAGTGGATGGATGTGTGTATGGGTGGAGTGGTTGAGTGTTGATTATTGGCAGCACTATGTGGGTGTGATTCTTTTAATAGTGTGCTTTTTGAATTTACAATGAATAAAGTCTTTTTGTACTTTTATAAATTCTGGCCTTTTTGTGAATATGTTTCGCATATGTCCCCCAACCCCCCAATTCCCTTGAATTTTACGCTATAGGTAGCCCGTATAGTTGCCCCCAGTATAGGTTAGATAGGTAGGTGCCCCATATAAGTTAGATAAATAGGTGCCCCCTGTAATGTTGTATATAATACAGCTGCCATTTTGTATAACTTGTATCCATTGAAAGCCATATTTCATTTTCTGTCTGCTGTGTCATATGTGTATGTCTGTTAGGAGCCAGCCTGGCAGCTGGCTTTGGGGTATAATTGGGCACCAGGATGAAGGACGCTGCTAATTTGATTTTCCAGCAAGGAATTGAACCCAATTTGAATAGACCAGCTAAATTGAATAGACCCCTGCACATTGTACTAGCCTCCAGCAAGGAAGCAGTTAATTAAATAATGATCTAACCATTGGTACTGGATCTCCTGATGCCCTTTTTTTAAGGGCCTGCATTGCTTTGATCTCTGTATATATGTAAACAGCCCCTGTTGTCCCAATATACCATCAGACTGACTAAGTCTGGAAAGTTGAAAGCTAAAACAGGAACCTTTGGAATTTGCATATCACAGCAAGCAAGGATGTGCTGTCACAACCTGAGGAAATTGGATTATTTCTAGATCTGAACATTAAATGGCCTCGAGCTACAAATCGGCCTATATAAGTCAGCATAGGACATTCACAACTGGTCTTCTGCTGAAGGTAGCGCTCAGCTAGAGATGATCCTGGTCTAACCAGAAAAAACGTGTCCTTCCACGACCAAGTTGCACCTTTGCGCTGGTAAAAGTTCACTTTCTGTTTTGATTACCATTTTTATTTTTGCAAACTGTCTTGTTGTGTGTCTTTGTAATTTTTACTTTGTTTTTGTAAATCTCTTGTATATATGCCTTTCTGCACTGTTCCACTTTTTGGAATATTAAATATTTATTTAATAAGCCTGACTTCTGATGTACTAACCGAGCTCGTAGTCCTAGAGAGAGACTGCAGTGTAATTTGTGTTACAAGTTCAGTGCCTGATTGTACTGCTGGGATTGCGCCTTGCTACTGTGTGATTGCATTGTGTGTGTTGCATTAGGCCGTATTTTGGCTTAAGCGCAAAGCTGACCTAAATACAAAAATGCTGGACTGAGTGCAGGCCACTCAACAGCAGAGTGGGAATTGTTGAAGTGTCTAGCAGGTGCTAGTGGTGGGAGAAAGGGAAGTGTAGTTGAGGGAGACAGCCTTGTGGTAGCTTGAATAAGGCTGTTTTCCCTCTCGATTTGATCAAAACCCCCAGTCGGGATCCGTTTCTGCAGGCTTGCCGTGGGGCCGGTTCCTGACACCCCCGTATAGGTTAGATAGGTAGGTGCCTCCAATATAGGTAACCAGTATATTTGCCCCAGTTTATGTGAGATAGGTAGGTGCCCCCAGTATAGGTTAGATAAGTAGGTGCCTCCAATATAGGTAGCCAGCATAGTTGCCCCCAGTATAGGTTAGATAGGTAGGTTCCCCCAGTATAGGTTAGCTAGTATAGTTGCCTCCAGTATAGGTTAGATAGGTAGGTGACGGCAGTATAGGTTAGATAGCTAGGTTCCGGCAGTATAGGCTAGATGGGTAGGTGCTCCCAGTACAGGTTAGATAGGTAGGTGCCCACAGTATAGGCTAGATAGGTAGGTAGGTGCACGCAGTATAGGTTATATTGGTAGGTGCACGCAGTATAGGTTAACAAGTCCGTACCTGCCTAGGCCAACATAGAAAGAACATAACAAATTGATTTCCCATAGTATCTCTAGACAATTTTTTAGAGTTTCACAACTCTGACCCTAAAAAATATGTCTCCCTTGTCTGATCGAATTACTTGTCTCAGAGTGAGGGAGATGTTCTGAATTTTTACTCTCAGAACACTCAAACTTGAAGGCCTCAACGAGTGCTTTGAGCACAGTTACTAATATAATTACACCCCCAGTCCCCCCCCTTCTCATCATTCATCCTTCCCCTCCCCCTTCCACTTTTTTTCACCCCTCTCTCATTTTCCCACATCCCCACCCTTCCCCCTCCCCATCACATTTAACTCTGGTGACACCTCACTCCTTTATTACTCCTTATCTACATTGTGACCCTACTGTCCCTAATTTGCCAGTCCACTAATCCAGTTGGTATACCCTTACTGGTATAACTTTACCGCTTATAAACTGCCAGTTCCTCATTCCTGTTGATATACTCCGTCCCCTTCACACACTTGTGTGTGCATAAATATATGCACACACACCTCACTCTGCACTTTACATAGCCCTTATGCACATACCGGTAGGTCTTTACATGACACCACATTTATTCTCTTACCATCTCTCTCTCTCTCTGGAATAAATAACGGCAGTATTGCTGAGCAAAAAATAATGAATATCTATAAATACAGGAATGCTACGTGGACGTAAAAAAACAGGGGAAAAAATTTGGGAATAAAATCGGGTGTGTAAGGTGCAGAGGTGTGTATTTGTATTGATAGGTATTATTAACAACAACAACAACAAATAACATTTGTAAAGCGCTTTTCTCCCATGGGACTCAAAGCGCATAAGCATGGCTCCGACCATCGTGGTACAGAGGAAGAATTTTATAAGTCTGGAAATGCCAGGCTAAACAGGTGGCTTTTCAGTCTGGATTTGAATAGCTCCAGGGATGGTGCTGTCTTTACTGGGTGTGGCAGGGAGTTCCAAAGAGTAGGGGCAGCATGACAGAAGGCTCTATCTCCAGATTTTTTGAGGTGCACTCTGGGAGTGACCAAGTTTATAGAACTTGCTGATCTCAGGTTGTGAGAGGTGTGGTGCAGCTTGAGAAAGTCCTTCATGTATCCAGGGCCCAGATTGTGCAGGGATTTGAATGTCAGCAGTCCAATTTTGAATAGTATTCTCCATTCTACTGGTAGCCAGTGCAGTGAGCGAAGGATCGGTGTAATGTGACAGTGGCGAGGCTGGTTTGTTAGCAATCTGGCAGCAGCATTCTGCACTAATTGCAGGCGACGCAGGTCCTTTTTGGGGAGGCCAGCATAAAGGGCATTGCAGTAGTCCAGCCGTGATGTGATGAAGGCGTGGACTAGGGTTGAAAGATCCTCTGGAGGAATCAGATGTTTAATATTTGCAATGTTCTTCAGATGAAAGTAGGAAGATTTAACTACAGATGAAATTTGGTTTCTGAAACTCAATTCCCCATCGATTAGTACGCCAAGGCTGCGCACAAGGTTGGAGCTGTTTATGTCTGAATTCCCAATCCTGATTGGTGTTGCTTTAGGATAGAGCTGTTTTGATGGCGAGTGCTGACTTTGGACAAACAGGACCTCAGTTTTGTCAGCATTCAGTTTCAACCAATTATCATTCATCCATGCCTGTAGCTCAGCTAAGCAAGAGTTTATTTTTGGAGTAGGGTCTGTTTCACCAGGTTTGAAGGACAGGTATAGCTGTGTGTCATCGGCGTAGCAGTGGTACGTCAGGCCATGACGTTGGAGAAGTGTACCGAGTGGCAACATGTAGATTGCAAACAGCAGAGGGGATAGGATTGATCCTTGTGGCACTCCGAATTGTAGAGGTGCAGGTTTGGACATTATAGGACCTAGGGATACTCTCTGTGTTGTCAGTCAGGAATGATCTGAACCACTGGAGGACTGATCCACTGATGCCACAGTACTCCTGCAGTCTGTTAAGCAGGATTTCGTGGTCAACTGTATCAAAAGCCGCTGAGAGATCCAACAGGATTAGGATGGAGCATTCCCCTCTGTCCCTTGCCATGAGCAGATCGTTGCAGACTTGGATGAGGGCTGTTTCACAGCTGTGGTGTTTCTTAAAGCCAGATTGTAGAGGGTCCAGGATGTTTTTTACTGACAGCCTGGTTTCAAGTTGCAGATAGACAGCATTTTCAATAACTTTACCTTAAAAGGGGAGGTTGGAGACAGGTCTGTAGCTGCTCATAGCATCTGGATCCATGGAAGGTTTTTTAAGAAGGGGCTTGATGATTCCTTCTTTTAGAGAGGTAGGAAACCTCCCTGCTTGCAGAGAGCAATTTACTATTTTGTGAAATGCTGGACCAAGCAGGTCAGGGCATTTCAGCATATGTTTAGTTGGTCCAGGGCCCAGGTCGCAGGTTGTCTGGCGGAGGCGACGGAGGATGTCTGAGATCTCTTCCTTACTAATACTTTTGAAGTCAGTCCAGGGTGTTAGGTTGTTTTTGCAACTATTTCCAGGAGTTGAGTAAGTCTTAGGTGCTGTGGACTGAATGAGAGACCGAATAGAGGATACTTTGTGAGCAAAGTAGCAAGCAAATTTCTTGCATAGCTCCTTTGAGGGAGTTATAGTAGGTTTTAGACAGGATGGGTTACATAGTCTATCAACTGTGCTAAATAGTTGGACTGGCCTGTTGGCGGCCTTTGCGATCTCCTGTGATAGGTAGGAGGATTTTTTTCTTGGTGATCGCATTTTGGTAGCTTTCCAGGTGAGAGACAATGGTGTGTTTATCTTTTGAATTCTGAGATTTTAGCCACTTCCTTTCTAGTCTGCGCACTTCTTTCTTTAGGTCCTTTAGTGAGCTGTCAAACCACCGTGCAATGTGAAGTGGTGTAGACCGTTTAATGCGAACTGGAGCAAGGGCGTCATAGGCAGATGACACTGCATGGTTGTACATCAGGACCATGGAGTCTGGGTCTGCGCAATGATTGGTTAATGCGTCGAAGTTGAGGGTATTCTGAACGTGCTGGGGTGAGACATCTTTCAGAGAAAGGTATTTTATGAGTTCTTTCCCTCTGTGTTTTATCGCTGGTGCTGTCAGAGAGAAGTGGATAGTGTGGTGGTCTGACCATACCACTGGGTTTATATCCATGTGTGATATTAATAGTCCAGAATGAAATATAAGATCCAGGGTGTGCTCTTTCTTGTGGGTGGGGAGGTTGAAAGCCTGAGAGAAACCCAGTTCATTCATTATGAGAAGTAGTTCACTTCCTAGGCGGGAGTCGTGATCATCCACCCATGCATTAAAATCTCCCAGGATGATCCATCTAGGGTGTTCCACTGTAAGGCAGGATAAGAGTTCAGATATTTCCTTAAGAAAGGCTGGACCATTTTCTGGGGGGCGGTATATGAGCAATATGTTGATGTTTGTCTCTGCTGACAGTTGGGCTGCAAGACATTCAAAGGTTTCAGTGGGGCCTATGGGCAGAGGCCTTATGTTCAAAGAGGATATGAAGCATATGGCAACTCCCCCACCCTTGCGGACTTGTCTCTCACAGTGCAACACTGAATAATTGGTCGGCACGGTTGCTTCAAGAGTTGGGCCTGCATGTTTCCCAAGTCAGATCTCTGTCAAAAAGGTCAAATCAGAGAGCTCTATTAGGTCATATATAGTTGCAGTCTTATTATTTATCGATCTGGCATTGTAGAGTGTGGCTGTGATTGAGCTTTCCTGGGGACAGCTATGTTTTTTAGACTTGGATCCACTACCTCTCCTCCCCCTTCTGCTTTTCCTGAGTATCCCAAAGGATTTTAGGAGGAGAGCTAGTGAGGTGTTAATTTGTAATTGTTTCTTGGGAGGGCAGGCAGAGAGAAGATCCTTTGTTGAGTATTTGTATGTTGACATTAGAGACAATAGACTTGTTTAGATAGCTTTTACTTCTGGAATCCTGCTGAGATCAAAGGGGATCTTTGCAAAATTCTTTCATTCCTACACAGAGTTGGATCATAGATTTATTTTAAGTAAAGTTCCTTGTTTTAGAGTTAGATGATAAAATAAATGTGGAAAATAGTCACTTGGTGCATATGCCTTGGATAATGGATAAAGGATTACTCACAGGGTGGAGTGAGGGCAACCACAGGCAATCAAGTCTTCAGAGAGGTTGAAGGTCTTGTTTCAGGTCAGCTGTTAGAAGGCTTGGTGTGTTCAGCAGTGCTAAGCTTCATGGAGGTTTTCAATCCAGTTTAAATCTCTGCCATCCAAAGTAATCCGATTGTTCTGGTTGGTTGTAGTTGTAGCCTTAGTCGTGGTGGGTGGAATTCCTCTGTATTTTGGGTCCAGTTTCAGCACAAATAGGTTTAAAGGTGTAGAAATCTGAGACAAGGTCTGGAGCAGCTTAAAGAGGAACTGTAACGGCAAAACGTCCCCTGGGGGGTACTCACCTCGGGTGGGGGAAGCCTCAGGATCCTAATGAGGCTTCCCACGCCGTCCTCCATCCCTCGGGGTTCTAGCGGCAGCCCTCCGTACAGCCGTGACGTAATATTTACCTTCCTGGCTCCTGTGCAGGCGCTCTGACGGCTGTCGGCTCCGAAGTAGGCGGAAATACCCGATCGCCGTCGGGTCCGCTGTACTGCGCAGGCGCAAGTCTCCGGTGCCTGCGCAGTAGAGCGGACCCGACGGAGATCGGGTATTTCCGTCTATTTCCGAGCCGAAAGCAGCCACAGCGCCCCCGCTGGAGCCAGCAAAGGTAAATATTGAAATTACAGTCGGGCCTGTCGCCGGCTGTTCAGAGGGCTGCAGCGAGACCCCCGTGGGACGGAGGACGGCGTGGGAAGCCTCATTAGGATCCGGAGGCTTCCCCCACCCGAGGTGAGTACCCCCCAGGGGATCTTTTTGAAGTTACAGAGTCTCTTTAAGAGAGCTGCAGCCCGGCTGGGCGCGCTCAGTATGCAATTATTATGTTTATGGATTTAACTACGTTGAATTTTATTTTTAGTTTATATTTTTAGTCTTTATTTTTAGTAATGCTAAATTCAGCTGGACGTTTTTTTAAGAGCTATACCATTCCACTAATAGCATTATGCTAATAATAATAATAATAATAATAATAATAATAATAATATATTTTATGAGATTATAGATACATGAAGGAAGAGGAGAGGAGGAAATATATGATTGAAAAAACAGATGATGATTCATTTACCCATTTAATTTTACCTTTATGTTATGTTGATCTAATATTTTAATATTTAATACTGTTTTTTGGTGCATTGTGCTAAGGAGTGTCTACATTGTTAGACACTGTTTTATTTGATCTGAGGAAGCGGACTGTGTTCCACGAAACACGTTTGTGTCTGATTATTAAAATGTCTTTCTTATATTGGCATTCCCCTTCTTCTTAGAAGTAAGCCATTTTATATTTATTACATCCATGGTTATTTACCGATATTTTGTATTCTACATTTTTAGCATCTTTGATTGAATATTTATATACATATTTGTGTTGTACTGTGAGTTTTAATCCAAAATATTGAGGTTCTTTCATTTAATGATTTTAGGCACTGTAATTGGCCTGAGGAAGTGGGCTCAGACCCATGAAACGTGTTGCCTGTGCTAATAAATTTAATTATCATATGAGATTGTCATTTGTGAGGTAAGCCACCACCTTTTATTTTTTTATTTTGTTTTGAACTCAGTATTGTACACCCTTGGGCGCCTATTACCCACATTGTTGTACCTCAGAGGAACATTAGAATTAGGAATAACAGCTACACTAGGTGATTCCTGAAAAATTGAGCAGTTACCTACCTGCCAAAATATTTGAAATAGCAGCCATACTTGTGAGGTCAAAAAAAAATTAAGCAGTTACCTGCCTAAATATTTGAAATAGCAGCCACACTCGGTGAGGTCAAAAAAATTGGGCAATTACCTGTCAGATAAACATTTGACTATCAGCCTCTGTATGACACAGAGGCCATAAAAATGGTCAAATACCGGACAAATACATATTTAACTTTCAGCCTGGGTAATAATAATAATACTTTTTCTTTTGGAAGTAAAGGCGATTGAAGTAGGATCAAGTGCCATACTGGGTGGTGGGGGACGAAGCAGGGAAGCTGTACCTGTGGCCAGGGTGGACATGAGGTCTGAAGTAACTGGCATTTGCCAGGGTAATAACAATAATAATAATATTTTTTACATTTTTGGGGGAGTAGAGCCAACTGAAGTAGGACCAAGGGAGACACTGGGTGGTGGCAGACAGAGCAGTGTCTGTGGCCAGGGCGCACATGAGGCTTGGAGTAGCTGGCACTTGCCAGGGTGTAATGATCCGCTCAGCTGCCTGCGCAGGCAGGCAGCTTTTTGACCACTGTTCAGGTCTGCATTCTGCAGGTCTCTGGAAGAGAGACCTTTTGTCAGTTTTGCAGCTTGCTGCTGCTGAGGAATTTGCATACGTTTGTCATGCAAATTGCCTAGCCACATCCTTTGTAGGCTTGCTCTATATATACCATTTGATTCCACAGTAAGTCGCTGGTCATAAGGGTTTGTCCTGTGAAACACTCCTGGAGTGTCAGCCTTGCTTATTGTTTGAAGATTAGCCAGAGCAGTTAGGATTGTATTATTTGTATTGCCTGTTCTGTCTGTCTGTCGTGCTTGGATCACACTAGCCTCTAGCAGTAGCGGCTGTGGATCCTTCTGGTCTGCAACTCCCTTGCTATACTTGGATCGCACTTGCTCTGACGGTAAGACCAGTGGATCCTGCTAGCTCTGTTGCCTTACTTGGGTCGCACTCGCTCTGGCGGAAAGAGCAGTGGATCGTACCTCGCACTTATCCCTGTTTTTGTGTACCTGTCTTGTCTGCTACGAACGCTTGCTGGAGGCTCGGTGAGGTAACCGTTAAGCAAGCGCTCGCGTCCTCTGTTTCATGTTTGTCTGTCGGTGGTTAGTTAGGTGTGCTTGTCTCTGTTGTGCTTAACACGCGGAGGCCGCGCAGAAAACGCGTTCGCTGTTGCGAATGAGTGCGGTGTTCGTGCTTAGTTAGCGTTTATTATTTTCCTTATCTTCTCATTGTATGATTTGCTGTGCCTTTGTTACTCTCGTGCTCTGCCTTGCTGTAGCCTTGTGTCACCTCTGGCAATCGCCTCTCTCGCGATTGCGTTCCTACTTCATATCTGCTGTTGTGTATGCACCGTCGCGGGTTGGCGACTAGATTGGTGCACACACATACAATCTGTCCCTTTGCTCATTCTCATTCGCAATCGCTTCTCAGGCGATTGCGTTCTCACTCGGTTTCCTCTGTTGTGTGTCCACCGTCGAAGGTTGGCGACTAGATGGGTGCACACACATACATTCCTCCTCTGTGCTTATTCTGTCTTGTGTCGCAGTTAGCAATCGCCATCTCTTGCGATTGCCTTCTCACCTGATCTTCATGGTTGTGTGTTCATTGTCGCAGGGTGGCGACTAGATTGGTAGACACGCATACCCTCTGTCGCTTTGCTCTCTCTCTTTCAGGGCTATCTTGCCCTGCGTTTCTTCCCTTCGTACAATTCCTGTCTGGCGTCTGTGGCAGGGCAGAGGAGCTGTTCCTCTGCACTCCACAGCTCCACCTGCCGACAGGAACTTCCCTCTACAGGTGCGTTGCACCTTTTGCTGGGTTCCCACAAATGATACGCTTGTGGAGGATTTCCGCCGTGTCAGCGCACGCCTTGTGCGCTGATCACGGACAGAAATTGAAGTAGGACCAAGCGACATACTGAGTGGTGGTGGACGGAGCACCAAAGTTGTGCCTGTGGCTAGGGTAGACATGAGGCCTGGAGTAATTGGCATGCACCAGGGTAAT
Organism: Hyperolius riggenbachi; assembly: GCF_040937935.1. Lineage (NCBI taxonomy): Eukaryota > Metazoa > Chordata > Amphibia > Anura > Hyperoliidae > Hyperolius > Hyperolius riggenbachi. The sequence goes on from NC_090650.1 coordinate 159,972,538, forward strand.
AATAACATCATTCTTGTGTGTGTGTGTGGGGGGGGTATAAAGCCAACTGAATTAGGACCAAGCGACATCCTGGGTGGAGGCGAGCAGAGCAGGAAAACTGTGCCTGTGGCCAGGGCGGACATGAGGCCTGGAGTAACTGGCAAGCACCAGGGTGATAATTGGTAAAAATCCAAACTAATTAGGACCTTATTATTCATCACTGCTGTAACCCTGTTGAATCCAAATCTCATTCATTTTTACAAATGTAAAATAATCAACACTGGCTGTGTGCTAAGCGACTTTGCTTGTCTGTCACGATCCCTCCAGCTGCACTGAATGTCCTTCAGTGGGGCAGTGGGGAAAGCACACAGCCCTGGGGTGCACCAGTACTGACTGTCAAAGAGCTTAATGTATGTTTCCCAAGTCTAATCTGCTGTCTCCTTTCGCTTAAAGAGGAACTCCAGTGAAAAGAATGTAATTAAAAAAAGTGCTTCATTTTTACAATAATTATGTATAAATGATTTAGTCAGTGTTTGGCCATTTTCAAAGCTTTTAAATCCCTGATTTACATTCTGACATTTTTCACATGGTGACATTTTTACTGCTGGAAGGTGATGTAGCTGCTGCTTGCTTTTTTGGCAGTTGGAAACAGCTGTAAACAGACAGCTATTTCCCACAATGCAACAAGGTTCACAGACAGGAAACTGCCAGGACCATGGTCCTCAGAGTTTCTTGTGGGAGGGGTTTCACCACAATATCCGCCATACAGAGCCTCCTGATGATCCGTTTGTGAAAAGGAATAGTTTAATCATGTAAAAGGGGGTATCAGCTACTAATTGGGATGAAGTTCAATTCTTGTTCACGGTTTCTCTTTAACCATTTTCGCCTTTTGGACTGCTGTGCGCATTTGCACGTGCTGGCACTCCCGTGCGGCCCCCCGGTAGCCCGGGGATCAATGAATGGGAACATTGTTCCCATTCATTGATCTAAGTCCCCAGTAGAAAAGCTGACGGCTTCTTTTCAGAGGCCGCGGTCTTTCTGTAAAAAAAAAAAATCACATCCTCCTTGTAGTTCCTGTGAGCAAGCGTGCTCACTCACAGGATAGAAAATAAAAAATCTCTCTGTAGCCCTCTTGTGGCCAAATAGTAAAACTACATGCACATACATTTTTATTATAAAAATACACAATAAATTACATTTAAAATTAACTGTTTACCTCCCACACCCAAAAAAATACCCAAATAAAAATTTTAACTAAAAAAAAATAAAAATTACAAGAAGAGGGTATACAACTAATATTTTTAACCTCCTTAGCTTTAATCCTGAGTCAGGCTCAGGACGGAAAGCCACAGAACAGGGTGGCAATCTCGCGCTTGACTGAGTTTCATGCAGGAACTGCTGCAGACCTCTTTGAGGTATGTTTTTCTTCTTTTCTTTTTAAGGGTCTAAAAGCTTATGAAAAAATTGTATGGCTTTTAGACCTTAAATCTGGAAGTAATCATAACGCCAGGGAGGTTAACCACTTCAGGACCGGCCGCCTAATCCACTTAAGGACCAGGGCAATTTGCAATGGGGGGGGGTGCGTTTGGGGGGGTCGGGCAGCCGGATCCCGTCTGTGGCTGGCTGGGCATGGTGTCCCCCATGGAGGCAGGTGTCCCCCCTGTAGCTGGCAGCCATCACTCACCTTCCAGGAGCCACAGTAGCCACCTCTTCTCCAGCCGGCATCTCCGCTCCAAATGACGATCAGGTCCGGGTCGCAGCTTGATGACGTCATCAAGCCAGGACCCGGTGCTGACGTCAGACGGAGCAGAGATGCCGGCTAGAGCAGAGGGGGGTGCCGATCGTCTCTGGAACGGCACAGAGGTGAGTGGATCCTCTTCTTTTCTCCCCTACTGCAGCAGCTGTCAAAGTGATCACTACGATCCGACGGCGATCGTAGTGATCACGTGATCAGCAGCCATACGCGATGGCTGCTGATCACTCGGGGGAGATTCCAGCTGTCATATGACAGCTTAATCTCCCCTCTCCGGTGCGCACGATCGCGTCGGGACGGTTTGTTAGCATCAACGTCCAGTCAGAACGGTAGCACCACCTGTTGGTTGATTCAACGTCCGTGGTCCGCAAAAGGTTAAATTATAAGTTTGTAAATAGCGATGGACGCAAAACTAAAAAAATGCACCTTTATTTCCAAATACAATATTGGTGCCATACATTGCTATAGGGATGTAATTTAATTGGTGTAATAACATATAGGCAAATAAAATATGTGGGTTTAAATTATGGTAGCATGTATTATTTTAAAGCTATAAAGACTGAAAACTGAGAAATAATGATTTTTTTTCTATTTTTTTCTTAATATTCCTGTTAAATGCATTTACAAAAAAATAATGCTTAGCAAAATGTACCACCCAAAGAAAGCCTTATTGGTGGCAGAAAAAACAAGATATAGATCAATTCATTGTGATAAGTAGTGATAAAGTTATTGGTGAATGAATGGGAGGTGAAAATTGCTCAGATGCATAAGGTTAAAAACGACTGAAGGCTGAAGTGGTTAATGGGAATCTGAAGTGAAAATAAACTTATGATATAATGATTTGTATGTGTAGTACAGCTAAGAAATAGAATATTAGAAGCACAGATATATGTCTCATATTGTTTCCAGTACAGGAAGATTTAAGAAACTTCAGTTGTTATCTATGCAAAAGACCTTATCTGAGCTCTTTGATTAATTTAGTCAGAGTGCAGTGCTCTTTTCTGATGCACTTATCTCAACATGTCTCTCACTGTTTCTTGTTTGTTTAAAGAGTAACTGTCAGGCTGCAGAAGCTAATTTAAACCTCTATTCTCCTGTGTTAAACAGTTTAGAAGGAAGCCCAAAAGCCATTAGTGAAGATAAAAATCTCAGTTACCTTTGATGTGTGCTTATCTTAAAGGCTGTTATAGACCCATAAGGACGCAAGCCGCATACTAAACTGCAAAGCATTCTGGGGCCCTCCCCTCGGCTGCTAATGAGACGTTACAGCAGCTTCTAATCAGTCCAGCGCGTAGCACTGATAAATCTCGGGGCAGAGTACACTGCAGGAGTCAGCTATTGTTCCTAGCCACATGGCTCATTAATATTCACTGCACACTGTGTTATTTAGTACCAGCTTTTCTGTGATCAGGAAGCAGGCAGGACATGACGACACATTTGACAGAAAAACATGGAGCCAGCCATGAGCTGTCAGGAGCATCTATCTCTGCATATACTATATACAAATTCTGTGAAATCCAAACGTGGACAGTGAAATGCATATGTAATGTAAGTACAGCCAATCTTTAGCTACTGATATATGTGTTTATTTTCTCTGAGACCTTATACCTAACAGCTCCTCTTTAAGGTTTTACTGCAGAGCTAATGACCCTTTGAACTTTCCTGCTCTGTTTTATTGTTTAACCACTTCCCCTCCCCCGGGCGAGTAACTACGTCCCTGCAACATGCCATAACTGTTTGCAGGGGTGTAGCTATCACGTCCCTCCCCGCTGTGCGTTGCTGCTCACCCCCCCCCCCCCTCGCTCCACCACCACGCTCTTTACTGCCACCGATCATTAGTCGCTAGATCAATGAATGTGAACACAGTTCCCATTCTTTGATCTAAGTCCCCATGTGAATGAAAGCAGCCGTCTATGAGACGGCGCCGCCGTTCACAAAGTCCGTCCACGCAGTGCTTCCTGTTTGCATACTAATACTACGCATACGGAAAACACCTCCAAGGACATCTTGTGGCCAAATAGTAAAATTACATTTGCATTTTTTTTTCAATAAAGTACCTATTTTAACTTTTTGAATTAACCCCTGACCTCCCACACTCCCTAATAGTTATCAATTGTATTTTATTTTTTTGAAAAAAATCAAAATAAAATAAAAATTAGCAAATAAAAAAATACATAAATAGTTACCTTAGAGACTGAACTTTTTTTTAATATGTATGTCAAGAGGGTATATTACTATTACTTTATAAATTATGGGCTTGTAATCAGGGATGGACACAAAGCTGAAAAAATGCACCTTTATTTCAAAATGAAATATTGGCGCCACACATTGTGATAGGGACATAATTTAAGGTTGTAATAACTAGGACAAATGTGCAAATAAAATACATGGGTTTTAATTGTGGTAGCATGTATTATTTTAAAACTATAATGGCCAAAAACTGTGAAATAATGATTTTTTTCCATTTTTTTCTTAATATTACCCTTAAAAAGCATTTATGAAAAAAATTCTTAGCAAAATGTTCCACCAAAAGAAAGCCTGTTAAATGCTGCAATAACCGGGGCAAATAAAATGTGTGGGTTTTAATAATGGTAGCATGTATTATTTTAAAACTATAATGGCCTAAAACTGAGAAATAATAATTTTTTTCAATTGTTTTGTTATTATTCCCGTTAAAACGCAGTTAGAATAAAATATTTTTTAGCAAAAAGTACCCCCCAAACAAAGACTAATTGGTGGTGAAAAAAACAAGATACTGGAAAATTAAATACCTAACAGAAATTTTCCTTTCCTGGTCAGTCTCCATGACAGCACATGGTTGGGCAGTTCCCCGCCTCCAACTGCCAGGTAGGACACTCATTAGAATAAAAGAAAGAGCCCCGCCCACATACACCATTCCTGAACTTTTGAACGAGCTGCCCAGGAACAATGCAACTGGTGGGAACCTATGCTCTCATGGAGATTGACCAGGAAAGGAAAATTTCTGTTAGGTGAGTATTTAATTTTTCAGTTTCCAGGTCTATCAATGACAGCACACGGTTGGGTCAACATAACTAGAGAAAAAATACACAAGGGGTTGGGAAATGCTGAAAACTCAGAAAATATATTTTAATTGCACAGAGAAATCATAAAATGAACAGAAAATTACAGCACAGACTGAGTTGCAGATGAAACAACATTCTTTCCAAAGACTGCAGAAGAAAGAGCCGCCAGCTCAATTCTATAGTGCTTAACGAAAGTGTGGCTAAAAGCCCAGTTTGCTGCCTTACAGATGGTGTCCATCGAAATCCTGCCAAATGCAGTCCAGGAAGCTGACATAACCCTGGACGAATGTGCCGAGACTAGGTGAGGGAGATCCAGATCCTTTGCTTTATAAGCCTTTTGAATTAAGGTTACAATCCATTTAGATATTAACTTGGATGTAGCTGCTTTTCCTCTATTAAGGCCTGAAGGCACAACAAACAGTCTATCCGACTGTCTAAAAGAGGAAGTCCTCTCCAAATAAATCTTCAGCAATGACACTGGGTCCAGAGGATGTGAAAGATCAGGATTATGCTGATCCTTGAATGCTCGGAACGTCCATTCTTGATTAAAGTGAAATGCAGACAAAACTTTGGGAACAAAGGCATCCTCTGAAGACAGAACCACTCTATCCTCAAAAAACAACAAAAAAGGATCTTTCCAACTTAAGGCCTGTAATTCAGAAACCCTCCTCCCGGAGGTGATAGCAACCAGGAAAAGCAAGAAGTTTTAAATCAGGATGATACCATTTATTGGCTAACTAAAAATGAATAAGAATAAACAAGCTTTTGGCCTTGCAGCCTTCATCGGGCTTACACGGAACCAGGAAGGCTACCTTTAAAGTTAGATCATATAATGAGCATGAATCTAATGGGAGAAACGGAGCTGAAGACAGAAAGTCCAGTACAGGGGAAAAGTCCCATTGCGGAAATCCTGGCTTTCTGGGAGGTGTGTTTTTAAGTGCGGCTTTAAAAAATTGCTTGATCATGAGATCTGTGGAAAACTGTTTCCCAAGCACTGCAGACAAGGCTGAAACTTGTGTTTTAAGTGTACTATATGCAAGATCTAAGTCCATCCCCTTTTGCACAAAAGATAAGACATTGCAGATTTGTGGATTCCTTGGATCAAAGCTATTAGTCTCAGCAAAAGATGAGAATCTATTCCAAACTCGGTTGTAAACTATAGATGTAGAATGCTTTCTAGCTGACAAAAGAGTAGGGGCTACATTTGAGGGACAACCTCTCCCTTACAACCACCACGCCGCTAACTTTATCCGGAATGGATTCTGATGAAGGAAACCCTCCTACCCTCCTGGGACAATAGATCCGGAGTTACTGGCAATTTCAATGGCAAGTCCACTGCCAGATAGTTGAGAAGTGTGAACCAGGGCCTCCTCGGCCAGAATAGAATGACTGCCAGGACTTCGACTCTGCTGTGAACTAACTTCTGCAGAAACTTGAAGACCAACGGGACCGGTGGGAAGGCATGCCCCAGACTGAAACTCCAGTTCTGCAGCAATGCATCCGTTCCCAGTGCATGGGGAACCGTGTAACGAGAAAAGAACTGAGGAACCTTCCTGTTCTTCTGGTTGGCAAACAGATCTACCTGAGGGACTCCCCAGTGATCTACTATCAGGTTGAAGGCTGTCTGACTCAACTCCCACTCGTTGTTTTCCATTTGATGGCGAGACAGTCGATCTGCTTGAGTGCTCTGATGACCTGGTAAGTAGACTGCCAACAGATCTGACAGATGACTTTGAGCAAGCTCCATAATTGGACATACTTCTTGCATCAGAGGCAAACTGCGAGTTCCTCCCTGCTTTCTCACATACGATACTGCTGGTCCATTGTCTGGAAAAAACATCACTGCACTGCCCTTGAGTACAGGAAGAAACGCTTTCAAAGCCTGGTGGGCAGCTTTGAGCTCATTTGATACTACGTTTTCTGTGCAGAAGCTCCATTGTTCTTGAACCGCCCAGCGTTCGAAAGTCGCACCCCATCCTGAGGTGCTGGCATCTGACTGTATAATTCTGAATATTGGGTAGCTTTGTCCACCATTGAAGACTGGACCATACCCTGTAGGGGATAAATATCTTCTGCGACAGATCTCGATTGTCCCATTGCAACAGGAAGTTTATCTGGAATGACCGGAGGTTCCAGTGAGCCCACTTTATCAACAGAATCATGGAAGAAAGCAGTCCCAACACTCTTATACACTGTTTCGCTGTAATAAACGTGTTCGGAACCAGGGGCGTCGCTAGCCCTGTTTTAGGGGGGCACGTGCCCCCAATCTTTCCTGGGGTGCCACAGATCTCCGCCCGGCCGCCCCCTCTGTCAAGACTCAGCGGCTCCCTCCAGCCGCCGCGTCACTGACAGTCTCAGACCTCAGGATCAGGCGGCGAGCCGGCGACCAATCGTGCGGGCGCTAGGACCCAGCGCCCGCACTGATATGCGGAAGTGACATCACTTCCGCATATCGAGCGGGTGCGACCAGCGCCCGCTCGTACATCTGGTTGGGTCGCCGCTGATCCTGAGGTCTGCTGAGAGGTAGGGGGGGAGCGGCGGCGGCTAGAGGGGGGGCCTCCCTGTCACTCACTCACTCACTCACCAAAGGGGCTCCCTGGCACGCACTCACTCCCTAAAGGGGCTCCCTGGCACGCACTCACTCCCTAAAGGGGCTCCCTGTCACTCACTCACTGCCTAAAGGGGCTCCCTGTCACTCACTCACTCCCTAAAGGGGCTCCCTGGCACGCACTCACTCCCTAAAGGGGCTCCCTGGCACTCACTCACTCCCTAAAGGGGCTCCCTGGCACTCACTCACTCCCTAAAGGGGCTCCCTGTCACTCACTCACTCCCTAAAGGGGCTCCCTGGCACGCACCCACTCCCTAAAGGGGCTCCCTGGCACGCACTCACTCCCTAAAGGGGCTCCCTGGCATGCACCCACTCCCTAAAGGGGCTCCCTGGCACGCACCCACTCCCTAAAGGGGCTCCCTGGCACGCACCCACTCCCTAAAGGGGCTCCCTGTCACTCACTCCCTAAAGGGGCTCCCTGGCACGCACTCACTCCCTAAAGGGGCTCCCTGGCACGCACTCACTCCCTAAAGGGGCTCCCTGGCACGCACTCACTTCCTAAAGGGGCTCCCTGGCACTCACTCACTTCCTAAATGGGCTCCCTGGCACTCACTCACTCCCTAAAGGGCCTCCCTGTCACTCACTCACTCCCTAAAGGGCCTCCCTGTCACTCACTCACTCCCTAAAGGGGCTCCCTGTCACTCACTCACTGCCTAAAGGGGCTCCCTGTCACTCACTCACTGCCCAAAGGGGCTTCCTGTCACTCACTCACTGCCTAAAGGGGCTCCCTGGCACTCACTCACTGCCTAAAGGGGCTTCCTGTCACTCACTCACTGCCTAAAGGGGCTCCCTGGCACTCACTCACTACCTAAAGGTGCTCCCTGTCACTCACTATCGGGGTCCCTGTCACTCACTACCTAACTGGAGGCGCCTGTCACTCACTAGCTAACCTGGGGGTCCCTGTCACTCACTACCTAACTTGGGGGGGGCTACCATATTAAGGGGGCATTCTGCCTATTTATGTGAAATGCTGTCTATTTATGTGCCTCATGACTGCTGAATGTGTCTTGTTGGGAGCCTTATGATTTGTTGGGGGCCTCATGATTGCTGAATTTGTCTTGTTGGGGGCCTCATGATTTGTTGGGGGCCTCATGATTGCTGAATTTGTCTTGTTGGGGGCCTCATGATTGCTGAATTTGTCTTGTTGGGGGCCTCATGATTTGTTGGAGGCCTCATGATTGCTGAATTTGTCTTGTTGGGGGCCTCCTGATTTGTTGGGGGCCTCATGATTGCTGAATATGTCTTGTTGGGGGTCACATGATTGCTAACTGCGAGACTATGGGAAAAGCTGAATCCTTATCATATGAGACAATAGCATTAAACCTACTTTTTTAGCGTTTTAAAACAGAAAATAAAACTGGGAGGTTCTAAAAAATTGAATACATTTTTCAGGAGTAGGATGGATGAAATTGTTTATCTTCACAGTTTATTTTCAACTTGGATTTTCCATAATGTTCATGTATGAGTTAAAACGTTTGTACAGTATTTAGTTTAAATTGCTGTTGCCACTTTGCGATAGATACCGGTAAGTGACTTTTGGGTTGCAGTTTGGGCACTCGGCCTCCAAAAGGTTCACCACCACTGTCCTAATCTGATGTCCCACCATTGCTAGGTTCATGTAAATTTGTCTCCACCCGTTACCACACCTATATTCTGGTCCATGGCCCACCCATTTTTTGGTGCGGAGCGATAAGCACGCCGCACAACGTGATCGTCATATTTTTGGCACGCTAGCTGCAGTGTGCTGAATTCTGCTGCCTACAGTATGTACAGTATACGCTGTTCTCTAGTGCTTGCACTGTGTGCTGATTTACCTCCAGTGTGTACAGTGTAAGGTGCTACTCTGTGCTTTTATTGATTGTAAACCAGCTGTATTGTATGCTGATCCCTGCTACTTTCAGTATGTACAGTATTAGCTGTAAAGCCTGGTACACACATACAATTTTGATTAGCCAATTTTAGCTCTGTTCATAAAATTCATTGTCTGTTGGCCCACTTACTGCACGGGGGTGGGAAATTGGGGGTCAGTGATTGACCAATCAAAATTGTATGTGCGTATACATCTTTGATCTATGCCTATACTGATTGTAAATGATCGAAATAAAGGACAGGGGGCACCGTCCAATATTTCGATGGGCAGGCCCGTTATCCGTAGCTTACACCGCTGCTAAGTTCATGTACATTTGGCCCCACCCATGGCCACGCCCACTTACCGCATGACCACGCCCATTTTTTGCCGCGGCGCCGCATGTACCTCCCCGCCTGGTGCCCACAGGTGCCACTGATCTCCAAGGACCCTAGAAACGCCCCTGTTCGGAACAATCTGCCTGATCTTGTACCTGAAAGGAGCAATTTTCTCTGTCGGCAGAGACACGGTTTCTGTGACTGTGCAAATCTGTGCTCCCAGAAAGATTATTTGCTGGGAAGGAATCAGTTGACTCTTCTCTCGATTTAGAATCCACCTGAACTGTTCCAGGACTGTGATAGTCAGATCCCGATGCTCCTGCAACAACTTTTCTTTGTCTGCCAGAACCAGAATAGCACTCTTACCTTCTTCTCCCTTAGAATTGCTATTACTGACACTGACAGTAACACTCTTGAGAAGGTTCTTGGAGACATGGAAAGTCCAAATGGAAGGCAACAAAACTGATGATGGATGTGTCCCACGACAAAACACAAAAACTTTTGAAAAAGAGTGCTGACTGGAACATGAAAGTAGGCATCTTTGAGATCTATGGAGCACATCCAATCTCCTGGTTTTATTGCCCTCAACACTGTCTGAAGAGACTCCATTTTGAAAGTCGGAATGTCTATGAAATGATTTAAAGACTTCAGGTCCAAGACTGGACGTATGTCTCCTCTCCTTTTCTTCACAAGAAACACCGTAGAATAGTAACCTTCGTTTCTCTCCAACAACGGGACTTCGACAACTGCTCCCTGACTGATTAACTTTGAGACATAATCTAGTAAAATTTTTCTTTTTTGAAGACACTGTGGAATATTTGTCTCTACCACACATGAAGTTCTTGGAATTCGCTTGAAAGCCCATCTGTGTCGCTCTGAAATAATGCTCAAAATCCAAGGATCCGAAACGTTCTCCGCCCCAACTGCTTAAAAACGACACAGGCGAGCGCTGACACTGCCAGTTGCCAGACTTAACATTACCCGATGACTGAGGGCTCGACTTGGATTTAGCATTTTACAGGAAGGACGACTGAGTGAGTACCACTACAAATTTTGTTAAATGGTTTTCAAGGCCATTAAGACTTAGAGTCCCCGAACCTCTGATAATTCTGCTGTCTCTGGTTAAAACATTGTCTTGTTAACTTCCTATCCTGAGGGATGAGACCGGAGACCGGACTCAAGCCAACCCCCCCAGGGAGGTGACTCTTGATATGGCCATCTTCTCACCGAAGAGCGCACGCTTTTCCATCAAATGGAATACAAGCCCAATTAGTCTTGGAGTATGGATCGGCTTGCCACGGCTTCAGCCAGAGTACCCTTTTAGCCATTATGGAGTATACCATGGACCTACTAGAGTTGCGGATCACATTGATTGTTGCCTCACCTACAAACTCAGATGCCAATCTTAGCTCATCCGAGGAGCGAATAACTGTTTCCTTATCAAGGCCTCTCACAATAGCACTCTCCACATTGTTAGTCCAGACCTTGATTGCTTTGGCTACTGACGTCAACACCACAGCAGGCCTAGCAGCGTCCGCAGAAGCCAGATATGACCTCTTAAGATCCAGATCCAGTTGTCTATCCAAAACGTCTCTAAACGATATTGAATCCTCTAAGGGCAAGGTAACATTCTTTGCAAACTTCATGACTGAGGCATCCATAATCAGATAGGTGGTAAGATGGTAAGTAACGTCTCATCATTTTCTGACAAAGGATACAATTTACGTAATTTATTCTTAAAAGATGTTTTTTTAAAGTCTTGTTCCACTCCTCCGTTACAATCTTCTTTATTTCCTCCATAAAAGGAAATGTCACCTGTTCTTTGGATAGGTGCTTATAGTATCTCCTTTTCTTTGGTTGCTGTATCTCCTTTTCTTTGGTTGCTGAGGATCAACAGGATCTTCCCACTCAATAGCCTCTTTTACTTAAGATATAAATGGAAGTACTAAATTGAAATCCATGATGGAATCATACTCAGGCTCTGAACCTAAATCCTCCTGAAGATATGAGTTCGCAGGTGCTTTAGAAGTGGAAGGAGCTTCATCCTTATCAGCTTGCACGTTTAACTCTGCCATCTTATCCATAACTACTTGTTTAATAACTGTAGTCATATCTTGACTCTCAGCAACGTCAGAGTAGCAGGCACTACATATCTTCTTGTTAGGCAATCTTGAATTTCCATATATCCAACACTGCTCCTCAGACGGTTAGGGCTGCCACCTTTAGGGTGAAAAAATACCGGCTTGTGGGTGTGACCTGAGGGGTGTGGCCTAAAAGTGGTAGTTGTTTGTTGCAGACTTTTTAAACGACCATTGACATGAGAGAGATATGGAGGCTGCCATATTTATTTCCTTTTAAACAATGCAAATTTCCTGGATGTCTTGCTAATCCTCTGCCTCTAATGCTAGGGACACATCATGATACAATTTTCTGACACATTTATTGTCAGCTCGATTATTTCCGACAGGTCTGATCTAATTTCTAATCAATTTTCCGATTGATTTTCCATTCAGTTCTATGGAAAAAAGATCGGACAATCAGATCAGACCTGTTGGAAATAATCGATCTTACAGTTAATCTGTCAGAAAATTGTATCGTGGTACCTAGCATATTACTGTTAGCCATAGCCCCTGAACAAGCATGCAGATCAGATTTCTCTGACTGAAGTGTGACAAGATTAGCTGCATGCTTGTTTCAGGTGTGTGATGCAGACACTACTAATGCCAGAAAGCTCAGCTGGACAGCCAGGCAACTAGCATTATTTAAGTGGAAATTAATATGTCAGCCTCCTTATCCCTCACTCAGGTCAGAGATCCTTTAATGATAGGTACACACTAACCATACAATTTTCTGACAGATTTACTGTCAGATCGATTATTTCCTGATCTGGTTTCTGATTGATTTTCCGTTCACTTCTATGGAAAATTGATCCAAAATCAGATCAGACCTGTTGGAAATAATCGATCTGACAGTAAATCTGTCATAAAATTGAATAGTGTGTACCTATCATTAGGCTCGGTCTGGGTCTCTTGAAGGCAGCATTAATGGGTGTATTTATACTTACCTGGGGCTTCCTCCAGCCCCATGAGACACATGGGCTCCCTCACCAGCCACTCCATCCCCCCCCCCCCAGTAATCTGGCCAGCCACGCTCTTCTGTGCCATGTGCACACCCCTCCACTGTAGCTCTCTGCACCTATGCAGTAGTGGCCAGGTTGCGCATGTGCAGAATCACATGACTGACCAGATAACTGGGGTGGGGGGTATCAAGTGAACAGAGCAGCCAGAGAGGATGGCGAGTGAGCCCACACACCTTATGGGGTTGGAAGAAGCCCCAGGCAAGTATAAATAATTAATAACATCTAAAGTACACTAAGGATGGTCAGGTCTGTTAGGGAAAAGGAGGGGGGGGGGGGAGTATGGCAGTACAACCAGCCCAGAAGGAGCGTGGGGATTTACTGCCCATGCTTGCTATGGGGTAAGGGAGGGAGTGTTACACTGAAGGGGAGGAGGGCATACAGTTTTTGATGGGGGAAACGTTCTCTCAATGCATACACATCATACATATGCTCTATATACATGCATACACACACATGCTCCAGTGTTCTCTCCAAGCTCTTTTAGCCGGGTGCTCCACCCGGCTAGTTTTGGTGAGCATCCGCCTGTCATCGGCTCACCTCCTCCTACGCTGTAAGCAGAGTTGTGCAGAAAAGCTCCGGCCCTGCATTCTCTCATCTCGCCCCAACCGGCTACTTTTTCATGCCACCCGGCTAGAAAAAATTTCTGGGGAGAACACTGTGCTCTGCATACACACACATGCTCTATATATATGCATACAAACACATGCTCTATATTAGAGTGACCAGATTGAAAAATGGTGGGATGCGGTGCACCGCGCCGAAAAATGGGTGTGGCCATGACATTGTATGGGCGGAGCTAACCTAATGATGTAACAGCGAGGCATGAGAAAGCAGTGTTTACGCCATGATGTGGTCAGACGAAGTTTCGCATCATGGGTGGGCAGAAACGGTGTGATGCTATCTAATAGTATACCGTAACCCCAAAGCAGCAAACATAGCCAACTATGACCATTAAATAATAAATGCAGCAACAGTTCTCCCCAGACACCAGAAAATAAACACAATGTGGGCAAAATTTCAGCACAAAATAAATGCAATGGGCAACATGTCAGCACAAAATAAACGCATTGTGGGCAACATGTCAGCACAAAATAAACGCAATGGGCAAAATGTCAGCACAAAATAAACGCACTGCGGGCAAACATGTCAGCACAAAATAAACGCACTGCGGGCAAACATGTCAGCACAAAATAAACGCACTGCGGGCAGACATGTCAGTACAAAATAAACGCACTGCGGGCAGACATGTCAGCACAAAATAAACGCACTGCAGGCAGACATGTCAGCACAAAATAAACGCACTGCGGGCAAACATGTCAGCACAAAATAAACGCACTGTGGGCAAACATGTCAGCACAAAATAAACGCACTGCGGGCAAACATGTCAGCACAAAATAAACGCACTGCGGGCAGACATGTCAGCACAAAATAAAAGCACTGCGGGCAAACATGTCAGTACAAAATAAATGCACTGCGGGCAAACATGTCAGCACAAAATAAACGCACTGCGGGCAAACATGTCAGCACAAAATAAATGCACTGCGGGCAAACATGTCAGCACAAAATAAATGCACTGCGGGCAAACATGTCAGCACAAAATAAACGCACTGTGGGCAGACATGTCAGTACAAAATAAACGCACTGCGGGCAGACATGTCAGCACAAAATAAACGCACTGCGGGCAGACATGTCAGCACAAAATAAACGCACTGCGGGCAAACATGTCAGCACAAAATAAACGCACTGCGGGCAAACATGTCAGCACAAAATAAACGCACTGCGGGCAAACATGTCAGCACAAAATAAACGCACTGCAGGCAAACATGTCAGCACAAAATAAACGCACTGTGGGCAAACATGTCAGCACTAAATAAACGCACTGCGGGAAAACATGTCAGTACAAAATAAACGCATTGTGGGCAACACCTGGGGGAAAAAAGCATTTACTTACCTGGCAGAAGACTCCTCTGGCGCGCATCTCCTCCGGACGATCCTCCTGCAGTCTCCCGCGCTGACAGGCAGAGCAGGGCTACGGCAAGATGGTGCCCGAAGCCCTGTACTGGAGACACAAATAGTCTCCAGTACAGGGCTTCGGCAGCCATCTTGCCGTAGCCCTGCTTGTCTGCCGGTGTCGGAACACTGGAAGACAGTAAGGAGGCTGGAGCTGCGGGCAATGAACTGGCACGGCGTCTACAGCACAGAGACTCTCACTCTCCTGTCGGCTCCTCCCTCTCCACGAGTCCTCACCAGCCAGCGTGTGGGGAGAAAAACAGCCTGCAGCACTTACTGATGATTGGCTGGCAGTGCCCAGCGGCCAGCCAAGCCAAGTAGAGAGAGAGCTGAGTGACAGAATTACGGGCAAATGATGTGTCAGTACAAATATAATTCCGGCTCCGGCTTCATAGATGATTTTTCCGGCTGTGCCGGACAGATACCGGCTGGGTGGCAACCCTACAGACGATACATTAACAGGCCTCACTTCTAGTGGAGACAAACGCCCCACAATCACTGGGGACTCAGACGAGGCTCTGAATCCAGAAGCGTCAGTATGATGTGACTCTCCAGCAGGCGACCGCTGACTTGAATGAGGCCTTTCACTCTCCTTTTCAGGAGACGGAGTCTTTAGCCTCTTCTCAGCCTTCTTTGACTTTCTCGATGAGAAACGCCGATGACTGAAAGCAGAAAAGACAAATATTTCTCAAAAAAACTGGTTGAAAAAAAACCATAGCACTCCCAAAAAATACTTACCACCCTTACCTATTTGAGCTGTGGTGGTCTTTTCTAGAGGAGCGTCCCATAATGGCAGCTGTCAAACATAAGAGACAAAATAAGCTATATCTCTTTAAGAAAAAATGTAATTTCCACAGTGAAGCAAACAAAACAGCTACCAAGCTGCATCTGCCACTTTAAAGTCCATAATACATTTTTTGGGCGAGGAAAGACCTGCCACACTCAGCAGCAACACCTACAGGCATCCAAAGAGTGATTAACGGCAGGTAGGGCAAATACTGGCTCTTTTTTATAGCCAAAATGGAAATTGCCCTCAAAAAACATGGCCGCCGCCACCTCAGCATTGCTATATGCCAGAATGTGATGACATCAGACACTAATGGCAGGAGGCTGAATTAGCTGGAAAAACGGCTAAAATATATGAAATAAACACCCGTCCAGGCACTGGAGACCACCAGGGAGGATAAACAAGCTCCACAGGTATGAAAAAAATCCCCACTCCCCGCACTTCAGAAGTGCTGCACACTGCAGCATACCAGTTCAAGGGACCACGACACACCTCCAAGACATTTAGAAATGGGAAAAGATTAACCTGGAAGACCACCAGAAACAGGTTCCTGGCCTCATAGGATCATTTAGATACAGGACTACATCCAGGGGAGTCTAAAAAATGACCTGGATGGACCTGTAAAATTAATGCACAGAGGTAAGGGAACTAGAGGTAAAAAATTTTATCCTACTAGCGGCGAGGACAAAAAAAGGAATGGTGTATATGGGAGGAGCTGTTTCTTTTATTCTAATGAGTGTCCTACCTGGCAATTGGAGGCAGGAAACTGCCCAACCATGTGCTGTCATGAAGAGACCAGGAAATAGATTTTTTAGTTGTGATAAGTAGTAATAAAGTTATATGCGAATGAATGGAAGGAGCGCTGACAGGTAAAACTTGCTCTGTTTTTTTAAGGGGGAAAACCCTTCGAGGTGAAGTGATTAAAATACAGAGTATAGTTTGTAAACTGCAAATATAACAGCATGATGCAATGTTATAAAAAAAAAGCTATATAACTGAAAATAAAAATATGAGACATTTTTTACTAATATTCTATGAAATACCCATACTACACATACAATTCATTATATAGGTTTTTTTTTTGTATGTAGCAGCGATGGTATTATGGCATAAAATGCAGAGCTGAAATCTACAAATAAAATTATTAAGGCCGGTAAACAATTTTTTTATTTATTTATCATTTTAGTAAACTATTTCATCAACTTTATTTATATTTTAAGTTTTATTTAACCACTTCAGCTCTCAGTGTTTTTTCACCTTATGCATGATTTCAGCTCTCCTCCCATTCAGTCGTCAATAACTTTATCACTACTTATAACAACAAAATGATTTTTCTTGTTTCTTCTGCCCCCAATTAGGCTTTCTTTAGGTGGAACATTTTGCTAAGAATTTTTTTTCTAAATTATAGTTTTAAAATAATACATTCTACCATAATTAAAATCCATGTATTGTATTTGCACATTTGTCCCGGTTATTACAACCTTTAAATTATGTCCCTATCACAATGTATGGCACCAATATTTTATTTGGAAATAAAGGTGCATTTTTTCAGTTTTGCATCCATTACTTTTTACAAGCCCATAATTTTAGAAAATATTAGTAACATACCCTCTTGACATGCATATTAAAAAAGTTCAGACCCTATAGTAACTATTCATTTTTTTACTGTAATTTTTTATTTTTTATTTCAAGAGGAGCTTTCAGCCATGCTATCTCAGAAAAAAAACACATATTTAAGTAGATAAATACTTGCTGTACTTACATAACATATGTATTGCACTGTCCACGTGTTGATTATGGAAGGAGCGCTGACAAGTAAAACTTGCTCTTGTTTTTTTAAGGGGAAAAACCCTTTGAGGTGAAGTGATTAAAATACAAAGTATATTTTGTAAACTGCAAATATATGATGCAATGTTATAAAAAAAAAGCTATATAACTGAAAATAAAAATATGAGACATTTTTTACTAATATTCTATGAAATACCCAGATTTTTCTACAGTAAAAAAAGATAAAATCCTTCTTAGCATTTCCCATTTTAAGTGTGGCTATTTTGAAGCCAATCCTGATGTAATTTCCTCCCTTACTCTCCTCTGCATGATTTGCCCGCCCTTCACTATAGAAAGTGCATTGTCTCAGCATGAGACATATTGGCCAATCAGAGAGGAAAAGAGGTGTGGGAGGCGAAAACAGGAGGGAAAGAGGCTTCAGCCAATCAGGTTGCATTAGTTAAGTCTGAGGGGAAATAGAGAAGCAAAAAAGGACAACCCAGCATGCCCTGCAACTTCCTTTTTGCATACCAAATTTTGTGTGTACCAAATAAGAGTCAGGTAAACTGGGGAATGATCATTTATCAACCAGAAAAGTAATAGTGATTTTAACTTTAGGATTGCCTTGTTAGCATCCTTATTATTTGTTTACCAGATAAAAATAAAGAATTGATTTTTTATTTTATGCCCGACAGTTACTCTTTAAAGTTTTATTTAAAACTTGCCTCCCCGTGGCATGATGCCGCCAGCAGGCGGAGTTATCTCCGCCTTTGGGGTTTGCAGTCTCCCCTCAGGTCCGCATACGGGGTGGGAGGGGCCTGAAGTTATGTCATCTGGAGGCAGCTCACCCATAGGTCGGCGCCATGCAGGGTGGCTTGGCGAGATAGCGCACATTCCATGCACGTTAGCCGCTCCCACTGTCTCAATGCTTGGAGACACAGCGGATGCAAGGGGATTGGTCGCCATAGCGCGATAGCTAATGCTGATTGGTCAATTGTGTAAAGAGTAACTATAAAAAGTGTGATATGTGTGTTATATGTTAGATGCTGATACAACTTGATAAAGGAGGTTGCATCCTCCGAAACGTCGTATGATATGTCAGCAATCTTTTAATAAATTATAAAGAGCAAAAAGTGGATGGTGCCGGACTCAACTCTATTTATTAAAGTTTTATTTAGGTATTTTTGAGCGTGTGGGAAGTAAGGAGTTAATTGTAAAATACGTGTAGATCTGTTTGGTAAAATAAATGTATGTACTGTAAGTGTAGTTTTACTATTTGGCAACAAGATGTCCTCACACATTACTTTCTGTTGCGTACAATTAGTACACTAAACAGGAATTTGGATGTGTTACTTCTGACATCGCAATGACGCAGGCATCTCATTGATCCCGGCGTTCATTTACACAGGGACTTAGATCTGCTTTCCCATTTATTGAGCTCCAGGCTAACAGGTGGCGAAGAGTATCCCCGTGGGTGGATGTGTAATCGGCCGCGACTACGAGTTTTTTCATGGATGTAGCTTTTAGGTCCAACATGCATTTTTGGATGTAGTAGCTACCTCTAAAAGCTAAGCTGGTTAAATAAAAATATATATTTTTTAACCACTTGAGGACCACAGTATTTTCGCCCCTTAAAGGACTTACGAGGCCTGATTTGTAAAAAAATAAATAAAAAAAAGTTAGATATCTGTGTGTGTTTGCAAGGCACGGAGGACGCCGTCCGCGCCCTCCGTGCCGTTCCGCCGGGTCCCCGCTGCTTAATACCCCCCGAACGTCCCCCGATCGCACGGCCCGGGTCGGGCTCTCCAGCCTTCACAAAGATGGCCGCCAGAGCTGGCCGCGGCTGCGCAGTCCGCATAGCCACAAGTGCGGCTGCACAGCTCTAAGGCCAACTTCCCGATCCACGCTACTGTTACGTGGATCGGGGGGTTGGCCTTAGAGCTGCGCAGCCGCACTCATGGCTATGCGGACTGCGCAGCCGCAGCCAGCTCCGGGGGCCATCTTTGTGAAGGCTGGAGAGCCCAACCCGGGCCGTGCGGTCGGGGGACGTTCGGGGGGATATTAAGCAGCGGGGACCCGGCGGAACGGCACGGAGGGCGCGGACGGCGTCCTCTGTGCCTTGCAAACACACACAGGTATCTAACTTTTTTTATTTATTTTTTACAAATCAGGCCTCGTAAGTCCTTTAACCACTTTACCACCAGCGGTACGAATTTCTCCGCCCCTTTTTTCCCTCCTAAAAAACCAGGGACGGAGAAATCCGTACCTTCCGCGCTACCGCCGCTGTCCGCGCTCCCGCCGCTCGTGCGCGCGCACCCGCCGCTCGTGCACGTCGCCGCCCGCTCGCCCGGAGATCAATGAACGGGAAAATCCATTCCCGTTCGTTGATCTAGCCCCCGCAATGATCTGCTGCTTCTTTCAGAAACAGCGAGATCATTGTGCGTCTCCCAGCCTCCTACTGCTTCCTGTAAGCGTCCTTCCGGACGCTTACAGGTCGCATGTAAACAAACACTCTGTGGCCATCTTGTGGCCAAATAGTAAACTACACCCTAAAAGCATTTTACACATACAAACATTACATTTACACAATAAATTAACTCATTACCTCCCACACTCCCCAATTTTTTATTATTTTTTGTAATTAAAAAAAAAAAAAAAAATACAATAAAAAAAAACATAAATGGTTACCTTAGGGACTGAACTTTTTAAATATTTATGTCAAGAGGGTATAACACTGTTACTTTATAAACTGCGGGCTTGTAATTAGGGATGGATGCAAAACTGAAAAAAATGCACCTTTATTTCCAAATAAAATATTGTCGCCAAACATTGTGATAGGGACATAATTTAAATGGTTTTATAACCGGGACATATGGGTTAATACATTTCATGGGTTTTAATTACAGTAGCATGCTTTATTTAAAAACTATAATGGCCGAAAACTGAAAAATAATATTTTTTTCCTACATTTTTTCCTATTTCCCCATTAAAACACATTTAGAATAAAATAATTCTTGGCATAATGTCCCACCTAAAGAAAGCCTAATTGGTGGCAAAAAAAACAAGATATAGTTCATTTCATTGGGATAAGTAATAATAAAGTTATAGACGAATGAATGGAAGGAGCGCTGAAAGGTGAAAATTGCTCTGGTGGTCAGGGGGTAAAACCCCTCAGTGGTGAAGTGGTTAAGGACCAGAGCCTTTTTCTCCATTCAGACCACTGCAGCTTTTACGGTTTATTGCTCGGTCATACAACCTACCACCTGAATGAATTTTCCCTCCTTTTCTTGTCACTAATACAGCTTTCTTTTGGTGCTATTTGATTGCTGCTGCGAGTTTTAGTTTTTATTATATTCATCAAAAAAGACATGAATTTTGTCAAAAAAATGATTTTTTTTTTTACTTTCTGTGCTGACATTTTTCAAATAAAGTAAAATTTCTGTATACGTTTTTGTCCAAATGTATTGTGCTACATGTCTTTGATAAAAAAAAATCCATTCAGTGTATATTTATTGGTTTAGGTAAAAGTTATAGCGTTTACAAACTATGGTGCCAAAAGTGAATTTTCCCATTTTGAAGCATCTCTGACTTTTCTGACCACCTGTCATGTTTCATGAGGTGCTAAAATTCCAGGATAGTATAAATACCCCCCAAATGACACCATTTTGGAAAGAAGACATCCCAAAGTATTCACTGAGAGGCATGGTGAGTTCATAGAAGATTTTATTTTTTGTCACAAGTTAGCGGAAAATGACACTTTATGACAAAAAAAAAAGTTTCCATTACTTCTAACTTGCGACAAAAAAAATGAAATCTGCCACTGACTCACTATGCTCCTCTCTGAATACTTTGAATTGTCTACTTTCCAAAATGGGGTCATTTGTGGGGTGTGTTTACTGTCCTGGCATTTTGGGGGTGCCTAATTGTAAGCACCCCTGTAAGCCTAAAGGTCATTTTGAGACATTTGGTTTCAAGACTACTCCTCACGGTTTAGGGCCCCTAAAATGCCAGGGCAGTATAGGAACCCCACAAATGACCCCATTTTAGAAAGAAGACACCCCAAGGTATTCCGTTAGGAGTATGGTGAGTTCATAGAAGATTTTATTTTTTGTCACAAGTTAGCGGAAATTGATTTTTTTATTTCAAAAAGTTTTATTGGTTTTGGATATAAAATAACAGCTCAACAGTGTAATATCAAAGTGCATTTTACAATCAACAGCTTATTGCAAATTTATATGCATCATAAGTAAGGTACAACAAAATCTGCAAAGGCAGATTATATTACATGTGGAAACATTTTGGATGTCAGCAGCTCGAAGGTGTCAATTACTGACATCCCAAGTCAACATCAAACTAGTATAAAAAGTACTAGGGAAGGAGAAACCACCACGCAGTGTCGACGGTTTAATGATCTTGACAGTTCATACCATATAGGTTTCTGTGTAGACCAGGGGTCGCAGGAGCACTGATTAATGTGATCACAGACCAATCCATGGGCTACACTATAAATTTAGTCACCATTATGTGAGTAGCTTTTTGTTATAAATTGCCTCATTCTGATGGGACAGAAGCCATCAGGGAAGAGGTAAGAGAGAAAAGAGAAGAAAAAGTAGTGGGAAAGAGAGTAGTGGGGGGAGGGGGAAGTAAAAGGAAGATAGTGCCGAGCTGCTACCGACCCTATTGTAGTGATGGAGTCGGAAGATAAATAAGTGCCTAGGTGAGATCATTTAACCACTTAAGCCCAACTGGACGAGATTTCTCGTCCAGTTGGGCTGCGCGCACTCCCGCGGGTCGCGCGCGCTCCCGCGGGCCCCCCCGTGCGCGCCCCCGCTGCTGGCCGCTAGATTACCGATCAGTGAAAGGGATTATAAATCCCTTTCGCTGATCGGACCCCCCCCGGAGAAAAGCCGACAGCGTCTCTTCAGATGCTGCGGCTTTTCTGAGCTCTGGGCTCCTTTCTTCTGCCTGGGAGCGAGATCGATCGCTCCCAGGACTTTTTGATTCTGGCCATCTTGTGGCCAAATAGCAAATTACACCTGTAAAAAAAAAAAATTCAAATTAAACATATAAATATATTAAAAAAAAACCTGTTTACCTCCCACACCAAAAAATACCCACATACAAGTTTAAATAAAAAAAAAAAAAAATTACAATAATAATAAAAAAAAAAAAAAACATAAATAGTTACCTAAGGGTCTGAACTTTTTAAATATGCATGTCAAAGGAGTATATCAATATGATTTAATAAATTATGGGCTTCTAAACAGTGATGGATGCAAAACGGAAAAAATGCACCTTTATTTCCAAATAAAATATTGTCGCCATACATTGTGATAGGGACATAATTTTAACGGTGAAATACCCGGGGCATATGGGCAAATACAATACGTGAGTTTTAATTATGGAGGCATGTATTATTTTAAAACTATAATGGCTGAAAACTGAGAAATAATGAATTTTTTCCATTTTTTTCTTATTCTTCCTGTTAAAATGCATTTACAGTAAAGTGGCTCTTAGCAAAATGTACCACCCACAGAAAGCCTAATTGGTGGCGGAAAAAACAAGATATAGATCAATTAATTGTGATGAGTAGTGATAAAGTTATTGGCAAATGAATGGGGGGTGAAAGTTGCTCGGATGTAAAAAAATGTCAACCCTTCGGGCTTAAGTGGTTAAGTTATATTACTCTAAACTGCCGTGAGGGACACAGGAAGCCAGTGGGAATAATATATAAAGTACGGTTCCCAAACTTTTTCGAACTGAGGGAGGGTGTCATTTATCATGGCTTTCATTCTGTCAAAACAGAGGGCATGACTAAGATTGGATTTGAAAATTTGTAGAGGGAGTGCGGGGGTTCTCCAAGATCGGGCAATTACACGCTTAGCAGCCAGACAAATGTGCGTTAGTAGTTTATATTGTGAATTAGATATGCCTAGGGGTTTTATACCTAGCAAAGCTACTTCAGGGAGTTTAGGAATTTGTGATCTGACTGCGGAATATATAACTTGGTATACCCTACCCCAGAATCTACGCACTTTTGGGCATGACCACCATGTGTGGAGGAAGGTGCCTTTTTGACCACAAGCTCTGAAGCACAGACCCTTGTGACTAGAATTAAATTTTTCAATTCGGTCTGGTGTCAGGTACCATCTCAGTAGTACCTTATATTGTGTCTCTACCAGCGCTGAGCTAATCGAGACTGTTGGGGCATTCTTCCACATATACTGTAGATCTTCAGTTTCCAGTGTGGTACTGAGATCTTTTTCCCATCTAGTGATGTATTGTGGTTTAAGAAGATTAGAAGGGGAAATTGTGTTTTTATAGAGCATAGATATAAGGCCTGGGGCACCAGGGCTTGTGGCACAGATGTGTTCGAACCAAGTCCTGGTAAGTAAGGATTTATGGGTTCCGATATATTTCCTGACGAAGTGTGATATTTGTAAGTAACGAAATAGCTCTGTGTCAGGGATTTGTTTGTGTTCCTTTAAGGATGCGAACGATTTAAGTGAATTGTCCGTCACTAAGCTATATATTGTAGTTAGTCCTTTGTGCTGCCACCATTTAAAGGCGGAGGGGTTATGTAGACCTGGGGAAAAGTCAGGGTGTCCCAAGAATGATGTGAGAGGAAAGTGTGGGGATTGGAGCCTATCCTTAAGTCTGACCTGATTCCAGATCTTCAAGGAGTGTACCATAAGTGGGTTTTTAATGGGTTTGCGCTGTGCTGCAGAAAGCCATAGGAGATTGCAAAGGGATGTGAGGGAACAGATTGAACGTTCGATATCACGCCAGATGGGGGGGCGTTCTTCCTCTTGCCACAGTGTAAGTTGTGCGATTTGTGCCGCTTTATAATATGCTGCCACATTAGGAACACCCAAGCCACCATCTGTAGTGAGACGATATAGCGTAGTTCTAGAGATACGGGGTCCTGAATTCTTCCAGATGAAGGAGTATAAGAGAAATTGTGCTTTTTTAAGGTAGGGGGAGGAAACAGGAACCGGCAATACTCTAAAAGCATATAGGAACTTGGGATAGATTGTCAACTTAATCGCCGCTATCCGACCCAGCCACGAAATCACATATAGCTTCCAGCACTCTAATAATTTGGAAACTTCCGCATAAAGAGCAGGATAGTTGGCATTAAACATTGAATCATATGAATTTGTTAGATAAACACCCAGATATTTTAATTTTTGTGTTTCCCATTTGAACTCGTAAGTTCTTTGCAAATCAAGGACAGTTGCTGTGGGGAGATTAATATTTAGTGCTTTGGATTTAAGATTGTTTATTTTTAAACCAGACATATCTTCAAAGGTCATAAGTGTATCTGCAAGATTGGATAAGGAGATTCGAGGGTTTGATAGGGTGAGGATTACGTCGTCCGCATACATACACAATTTATGTTGCTGCCCCGCTATATCTATCCCTTGTATGTCTTTGTGATTATTAATTAAGAGAGCCAGAGGCTCCATAATAAGGGCAAACAGTAAGGGAGATAGAGGGCATCCCTGCCGGGTGCCTCTACCGATAGGAAAAGTTGTGGATTTGTGCCCACTGTACTTGATAAACGCACCAGGGGAACAGTATAGAGCTCTGAGCCAAGTGGTAAAGTTATGCCCGAAGCCCCAAACTGATAGAAGGGTGAACAGATACTCCCACGACACTGTGTCGAAGCGGAAATTGATTTTAATGGTTTTTTTTCACAAAGTGTCATTTTCCGCTAACTTGTGACAAAAAATAAAATCTTCTATGAACTTACCATACTCCTAACAGAATACCTTTGGGTGTCTTCTTTCTAAAATGGGGTGTCTTCTGGCATTTTAGGGGCCCTAAACCGTGAGGAGTAGTCTTGAAACCAAATGTCGCAAAATGACCTGTGAAATCCTAAAGGTACTCATTGGACTTTGGCCCCCTTAGCGCAGTTAGGCTGCAAAAAAGTGCCACACATGTGGTATTGCCGTACTCAGGAGAAGTAGTATAATGTGTTTTGGGGTATATTTTTACACATACCCATGCTGGGTGGGAGAAATATCTCTGCAAATGACAATTTTTAGTTTTTTTTACACGCAATTGTCCATTTACAGAGAGATTTCTCCCACCCAGCATGGGTATGTGTAAAAATACATGTGTTTTGTGGTGTATTTTTACATATAGAAAGAAAAGGATGACTGGGTCTCCACCTGGATTTAAGCCTCAAAGGCTGCGTTTATTGTATCATAGTTAAAACACACATGACGTTTCGGGAGATCCATCACAAAGGATTAAAGAACAGATAAAGAAGGTTGTTACTGAGCATATGATGCAGGTGTAATACCTTGGTCCCTGATGTCATCGCTGATTAAAACAATTCAGGATTCCAGTGATGTACATGTTGCCTAAAATTCATAAAGATTCTGAACATCCACCAGGGAGGCCAATCGTGTCTGCGGTGAACTCCCTGGTGGAACCCTTAGGTATTTACATAGATAGTATCCTTCAGCCCATTGTAAAAACTAATCAGTTTTGTTTGCAGGACACCACGCATTTCCTGAATTATTTAGACACAATTGAAGCTAATGAGGTTAAATATCTAGTCAGTTTAGATGTGACTAGTTTGTATACTAATATTCCCCACCAGGAGGCATTAGATTCCATACAGAGAGCTTTGGAGACAAAGGGAGGTCATGACACTGATACATCATTTGTACACAATTTGTTGAGATTGTGCTTAAAATCTAAATAGATTTGTTTTTACAGGTGAGAGGAGTACCCATGGGAGCGCCGTATGCTCCGACGCTAGCTAATATATTCATGGCGGAATTTGAATCGAGATTTATCCTCTCCAATGAGATTTTTGAAAGATTTGGAAAGGGATACTGTCGTTTTATTGATGATTTATTTTTTTGTTGGACAGGTCCAGAGGAGGCTTTAATTGAATTTTTCACTCATTTGAATCTTTGCCATGAATCCATTAGATTCACACTGGAATTTCATTCCAATAATTTACATTTTTTGGATGTGGACATCTCATTAGACAGCGGGGTTTTTCAAACAGATGTTTATAGAAAGAGTACTGATCGTAACAATGCTTTATTGGCAAGTAGCTGCCATCCCCGCCCTCTATTGAGAGGTCTCCCAAAAAGCCAATTCATTTGCGCAAGACGCATCACATCCAGTGATGAGGCCTATCACAAACAGGCAGATAGATTGGTTAAAGATTTTGTGGCAAGAGGTTATGAAAGAAAGAAGGTGATGGATACGGCATCTGATGTAAAAAAAATTGGATCAGAAAATCTTAAGACAGAAATCAGAAAAGGAAAAACATAATGAGGATATACAGTTTATTTCCACCTTTGATAATGACGCCCAGTTGGTGAGAAAAAGTATAAGTATAAGACAACTGGGCAATGATAGAAGCGGACCCTCTTCTGTCCACTTTTGTATATAGAAAAAGGTAAGAGCATACGTGATACGTTGGTTAAAGCAGATCTAAAAAGGAATTCCAGACAGATTTCTACTTTTCTGCCACAAAAACATGGGACATTCTCATGCTTGAGCTGTCAAAACTGTTCGAGCATAATAAGGGGCGACCACGTAGCTCATCCCAGACGAGGCAGAAAGATTAAGATTAATGGAAAATGTTCATGCCTCACAGCAAATGTTTTATATTTTTTAAAATGCCCGTGTGGGCTGGGCTATGTGGGCTAGACCTGTACGAGTAAGGATAAATGAGCATTGTAGCAATATAAGACTTTATAAAAAATATCATGATGACCCAGAAAAAAATATCGATTCTCCCATAGGTAAACACTTCTTTGAATCCAATCACATGGTTAGTGATTTACGTTGGTGTGTGTTGGAGAAGGTCACTGCTGGAGAAGGAATGGATAATGAAGTAGCCCTCCTACGAAGGGAGAGCAGATGGATCAGTAGGTTAGATACTCTTGTCCCTAATGGACTTAATGAGGAATTCAGTTTGAAATGTTTTCTGTAATGTTTACCAATACTGATGCTGTCACTTTAAATCTCTCTTGAAATGTCCTAATTAAGATTGTGCCCGCCCCTTAGGGGTGTGTTTTACTATGTGGTATGTTATTTATATGTGAGCATTTGCTCAGTGTTTTTTAAGCATTTGATAAAGGCCTCAGGCCGAAACGTCATGTGTGTTTTAACTATGATACAATAAACGCAGCCTTTGAGGCTTAAATACAGGTGGAGACCCAGTCATCCTTTTCTTTCTACAGTCCATTTGTGCACCTTGATGGGATCCAGGTGTGAACTGGTTGACTCCCTGGTAAATACAAAATTAGCAGTGTGAGCTTGGGATAAGTCTTTTTCTACTGTATTTTACATATACCCATGCTGGGTGGGAGAAATATCTCTGTAAATGACAAATTTTTGATTTTTTTTTACTCACAATTGTCCATTTACAGAGAGATTTCTCCCACCCAACATGGGTATGTGTAAAAATACACCCCAAAACACATTATACTACTTCTTCTGAGTACGGTGATACCACGTGTGACACTTTTTTGCAGCCTAGGTGCGCTAAGGGGCCCAACGGCCTATTCACAGGTCATTTTGAGACATTTGGTTTCCAGACTCCTCACGGTTTAGGGCCCCTAAAATGCCAGGGCAGTATAGGAACCCCACAAGTGACCTCATTTTAGAAAGAAGACACCCCAAGGTATTCCGTTAGGTGTATGGTGAGTTCATAGAAGATTTAATTTTTTTGTCACAAGTTAGTGGAAAATGACACTTTGTGAAAAAAAACAAATAAAATCAATTTCCGCTAACTTTTGACAAAAAATCTTCTATGAACTCGTCATACACCTAACAGAATACCTTGGGTGTCTTTTTTCTAAAATGAGGTCACTTGTGGGGTTCCTATACTGCCCTGGCATTTTAGGGGCCCAAAACCGCGAGTAGTCTGGAAACCAAATGTCTCAAAATGACTGTTCAGGGGTATAAGCATCTGCAAATTTTGATGACTGGTGGTCTATGAGGGGGCGAATCTTGTGGAACCGGTCATAAGCAGGGTGGCCTCTTAGATGACAGGTTGTATTGGGCCTGATCTGATGGATAGGAGTGCTAGGGGTGTGACAGGAGGTGATTGATGGGTGTCTCAGGGGGTGGTTAGAGGGGAAAATAGATGCAATCAATGCACTGGGGAGGTGATCGGAAGGGGGTCTGAGAGGGATCTGAGGGTTTGGCCGAGTGATCAGGAGCCCACACGGGGCAAATTAGGGCCTGATTTGATGGGTAGGTGTGCTAGGGGGTGACGGGTGGTGACAGGAGGTGATTGATGGGTGTCTCAAGGTGTGATTAGAGGGGGGAATAGATGCAAGCAATGCACTGGCGAGGTGATTAGGGCTGGGGTCTGAGGGCATTCTGAGGGTGTGGGCGGGTGGGCGGGTGCCCTAGGGGCAGATAGGGGTTTCATCTGATGGGTAGCAGTGACAGGTGGTGACAGGGGGTGATTGATGGGTGATCAGTGGGTGATTAGATGGCAGAACAGATGTAAACAATGCACTTTGGAGGTGATCTGAGGGTAGGTCTGCGGGCAACCTGATGGTGTGGGAGGGTGATCAGATGCCCGTAGGAGGCAGGTTAGGGTCTGATCTGATAAGTGGCAGTGACAGGTGGTGATTGACGGGTGATTAATGGGTGAATGACAGGTGATTACAGGGGAGAATAGATGTATACAGTACATGGGGGGGGGGTCTGGGGGGTCTGAGGTCGTTTTGAGGGTGTGGGCGGGTGATTGGGTGCCCTAGGGGCAGATTAGGGTCTAATCTGATGGGTAACAGTGACGGGTGGTGATAGGGTGTGATTGATGGGTGATTGATGGGTAATTAGTGGGTGTTTAGAGGAGAGAACAGATGTAAACAATGCACTTGGGAGGTGATCTGACGTCGGGTCTGCGGGCGATCTGATGTTGTGGGCGGGTGATCAGATTGCCCGCAAGGGGCAGGTTAGGGGCTGATTGATGGGTGGCAGTGACAGGGGGTGATTGCCAGGTGATCAGGGGGGATAGATGCATACAGTACACAGGGGGGGGGGTGGGTCTGTGGAGAATCTGAGGGGTGGGGGGGGGTGATCAGGAGTCCCCAGGGGGCAGTTTAGGGAATAAAAAAAAATAGCGTTGACAGATAGTGACAGGGAGTGATTGATGGGTGATTAGGGGGGTGATTGGGTGCAAACAGTGGTCTGAGGGGTGCTGTGGGCGATCAGAGGGAAGGGGGGGGGGCAGGATCAGTGTGTTTGGTGCGGCTTAGGGTGGCTGCAGCCTGCCCTGGTGGTCCCTCGATCACTGGGACCACCAGGGCAGGAGGCAGCCTGTATAATAGGCTTTGTATACATTACAAAGCCGATTATACAATTTGTTATGGAGATCCGGACGCTAGTAACCCGCCGGCGCATCCGAATGGCCGGCAGGTTACAGCGCGAGGGGGGCGGAGCCTGCCGCCAGCGGCTGATCACGTCACGAATGACGCGATTGCCGCATAACCATGCCCGCCTCCGCCACCACCAATGGGCGTATTGCGGTCGTTTGGGCCCAGCCCTTGCCGCCGCCCATCGGCTGTGGGCGGTCGGTAAGTGGTTAAATTTAAAAGTAGGGATTAAAAAATTACATTTTTTTAGTTACCTGGATGGGATGGTAGCAGAAATCTGACATTACCGACAGGTTTTCGACTAGCCCATCTCTTCATAGGGGAAGCACTTAGTGAATGGCAGTTGCTCTGTCCAACTGCCAAAAAAATGTACAAGCTGGCTAGCATCCTGTATAATACAACCTAACTGTCCCTACATCATCCTCTTTCCCTGTCAGTGTGTCCGTGGTTTATTATACTGTGCATGTGCGCAGTACAGTCAACCGTTGGGATAGGAGGATGGGCCAGGGAGCAGAGCGGGTGCGCACGCGCGGCTGACGGGCACACGCATGCGCACTAACATGCAGTGGCGGTGGCAGTGGTATCACTACCTAGAGCCCGTTTTAGGTAGATTAGTATCTGTATAAATCCTGTATAAATCCTTTTCAGGGAATGTCATGACTTTATGAAGAATACGAGCCTTGCTGAGAATCCCCCATGAAGAAATGGACTAGTTTAAAACCTGTCGGTTCTGTCATATTTCTACTGCCTACTGTAAGTGACAGGAAGTGACATAGGAGAAAACTATTTTATGGCTCATTTTACTCTGGAAGAAAAAAACGTCTTATTTGTAAATGTTTACACGTATTTTAAAATGTACAATTTTTTCGCGATACTGGTCCTTTATCATTGGAAAAGGACAACTTGCAAAGGGGAAGAATGTTTGATAAATCTCTTTTGATTGCCTTCAAATGTCATGCACCATGTGGGTTGAGACTGATCAGGGGAAGCAACCAGTCTGCATAAGGGATAAAGATAGGAGGTTTTGTTTTAACTATTATTTTCTATGTTCATTACCATAACATTCCATGTCATCAAGTAAATACTTCTGTAGTCTCCCCAACCAGGCTTCCCTATGGTAGATATTCTTATGTTAGAAAAACCTGTGGGGATGCAAATCAGGTTTTACAGGGGTGTTGCTGATGTTTTTTGTTCAAGGAAGATGCTATATATCTCCATTGCCTTGGAGAAGTTGTCATTTGATTATTACGGATTATCATGGCATTTGATAATTATTTCCATTTGTGTTTCATCCTAGGGAATTTGTAACAGATTTCAAGGATGGAGGAGAAGAACCTTACCACCTGTTTTGTGCAAGAACATGTTGCAAATGGCATTTTAACTGCACTCTACACTGTAGTGATTGTTGGTGGATCAATAGGAATTGCGTTAATGATCTTTTTGTTAAGCAGAACAAATACTCGCTCTTTGACCATCACAGCTATTATTAATCTCTTAGTTGTTCATGGTATCTTTCTTCTTACTGTTCCTTTCCGCATAATCTATTATATCAGACGTCACTGGGATTTTGGATTTGAAATGTGCAAAGTGATAAGTGCCATGATACACATCCACATGTACCTTTCTTTCATATTTTATGTGACCATGCTAATTATCAGGTACATCAGCTACTTTAAACAGAAGGATAAGATTGAGTTCTACAGAAAACTTCACTCAGTGGTGGCTAGTGCTGCAGTGTGGATTGTCATAATATTAGTTCTAATGCCTTCATTTTTTCTACAGTATGGCAAAAGTGGAAAGAATTACACTTCAGGAGAGTGTTTTAACTTTCACAAAGATTTAAACAAAACTTCTGTGACCAACTTAAACTATGCTGTGGTTGCACTTATGTTTGCTATAGTATGTCCACTTATTGTTGTACAAATAATAATTATGGTACAAATTGTGAAAAAACTGAAGAAACTGGCCGTAGATTATCAGGAATTTTGGGCTCAGTTAAAAAGTTTGTTTTTTATTTTAGTCATGATCATCTGCTTTTTTCCCTATCACATGTTTCGGATCTACTACTTACACCATCTAGATGACTGTTACTATTACAATGAGATTTTTCTTGGTATATCTGCCCTCAGCTGTCTGGATCTTTTGTCATTTGCAGTAAAGACTCATTTTCAGAAAGTGTTACAACATATGCCATGCAAATTAAGATGTATATGAAGATCACTTTCACAGGAAATCTACAGAAGCAGAACAGTTTGATCGGCAATTTTTTTCAAAAATAAAATCCTGCTTTGTGCTTAGTTGTGTGTTTTGTTTTTATTTTTAGGTCAACCTTTACAGAAAAATACAATAATTAATAACCATTCATTTATGTGCACTGCATAACATTAATCACAATGTGAACATATTTAGAGTCAAGGAATATACGCTACATATTTTTTTCATTGTATGGAGAACAGACCTCACCTATGAAATAAACATCTATGACTATATATACTCGAAAATAAACCAATATAAGTATAAACCAAGGTACTTTGATTTTTTTTCTTCAGGCACCAGAAAAAAGTGTTTCACTTGAGTATAAACTTAGGGTAGAAACTCAAGCCGCAACTTTTGACATCCTTACCCCTATATCAATTCTCTGGTGGTCTAGTGACCCTTTTCCCTCCCCCATACAGTGTTCCCTGGTATCTATTAACTGGTATCAAGTGGTCCCCCCTCCCTCATACTGTGTACCTGGTGTCTAGTGGGGCTTCCTTTCTCCCCACCCCCCACACCAACATACCTGGTGTCTAGTGTTTCCCCCTGGCTCCACCATATAGTGTTATCTGGTGGCTAATGATCCATCCAGTGGATGCCTGGTGCATAGTCGTCTCCCTCTCTTTCCCATAGTTTTTAGTGGCCGAGCTAAGAGCTCTGTGTCCCATAGCCTTTTCTCCATTGCCTAGTGGCTGCCCTCCCTCCCACATCAGATTCACCCTCTACTTTTTTGTAGTTCACGCTCTATGGAAATATAGCATGAGCTACAAACACTAGAGGCCTAAACTGACATGAAGGAAGACACAGAAACTCAGTGCAGTGTGTCCCTCCCCGGATCAGGTAAGATGCTGTTCCACCACCTTCATTTCCTGTACTCTGCAAGGGGACATGGGGAGAGAGTGTAGGTGGCCACTAGACACCAGGGAGTATGCTAAGGGAGAGGAAAGGCAGCCACTAGACACCAGGGAACATGCTATGCGAGAGGGCGAGCAGCCACTAGAACCCAGGGTGCAAACTATGGAAGAGGGAGGGAGTATAAACCAAAATTTTGCTCTAAGGGGCATTTTAGTAGAAAAGAATCTCAGTTTATACATGTGCATATATAGTACCCTATTTATGGAAATGTAAGGTTAAAAGACATAAATAAAACAGTTCAATAAAGAGTCAATAAATGCAATTGTCAGTTCATCAGCAGTAAGTCCCTTTAAGCTGTCAAGGCACCTCTTGGTATGGCTCTAATCCTCCTCTAGGTCTTCTTACCTCGGGGAAAAGAACACAGAGAGAGGGAACATAGGGTGTAACGTTACACTACACACATCCTTTTCAGAAACTCCACACACTAAGAGAGATGTGCCGTCCGTCACCAGAGACAAGGATGGGGCCCTCTAGACCCTCCATTCTCCACTCAAAATGCCTATTTACCTGCAGGCTTCTTTAAAGCAAACCTGGAGCCAAATTGGATTTAAATAAAAAATACATAACTGGATAGCTCAAATTACACCCAGCATATTGGTCTTCTTACCGCTGCCCCTCATATACATTTTTTTTTTATCCTTGAAAACTTCAGTTACTTCCTGATTAAAATTGCTGCAACTTCACTAACTACTTCCAGGTCGTGTCTGCACGTCCACACGCACACCGCACACTCCAGCACACCACCCTGCTCAGATGATAGGACTGTGCATGGAACTTGGGTGGGCTGGTTGTGGGCACCGCCAAGTCATTGTGAAATGAAGGGGGTGGAGATGGGCACGATTGGCATCTGTGGTGTCTATGAGGCAGAGAAAAGCTCTGCCTCTTCCTCTTTTGAGCTTCTCTGACTGAGTGGGTTGGAGAGAGAAAGAGGGTGCTGGTGTTTAGGGGGAACCCCAACACCATGGACAAAGTAGTGAGTGGAATGGTAAAAAAAAAATCTTTTAAACAAGAGAAAAACAACTTTTTTTGTACTTTAAACAATGCATAAATGGCAGCCATTGCCTTCATAGCGTAAAGCCATGAACTTGCAGATGGAGGGATGGGGGCTCTGGGTGCCCAAGCAACCCCCTTTTTAAAATTTCCATCAGCTGTGTGGGAGCAAGTAAGATGGTGCCTCCCTAACAGCTGCACCCCCTTTGACTTCTCCTTCCCCCAGCAGCCACACTGACCTATCCCTCTCCCAGCACCCACAGTGACCTTTCCCTCCCCCAGCAGCACTCCTCCTGTCCCCAGCAGCACCCACACTGACCTCTACCTCTCCCATCACCCACAGTGACCTCTCCTCACCAAGCATCCACAGTGACCTCCCCTTCTTCCAGCACCTTCTTCCAGCACCCACAGTGCCCTATCCCTCCCCCGCACTCACAATTACCTACCCTTCCCCCAGCACCCACACTGACCTCTACCTCTACCCATATGACACACAATGCCCACCCATAGCCAGCACCCAGTGCAGGCATGGTACCAAGTATTTGCACCCATGTGATACCCAGTACCAGCACCCAGCACCCACATTTCATCTTCAGTAGTTTCAGCTGCACCAAACTTCCACTTGGCACCCAGTACCCATACAAGCACTCACATGACATCCAGTACACGCACTCAGAACTTACAAGGCGCCGAGCACCTGTAATCAACCTCCACATGATACTTGATGCCCACATATATAGCCAGAACCCACATAACCCCCTGTGCCAGCACCCAGAACACAAATGGCTCCCAGAATTTGCATTTAGCACCCACATGACAACCAATTCCTCACTAGCTAGCACTCATCACCCACATGTAACATGTACTCACTCCCAGTACACACTTGGCACCCAGTATTTGCACCTACGACCCACATGTCACCCTTTACCCCCATAATCAGCACCCACATGGCACAGTAGTTACACGGCATCAAGTTCCCAAGCTATTATATACACTCGTAGTATTCTTCCATGTCCTGCAACTGAATAGCACCCAGTACCCACCCATGGTCTGAACCCATGGCAGTAACACATCCAGACCCCACTTGGCACTCCCTACTCACTCATGTCCTGCCCATTGCACCTCCATGCACCCAGTACATACTCTTGGCCTGTACCCAGCACTCACATGGCTCCCTGTACCAATTAGCACTCATTTGGCACCCACTATTATTTATCATATTTGCTACTCATTCAACACCCAATACTGCTTAGCACCCACTGCAAATAAACACCCTATACAAACTGGACCTTGGTACCCACTGCAGCTTGACACAGAGTGTACTTTGGCATCCCAGCACTAACTGCAACTTAGTACAAACTGGACCTCTGCATCTTACCACCCACTGCATCTGGACACCTGCCGCACCTTGGCACTTACTGCAATTTTGCACCTACTGAATAATGCTTAGAAACCACTACATATTGGCAACTAGAGAGACTAGAGAATTTTGGTGGTTCATGTTTGCCCACGAACGCGAACCTTATGGCGGTTCGATTCGCCTCCTATACTACATCATTAGGGTCAACTTTGACCCTTTACATCACAGTCAGCAGGCATATAATAGCCAATCAGGCTACACTCCCTCCTGGAGCCACACTCCCCTTATAAAAGGCAGGCAGCGTCAGGCATTGGACTCACTCCTGTGCCTGCATTAATTAGAGAAGGGAAAGCTGCTGCAGACTCTCATAGGGAAAGCTTAGTTAGGCTCTTGTAGGCTTCTTAGCTTGCTCCTTGCTGATTCTTATTGCTAAAAAAAAAAGCACCCCTCAACAGCTCTTTTGAGAGCTAATCTTGTTCTTGTGATCCAATTTTTTTTTGTGTGTGTCCCACTGACACTTCTGTTGCATAGACAGCCGTGGTAATTCCTATTGTGTGTGCCACTGCCAGGCCCAGCACATTCAGTGACTACCTGTGTGTGTGACAGGTGCACATTGTAATACCCATCACTGCATATACCTACCTGTTATTCACATTGCACCCACCTACCTATGTGAGCGCACACAGTGTCACTGTGCCTGTCCGGTACCTGTAATTTCGTTGTGTTACACAATGACAATAAAGTGAATTGAATTTTTTTTTAATTTGTCTGTGTGTGACAGGTGCACATTGTAATACCCATCACTGCATATACCTACTACCTGTTGTTCACTTCAGTGCACCCACCTACCTACGTGAGTGCATGCAGTGTCACTGTGCCTGTCCGGTACCTGTCTGTGTGTGACAGGTGCACATTATAATACCCATCACTGCATATACCTACCTGACAGTCACTGTTGTTCTATCATTGAGCTACCACAGCCCGGCGACCATATGGGCTTGAAAACTGCCACTGCCTGCACTCTGGCCATAGTGCGCACCAGTCC
Source organism: Hyperolius riggenbachi (assembly GCF_040937935.1). Taxonomy (NCBI): domain Eukaryota; kingdom Metazoa; phylum Chordata; class Amphibia; order Anura; family Hyperoliidae; genus Hyperolius; species Hyperolius riggenbachi. The sequence continues at coordinate 160,008,746 of NC_090650.1, forward strand.
AGCAAGGCCGTCACTACACAAACAGCTGTTTGCGATGCGTTACACAGTGAGTTTGGTGTGTCAGTGTGAAGCAGTACTCTAATTACACTCCTTGATTGATGTATACACAATTACACATGCAAGATGTTTGAAAGCACTGGGCTTGAAAACCGGCCTGCACTCTGGCCATGGTGCGCACCAGTCCAGCACGGCCGTCACTACACAAACAGCTGTTTGCGGTGCGTTACACAGTGAGTTTGGTGTGTCAGTGTGAAGCAGTACTCTAATTACACTCCCTGATTGATGTATACACATGCAAGATGTTTTAAAGCACTTTAGGCCTCCAATTTAGCATGCAATGTGATTTCTGCCCTTAAAATGCTGCTTTGCGTCAAATCCAGATTTTTCCCCGGGACTTTTGACATCTATCCAACTCATCCATGCAAAAACTCAGATGTTAGACCCCTTGAAACATCTTTTCCATCACTTTTGTGGCCAGCATAAGTGTTTCTAGTTTTCAAAGTTCGCCTACCCATTGAAGTCTATTGCGGTTTGCGAAAGTTCGTGCGTATCGAACTTTCGCGGAAGTTTTGGAGGTTTGGGCCATCTCTATTGGCAACCACTTCTTTGCCTGGAAAAATGCGTGGGTGCTTATCAAGAGGGAAAGAGGTACCAGTAATGATAGGGGAGTCTAATAGTGAGCACCTATCACTGCTGATTTGAGGGTGGTGGAGCCAAAATACTTGGTTGGAAGGAGACACAACTTCTGTCTGATACTGCTATAAAGGAAGGGGGAGGTGCTAAGACTGCCTAAGGATCCTCTGCATGGCCCTGCATGAAACCGTAAAGTTTACTAGTATAGCCCCTTCTAAAATCCACGCACAATGTCAAAACTTGCACAACAGCATTGAACAATTGCCACTTATGGTCCAGCGGGCTTCTGCTCCTTTCACCGCACTGCTTGTACAAGTGGTTATACACTTACCAAGAGGAACCTTGACAGCTTAAAGGGAGTGCAGCAGAAGGAGTTTGAGAAAAGACTAATGCGGACAGTAACATTTTTGCTCACACCAAAAGTAAAAGATAGTAATTAAAAATAATATTCTTCATAAATAGGCCCTGCAGTGCAGCAATGTCCTGCATGCATTTTCATACATCGACCTACATTTTAACCAGTTGCGTGTGCTCTGGTATTAGTCATGGAGAGCACAACAAAAGTTGTATAAGTGACTCCTTTATTGACCAACTGTATTAGATTTCTTTGCAAGCTTTCAAAACTTTAAGTTTCTTCTTCAGGCATGTTTCAGAACGCGTACGAGAGGAATCGGTGCAGGAGACTTGGGCGCAGGATACAGCCAGTATATGGCTGATCCTGCTGTTGCACAAGTTCCCGGCTGTGTTAAATACTATTCCCCCTCCAGGCTGCCATGGATGGTGGGGAATGAAATAATTTGACTATCAGCAATTGCTGGAAGCAGAATTATTGTGCTTTAATAGTGACTTCAGCTCTGTCTTCTGACGGCGCCGAAGTTACTCCCTGTGCGCTACTATAGCGGTAATTCCTATTACGGCCAATGGTGGCGCCGGCTGCGCCCAAGTCTCCTGCACTGGATTCACAGTGTTCGTTCAGAACTGGATCAGAATCATTGGTTAGAGATGGTGTCACGGACGAACCGCGCAGAAATGCAATCGATTCAGGAAGAAACACAATTAATCGGATTTCTGATTATTTCGGATTTTGGATTAGAATCATACCAATGATAGAGATGGTCTGAACATGACATTTAATGTGCTGCAAGGTGTCATAGACCGCACGGGCCGGTCCTTGATCTAAAACGCGGTCTCGCTGTCGCTTTGCGCATAGATGCCCATATGTGTATTCGCAATCTACGAGCCAACTAGCCGAGAGGAGCATCCTGACTCCAAAGGATTCACCACACACGTACAATTCAAATACTTGCCACCACATGTGAGTCAGCACATGACTGTAAATATATTAGCACACTGCGAACACTGTAAGTTAACCCTTAGCTGTATGCAGGGATCGGCGCCAGATCTGTCTATCTGTGCCCGATTCATGCATACAGGTTGTAAATACAAGATACTCTAGAACACAAGGTAACGTTTTCAGAGGAGTAAGTACGATTGTGTATGTTTAGGAACAGGTCATAACCGTAAAAAGATTTTTAAACGTTTTAATAACAAAAATGCATTACACACATTTACATACACTAATTAACATATACACACACAAAGCTTAAAATAAAAGGTAATAATTTTGAACGGTTTACTTAACCGAAATGCAGTCTGTGTGGGGATATTTCCTTCTGGGAAAAGAAATACAAAGTCCTTGGTTTCAGAATCATAGGCCTTTAGGTATATTTTTGTAATCCAAGCAGATGTTACAGTTCAAAGATGGCTGCTAACCACATGGTCCTCTGGTTAGCAACAGCAGGCTCTTGTGAAGATGGGATTTGGAGGACTAAAGTCTGCCTGCTGGCAATGTGCTTTTAATGAAGCTGGTTTGGGGGTGTGGCAACATCTGCCCCCTTTGAATTACCCACCAATGACAGTCCACCTCCTCCTAGGAGGATTTTGAGCTTAAATTGTAAAATATTGTAACTCATAAACTATACATGTCATATGTAGGTGGATAGCAGATTCATACTTGTCAGAAAATACTGATTAATATGACATCTTGCATGAGTGCGTTAGGCTGCCCTGTCCCCGAGAAGGGTCGTACACCAATAACCGGACAGGTTATGGTTATGAATTTTATATCAGTGCATTGGGTAGATTTTAACGAGTAAGACTATATTAATTTCATAGCTGTGCTACACACGGTTTTCATTTAACAGACCGAAATCATAAACTACATGCATTTAAATCTGTTCCCCAGCGGTGCCTCTGTGTCTGAGCCCTTCAGTGGACCCCTGTGGAGCTAGTTTCCTTTGGCTTCCCCTGGATGAAAATACCTTTGGTGCTCAATTAGCAGCTGAGTGTGACCAGCTAGAACAACCTTTGACATATTACACCAGGCTAGGGTTTCACACCCCTTGGCTAATTAACAAGTCACTGGCCAGGAAAGGGACTCTAATTCAGTGTGGGTGATGGGTTTGCTTTCATTTAGAAGAGAAGGAAAAGACATCTGTTGTACATTTAAACAGAAAGTGACATTCTGCTCTGCTGTGCGAAACGATACAGAATCGCTAATCGTCTCAACTTCCGTATCATTCATGACCCAAGGGTTCGCAAACGGGCGAACCGCCATAGACTTCAATGGGCAGGCGAATTCTAAAGCCTACAGGGACTGTTTCTGGCCACAAAAGTGATTAAAAAGTTGTTTCAAGGGGCCTAACACCTAGACCATGGCATGCCAGAGGGGGGTCCATGGCAAAAGTCCCACCAAAAATTATGTAGTTGACGCAAAGTCATGTTTTATTCTCTAAAGTGCAGAAATCACATTCAGAGGTGCTCATCACGAGTAACTTGTGATCACGAGTTGTTTTTGCCGTTCACAAGCTCGAAATCAGCAATCGTGATTGGCTGTCGATCACGAATGCCGATCATGAATGCACTTGTGATTGCACCCGTGGTCATGAGTTACTCGTGATCACAAGCTCGTGAGTGCAGTAGTTAGGGAAATGATGTTGTGTGACGTCGTTGGGCCAATCAGAGGGCCCCCAGTCGAGGCCCTAGCAACCAATCAGAGGAGGGGAGCCTGGCCCTCCCCTCCTCTATATAAGGCTGCGGCCATGTTGAGGATCTCGTACTTGCTTGTGACTTGTGATACTGAGAGCATCTCCTGTGCTGCTGTGTCTTATAGCAACTGCTTTTCTCATTGTTTACCCAGCGTTTTTGCATCCAAACACATTACCAACACCTTTATTGTATTGCTTTATAGATAGATAGTGATTTGATTGTGATAGTAAGTGTAGCTGAGTGTATATACTGTATACAGTGCTAGGCTAGCTTAGCTGAGGTGTGTGCCGGCTAGTCCTGCTAGTTAGCTTAGTAGTAGCCTACTAAGTAGTTACTTACTGTGCAGTTACTGTGTTAGTTTACTGTTAGACCTACATTAGCATTACAGTCAGTGTCAGTCAGTCAGCACTGTAGCATCTCTTTCACTAGCATCTGCAGGTGCTGCTGCCTTTGAGTGTGTGACAGGCAGTCTCTTATTGTGTCACTCACTGTCACTCTCCTGTAAGTGCTCATTTACTGTGAACACAGTGTGATTTTGCTATTTTACATCTGTAGTTTCTCATATATATTGTTTTGCTGTTACTTGATATATTTGATAGTCAGAGCAGTCAGTGTATATACCGTATACAGTCGCTTAGCTGAGTTCTGTGCAGGCCAGGCCTGCTTAGCCTGCTACTAGGTAGCGTAGCCTGTTAGGTTACTAATTCAGGGTCGGACTGGAACACTAAGGACCCACTAGGAAAGCTTTAGCCTGGGACCCGCTGCCCCCCCACAACCCGACTGATCCCTCCTCCCCCTTTTGGGCTCACATATCACATATGCGTGTACTCTAGAAATGTTGCACTATATATCTATTCCTATCTATATATATATATACAGTGGGTTGCAAAAGTATTCGACCCCCTTGAAATTTTCCACATTTCGTCACATTACTGCCACAAACATGCATCAATTTTATTGGAATTCTACGTGAAAGACCAATACAAAGTGGTGTACATGTGAGAATTGGAACGAAAATCATACATCATTCCAAACATTTTTTACAAACAAATAACTGCAAAGTGGGGTGTGCGTAATTCTTCGGCCCCCTCAGTCAATACTTTGTAGAACCAACTTTTGCTGCAATTACAGCTGCCAGTCTTTTAGGGTAGGTCTCTACCAGCTTTGCACATTTAGAGACTGAAATCCTTGCCCATTCTTCTTTGCAAAACAGCTGCAGCTCAGTCAGATTAGATGGACAGCGTTTGTGAACAGCAGTTTTCAGATCTTGCCACAGATTCTCGATTGGATTTAGATCTGGACTTTGACTGGGCCATTCTAACACATAGATATGTTTTGTTTTAAACCATTCCATTGTTGCCCTGGCTTTATGTTTAGGGTCATTGTCCTGCTGGAAGGTGAACCTCCGCCCCAGTCTCAAGTCTTTTGCAGTCTCCAAGAGGTTTTCTTCCAAGTTTGCCCTGTATTTGGCTCCATCCATCTTCCCATCAACTCTGACCAGCTTCCCTGTCCCTGCTGAAGAGATGCACCCCCCGAGCATGATACTGCCACCACCATATTTGACAGTGGGGATTGTGTGTTCAGAGTGATGTGCAGTGTTAGTTTTCTGCCACAAACAGCGTTTTGCATTTTGGCCAAAAAGTTCCATTTTGGTCTCATCTGACCAGAGCACCTTCTTCCACATGATTGCTGTGTCCCCCACACGGCTTGTGGCAAACTGCAAACGGGACTTCTTATGCTTTCTGGTAACAGTGCCTTTCTTTTCTTCCATAAAGTCCAACTTTGTACAGTGCATGACTAATAGTTGTCCTATGGACAGAGTCTCCCACCTTAGCTGTAGATCTCTGCAGCTCGTCCAGAGTCACCATGGGCCTCTAGACTGCATTTCTGATCAGCGCTCTCCTTGTTTCGGCCTGTGAGTTTAGGTGGATGGCATTGTCTTGGTAGGTGTACAGTTGTGCCTTACTCCTTCCATTTCTGAATGATCGCTTGAACAGTGCTCCGTGGGTTGTTCAAGGCTTTGGAAATCTTTTTGTAGCCTAAGCCTGCTTTAAATTTCTCAATAACTTGATCCCTGACCTGTCTTGTGTGTTCTTTGGACTTCACTGTGTTGTTGCTCCCAATATTCTCTTAGACAACCTCTGAGGCCCTCACAGAGCAAGCTGTATTTGTACTGACATTAGATTACACACAGGTGCACTCTATTTAGTCATTAGCACTCATCAGGCAATGTCTATAGGCAACTGCCTGCACTCAGATCAAAGGGGGCCGAATAATTATGCACACACCACTTTGCAGTTATTTATTTGTAAAAAAATGTTTGGAATCATGTATGATTTTCGTTCCACTTCTCATGTGCACACCACTTTGTGTTGGTCTTTCATGTGGAATTCCAATAAAATTGATGCATATTTGTGGCAGTAATATGACAAAATTTGGAAAACTTCAAGGGGGCTGAATACTTTTGCAACCCACTGTGTGTGTGTGTGTGTGTGTGTGTGTGTATATATATATACGCACTATTAAGATATATATATATATATATATATATATATATATATATATATATATATATATATATATATACAGGATCCTCTCAAAAAATTAGCATATTGTGATAAAGTTCATTATTTTCTGTAATGTACTGATGAACATTAGACCTTCATATATTTTAGATTCAAAAATTTATTGTTGTAATATTGATGATTTTGGCATACAGCTCGTGAAAACCCCAAATTCCAATCTCAAAAAAATTAGCATATTGCATCCGACCAATAAAAGAAAAGTGTTTTTAAAACAAAAAAAAGTCAATCTTCAAATAATTATGTTCAGTTATGCACTCAATACTTGGTCGGGAATCCTTTTGCAGAAATGACTGCTTCAATGCGGCGTGGCATAGAGGTAATCAGCTTGTGGCACTGCTCAGGTGTTATGGAGGCCCAGGATGCTTCGATAGCAGCCTTAAGCTCATCCAGAGTGTTGGGTCTTGCGTCTCTCAACTTTCTCTTCACAATATCCCACAGATTCTCTATGGGGTTCAGGTCAGGAGAGTTGGCAGGCCAATTGAGCACAGTAATACCATGGTCAGTAAACCATTTACCAGTAATTTTGGCACTGTGAGCAGGTACCAGTTCATGCTGAAAAATGAAATCTTCATCTCCATAAAGCTTTTCAGCAGATGAAAGCATGAAATGCTCCAAAATCTCCTGATAGCTAGCTGCATTGACCCTGCCCTTGATAAAACACAGTGGACCAACACCAGCAGCTGACATGGCACCCCAGACCATCACTGACTGTGGGTACTTGACACTGGACTTCAGGCATTTTGGCATTGCCCTCTCCCCAGTCTTCCTCCAGACTCTGGCACCTTGATTTCCGAATGACATGTAAAAGTTGCTTTCATCCGAAAAAAGTACTTTGGACCACTGAGCAACAGTCCAGTGTTGCTTCTCTGTAGCCCAGGTCAGGCGTGGGGACATTAGATTATGGTAGAGAATAGATTGTGAGCACTCCCCAACAGGGAGATGTCCACATGCGGTGCGCATAGCCCGCAGCAAATATAAATGGGTGTCACCACGCACTGGAACATGGACGTGGTCATGATGGGTCATGGGCAGACTTAAAAATCCAAAAAATAACAAAAAAATACACAAAATAAGTAGTGCTGTTATTCACAGAGAGTGGGTCCGACCACATACATTTTAGATAAAATAATCAAGTAGTTACATGCCTCATGATAATTCATCAAGTAGTCAAATGCCGCAAAATAAAAATATTAAGTAGTCCAGTGCTGTCCTACTTCGTGGGCACGGAGGGCCATTTTTTTTTCCAGACCACATGGTGGAGGGCCAACCCCCCCAAAGAAAAAAAAATCTAGCAGCAGTTTCCCCACAGAATGCAACCAGATTGTCAGCAGATTTCCCCCCAAAATGCAACCATTGTCGGCTGATTTCCCCCCAAAATGCAACCAGATTGTTGGCAGATTTCCCCTCAAAATGCAACCAGATTGTCGGCAGATTTCCCCTCAATAATAACAAAAAAAAAAATCAGGGTATCCCCTTTCAATTTTTTTTTTATTTTTCTTTATAAATTGTATTGTGTATTGTGCAATGTTTGGCAGGGGCTGAGGCATCTGGAGAGACAGCGCCATCGCGGCCGGCACCAGCAAGTCTGTAACTGGTCCGTCGCCAGCCGCAGGGCGCTCAGCTCTGTGGGAGGGAGCTGAGAGGCGCAGCGCTTTGCACCCATCTTTGGCCATGGTCGACTGGCCCTTCAGGAGAAGCAGACAGAGTGTGTTGTGGAGCTGATGGCGGAGCAGCAGCCCACCGGTTCCACACAGACCTCCACTGTCACCAGCACTCCTGTGAGCAGCAGCAGACGCTTCCCGTTTGAGGTCACATCGACCCCAGTGGCCACACAGCCCTCCCTGGACGAAAGTTCACTCCACTTTAGTCAAGTGTCGGAGAGCACATTGAGGGCTGTTGTGCAGGAGATTGAGCAGATGGTGGGGCCTGTCAGCCAGGAGTCTCTGGAAGTTGGGGTGCCAGAGCCAGGGGCTGTTGGGCTGAAGAGGTGGTTGAGGAGTCAGAGGAGATGTTTGGGGAGGAGAAGGAGTCTGAGGAGGAGGATGATGAGGTGTTGGACGGTCCCTACATGCCACAAGCACAGTTCTCCCCCCAAGGCAGGTTGGAGAAGGAGGAGGCTGTGGCAGAGAGGCAGGGCATGGCAGCCAGGGGCAGGGCCAAGGGCAGCAAAGGGCGTGGTAGCCAGGTGCCACATCCCGCTGCTTCAGCCACCACCACCACCACCAGTCGACCCCCAACCAGCAGCATGAGACAGCAGCAGGCACCCCCTTCCAGCCGTAGGGGGGTGTTCACATCCCCCATTTGGAAATTCTTCCAAGTGTCCACACTGTCCAAATGTTTTGCAGTCTGCAAATCTCTACAGGATGGGTACTTCAAGCTTGCTGTTACATTTGAACAGTCAGCACAAGAATTCCAGAAGATGAAGGGAACTGTTGTGCGCCCCTCAGCAGCACCGCGCCCTTCTGCTCATCCAGCAACAGCAGCAGGAGCGTGTGACCACACTGTTCCCTCCAGACCTCCTCCCACCGACGACATTGAGACTGGTGAGGGCAGCCAGTCCTCAGTGGCCTCCTCTGCTTCCCGTGCAAGCAAGCGGCAGACCCTGCTCAGGGACGCCTTTCCGGGTGTGACCAAGGCTCTGCCTTCTGGCCATCGGTGCATCCGGATGCTGAACAGGTTGCTTGCCCAGGCCATGTGCTCCCAGCTCCTGCCATACTTCCTTGTACAGGAGGGGAGTGACATGAGAGTGCTCCTGCAGTATAGGATCCCGGAGTGGCGAATCCCCAGCCACCACTACTTCTCCCGCACGGCGATCCCAGCACTGCACCAGTTTGTGTTGGCAAATGTGGCCCGTTCTCTCAATCACGCCATGGGCGAGCGGGTCCATGTCACTATGGACTCTTGGAGCAGCCGTTTTGGAACAGACTGCTACCTGTCCTTCACGGCTCATTGGGTCAGCTTGGTGGAAGGGGGTGAGGCAGCAGCACCAGCATCGGGCACAGTACCAGCATCTTTCCAATGAATGGTGCCACCCTGCGGGGTCAGGGGAGATGCAGCAGGCTCCTCTGATCCCATTCCCTCCTCTGGGAAAAGACAAGCTAATGGTAGCTAACGTCCTGGCCGCCCTGAGAGAGCAGGAGCAGAGGTGGCTGATCCCCAGAAGCCTTAGAGTTGTATTGGTGGTGTCCGACAATGGGGTCAACCTGCTGGCTGCCATCAGCAGGGGACAGCTGACCCACGTCCCCTGTTTGGCCTATGTCCTGAACCTGGTGGTGCAGAGGTTCCTGTGCACCTACCCGGGGATGGAGGATCTTCTTGAAGGGGTGCGGAAAATTTGTTCGCGGTTTCCGTCGCTCCGCCACTGCCTCAGCGATCCTGGATGACTTGCAGCAGCACGAGGGCCTGTCATGACACAGGCTTATCATCGATGTACCGACTCGCTGGAACTCTACCCTGGCGATGTTGGTGCAGCTGTGACAGCAAAGGAGGGCTGTCACCCTCTATATCGTTGATGAACACGTTTCCGGCATCACAAACCTCCAGGTCATCTCAAACTTAGATTGGGGGATGATGTGTCAGGTATGCCTGGTGTTGGCTCCCTTCCTGCAGGTGTTATATCTACAGCCGTGGTACCACCGCTAGGAGCCATGGCCTATTTTTTATATATATAATTTATTGAAGAAAAGAGAACATTTCCATCTATAATTACCAATTCATGCAAACAAATACAATACTCTCTTCCTCATTTCTTCTAAATTTACAAAGTAAATACAAAACAAAATTAACCCCAAAACAGCCCCATCCTCCTCCTCCTCCTAATCCACAAATAGAATCCTCACCATATCAACCCAGAATACTACACAAAAAAGAACTCTCATCCTACAAAATACACTCTGCTTCTCCTTCAAGAGGCTCCTCCCCTACAACTTCACCATAATCCCATATTCCACGTGTCCTGAAACTCACTCCATTTTCCCCATTTAATATTAAAGACCTCTAGCCTATCTTGTTGTAAAGCAATCTGATTCTCCACATTCATAACCATATTTACTCTATCAATCCATTCTTTAAAGGAGTTATCAGGCAAAAATAGCCCAAATGGGCTTTACTTACCTGGGGCTTTCTCCAGCCCCTTGCAGCCGACTATCCCACACCGACCGCTCCACTCCTTGCCGCTGTCCCGGTCTCTGGTGTCCGTATTCAGGCTGACCGCAGGGTTGGCCTTACTGCGGCCACGCAAAGCGCCGCTGTCAATCACAGCCACGTGGGCCGCGGCAAACTGCGCAGGCGCAGTAGTTCTGCGCCTGCGCAGTTTGCTTGACAGCAGACGCAGTAAGGCCGACCCCGCGGTCTACCTGAATATGGACACCGGAGTCCGGGACAGCCGTGGGGAGCGGAGCGGTCGGCGTGAGACAGTTGGCAGCAAGGGGCTGGAGAAAGCCCCAGGTGAGTAAAGCCCATTTGGGCTATTTTTGCCTGATAACTCCTTTAAGAGTAGGAGCACTTTGGCATCTCAGAAAGTCTCTTCCCCTGGGTAACCTCCTTCACAGGTCTGGCTTAGGCCTGGTTGCCGGTGCTCAATTCTCCCGTGGGTCACCACTCCACACACAGCGCAATTTTCATCAGTAAGGAGAAGGCACTCAATTGGCTTTCAAACTTGCGTTTATAGAATCATTAGCAGTTTCACGACATGTTTCGGGGACATCCCCTTCATCAGGTGTACATACTTCAAATGGTTCACAGTGTTTAAATAGATCCCCAATAACCACACCCTTCATAACCCCACCTCTTCATTTAGTCAGCTGACCATTAACTCTTAAGTGACAATCCAATTTACAAATCCCCTTTCAGGGAAATACAGGGCACTACAAAAATGTCTACCCATTGAACCTGACTACATATCACGTACACTAAATTCCATAGGTAACTACCTCAATAATAAATGCAACCACATTATAATAAACAGTGTCCATTGATCTCATTTTCCTTTTCTTACCACCCTCCATCCGATATCCCTAGAGTGTCCGATGGAACAATCACCCATCAGGATCTGGGGGAAAGGGGGAGAAAATAGCATATACATCAGTTCTATTCCTTATAGGAAACATTTAAGGCTAAACATTTCATTCATCCCCTTAGGGGAGATTGTATCCAATCTGCGCATCCACCTTGCCTCCTTTTCACTTAAGAGTTAATGATCAGTTGAGCTGGTCGGCTGACTAAATGAAGAGGTGGGGTTATGAAGGGTGTGGTTATTGGGGATCTATTTAAACACTGTGAACCATTTGAAGTATGTACACCTGATGAAGGGGATGTCCCCGAAACATGTCGTGTAACTGCTAATGATTCTATAAACGCAAGTTTGAAAGCCAATTGAGTGCCTTCCCCTTACTGATGAAAATTGCGCTGTGTGTGGAGTGGTGACCCACGGGAGAATTGAGCACCGGCAACCAGGCCTAAGCCAGACCTGTGAAGGAGGTTACCCAGGGGAAGAGACTTTCTGATATTACACCATCCTGTGAGTAACCATTTAGAATCAATGGAACATAGTACAAGCACAGAAGGTGCAGGGAAAGTGGATCCTTTAACTGAACCATTGAACATTGCAATCACATTTGCATACAGTGATGATGACGTGACTCGTATCCTGAGCCAGGTTGATTGTATCCCGTTTGAGGGTTCCAGCACTACAGACACTGCTGAGGATAATGACCTTTGGGCACAAAGAGAGTTATTTGATCTAAAGAAAAAGCTATTAACTATTAAGCTACTCGCTGCACCAGTCGTTTTTGGCAGAATATATAAAAGCAAAGCGAATTCCGAGAGGCTATAGGATTGGTCTTAGATCTACACTGCTGAACAATGATGTTGCCTTCACTAAACGGTTTTTTGAGATCCTAAACAAGGGCAGTTACGATGTCATGCTGCTAACAGTGGAGCGCTTACAGTTTTGGATCACCTACCTGAAAATTGATATAGCCGAATTAGAAGAGAAGCTGCAGAAATCTTTGTCGCCAGAAGCGTATGGGAAATTGATTGGAGAGCAACAGCGGGTGTTGGAGGAAACCCGCAAAGTTGTTGTGCAGCGTAAACAGGGGAAGATTGCAAGGGACGCCGAGGATTACAGGCTCCAACAGGTCTACAGCTGGAGGAAGCCGCGTCAGCAACGACGACAGCAGAGCCCGCCCCCAGGAAGTGCGCCGGGGAACCAAAGCGAACAGCGACCCGGAGAGCAAGGGAGAGAGAGGCAACGAGAGTCCCGCAGGAGGAAGCCGCGGCGAGGTAACCCGCGAACCCCGCAGCTGGGGAGCTCAGGAGGATATTCTAGCTCTGGATCCGAGCCCCAACAGTACCAACAGGGTTTTCAGGAAACTCGTCCACCACTGGACCCAGGCGGAGGAGCAAGCGGCAAAGGAGAGGCAGGCAGAGGACAAACAAACAGGCGGAATCCGAGAGAACCTCTAGCCCGCGATCGTTATCACCAGAGAGATCGCAAATACAGGGATCAGAGGTAAGCACGCTTGTTGTTAATATCTCATCCTATGAACTGTCGGCAGATGAATTGTCGGTGCTTAACAAGGGACTAGGTTTTGTGCCAGTCTATCAATTGGAGTATTTTGATTGGGAGATTGATTTTTACAGATTTATAAGGAATTTACAACTGAGAATGTGCTTCAAAGATAATGTGGTTATACAGCAGAAGGAGCAGTTGAGAAATAAGAGTACATGGATGCCTGATATCACCTCTCCTGCGCTGCAGACTGTTAAAAGTTTAGTGATGTCTGAGGTTAAACATACATGGCCCGATTTTGAAAAATACAGGAATAAGAATCTGAGCGCTGGGGAAATTAAAGCCCTTGGGACTTTAAGAGATAATGATACCATCATAGTTTTAAAAGCGGATAAAGGAGGGGCCACGGTGGTGCAAGATAAAGCTGCATATGTTATGGAGGCCCAAAGACAGTTAAAGACCGAGGGACACTATGAGAGATGTCATTTTGACCCGGTATTTGATATCAAGAGGAAAGTGGAAATTTTGATTGAAGATGCTCTGTTGAATGGCTTGATAACAAAAAATACGGCAGATTTCTTGAGGGTGGTTCACCCAAGGACACCATTAATATATTTATTGCCGAAAATACACAAGGGGCTACACAATCCCCCTGGACGACCAATTGTGTCTGCTATTGGGTCATTGTTGTATCCTTTGCCTAAATTTGTCGATGTATATTTGCAGGACTTGGTTAAAAATATTCCAGTATGCCTGAAGGACACAACAGATTTATTGCAGCGATTGGAAAATCTTGGCCCATTTCCAGAGGACTTGGTGTTAGCAACACTAGATGTTCAAAGTTTATTCACCTCTATCCCGCATGAGGAGGGGATGGAGGTGATAGAGGAAGCGCTACTTGAAACTTCTATGAATCACCATTTGATATATTTTGTCCTTGATTGTTTGGAGCTGGTCTTAAGGAACAATTATTTTAAATTTGCAGATGAGTTTTATATACAGAAACAGGGTACGAGCATGGGATCCCCTGTAGCTCCATCATTCGCAAATTTATTCATGCATAGTTTGGAGAAATGTATGTTTGTTAGGAATGTAAAATATGCTAAATTCATCCAATGTTACCTGAGATTTGTCGATGACATATTGATCGTGTGGAAAGGGCCTGTGGAGACACTGATGGAGATGGTTGATGAGGCAAACGTAGCACATCCCACGATAAAATTTACCCTTGAGTACTCTACTGAATTGATCCATTACCTGGATGTTGCGATTTCGGTTTCCCCAGATGGGTTATGTACAGATTTGTACACGAAACCGACTGATCGCAACAACCTGTTGAGAACAGATAGTTTTCATAATAAGGCAGTGGTCAGGGGTATTCCGAAAGGACAGTATCTAAGGGCAAGGAGGATTGCTTCCACTGAGCAGGGATACAAAAAAGCCGCAGAGAGGATTACACTTAAATTTAAAGAGAAGGGGTACCAGATCCAGGATTTGGAGAAAGTGGAGAAAGAAGTGGCTCAAAAATCCAGAGAATCCTTGCTCAGTGGGAGTGGTGTGAAGAGAGGCACTCAGGTTAACCAGATTCCATTTGTGCAGACTTACTGCAAGCAATCAGGCATGGTTAAAGGGGTAGTGATGAAGTACTGGTCGGTGCTACAACACGACCCCGTGTTTGGTGAATTATTCAGAGAGCCACCTCTGTTCTCCTATCGGAGAGGTAAAACTATCAGGGATAGAGTGAGTAAGGTAGATTTGTCAACTAAAACTAGAGAGATCAGAGATTTGACGAAAAAAAGAGGGACCTATCCATGTATGGAATGCAATTGTTGTGATTCAATAATCAAAGGTGCTTATGTGGAACATCCCCACTCTGGGAATAAAATTGAGATAAGGTCAATGTATAGCTGTAAAAGTGAATTTGTGGTGTATGCCCTAAAGTGCCCCTGTGGGATGATGTACGTGGGTGAAACCACCAGACCTGTTAAACTAAGGATACAGGAACATAGGGGTTATATTCGGGGTTTTAAACCAGGGGTGAAGGCTTGCGATACTCCAGTGGCCAGACATTTTTTTGATCGTGGACATGGGGTGTCGCAACTTCGCTGGTTGGTGTTGGATCATGTTCCACCTCTTCATAGAGGAGGAGATAGAGAAAAGATCTTATTACAAAAGGAGGCAAGGTGAATGCGCAGATTGGATACAATCTCCCCTAAGGGGATGAATGAAATGTTTAGCCTTAAATGTTTCCTATAAGGAATAGAACTGATGTATATGCTATTTTCTCCCCCTTTCCCCCAGATCCTGATGGGTGATTGTTCCATCGGACACTCTGGGGATATCGGATAGAGGGTGGTAAGAAAAGGAAAATGAGATCAATGGACACTGTTTATTATAATGTGGTTGCATTTATTATTGAGGTAGTTACCTATGGAATTTAGTGTACGTGATATGTAGTCAGGTTCAATGGGTAGACATTTTTGTAGTGCCCTGTATTTCCCTGAAAGGGGATTTGTAAATTGGATTGTCACTTAAGAGTTAATGATCAGTTGAGCTGGTCAGCTGACTAAATGAAGAGGTGGGGTTATGAAGGGTGTGGTTATTGGGGATCTATTTAAACACTGTGAACCATTTGAAGTATATACACCTGATGAAGGGGATGTCCCCGAAACATGTCGTGTAACTGCTAATGATTCTATAAACGCAAGTTTGAAAGCCAATTGAGTGCCTTCTCCTTACTGATGAAAATTGCACTTTGGCATCTCCATTTTAAAGGAATTAAACTTTTAGCTGCTAATAATAGTTGAGGGGCAAGCGATCTCTTATATCGAAAAACTCTCTTCATCTCCGCCAAAAAATGCTCCAACTGTGCATGTCTCCAAAAATCAAATGTATATTGATCATATTCCTCATGTAATTTATCCACAGTCTTAATATTTCCATTACTTAAAATGTTCCCCAAAGTAACTCCACCTTCATCCCCCCATAGTCCAAAAATCCCTTTCTCTCTACCAGACGGAAAAAAAAATCCCTCAAGAGGTGACAACAGACAAATTCCCTCAGACCAACCCCACTTTTTATTAATCAAATCCCAAACCTTGAACACATTCTTAATCCAAGGAGTCCATTTTGGTAAGTCTCTACATATCCTTGGAAGCCAAAAAGCCCTTGCCAAATCTTTTTCTACTAAATCCTTTTCAATTTTGACCCAACTCTTCACACCTACCCCATATGTCCAATCTAAAAGTCTTACCAAAACACAAGCTCTTTAATATATTCTTAGATCAGGAAGCCCTAGCCCCCCTTTCTCTTTAGGGCAAATCAAAATCCCATAAGCTAACCTCGAGCACCTTCTCTGCCAAACAAATCTAATAAGAATTGATTTCAAGGACCTAAAAAAAGCTGCAGGCACACAAACTGGAATCATGGACATACAAAACACCAATCTAGGTAAAACATTCATTTTGATGATATCTATAAACCCAAATCATGAAAAACCACTCGATCCCCACCCTTCCAAATCTTTTTTTCAATGTTAGATTAAATTTAACAATTAAGGAAATACAATCTAGAAAAATCACTAGGTAATATTATACCCAAATATTTAATTGCATCACTTCTAAAGGGAAATTACTCTTAACTAAATTCAGCACCACTGGCATCAATGACACATTGAGCACCTCAGATTTAGACACATTAATCTTGAAATTTGAGAAAATACCTCTCAAATTCCTTAATCAAATTAGGCAAAGACACAAGTGGTTCCAATATATAAAATAAAATGTCATCAGCAAACGCCGACAATTTATGCTCCTCATTTCCAACTTTCACCCCATGAATGTTCCTCCTAATAGCACACAAAAACACTTCCAAAGTCAAAATAAATATAACAGGTGACATAGGACAGCCCTGTCTCGTACCATTGGACAGAAAGAAGGCATCCGACAGGGCCCCATTTGCTCTAACTCTCGCGGTAGGATTGGAACACAATGTATTAACCCATTTTAGCTAGAGATGGCCCGAACCTCCGAATTTAGGTTCGCGAACCGGTTTCGAGAACCTCCGCAAATGTTCACGAACTTGCGAACTTTTACGAACCACAATAGACTTCAATGGGGAGGCGAACTTTGAAAACTAGAAACATTTATGCTGGCCACAAAAGTAATGTAAAAGATGTTTCAAGGGGTCTAACATCTGAGTTTATGCATGGATGAGTGGGATAGACGGCAAAAGTCTCGGGGAAAAAAATCTGGATTTGACGCAAAGCAGTGTTTTAAGGGCAGAAATCACATTGCATGCTAAATTGGAGGACTAAAGTGCTTTAAAACATCTTGCATGTGTATACATCAATCAGGGAGTGTAATTAGAGTACTGCTTCACACTACTCCACTGTGTAACGCACCGCAAACAGCTGTTTGTGTTGTGACGGCCGTGCTGGACTGGTGCGCACCATGGCGAGAGTGCAGGCGATAGTGGTTTTCAAGCCCATATGGTCGCCAGGCTGAGGTAGCTCAATGACAGAACAACAGTGACTGTCCAGCTGATCGAATTTGGTCTGTCCACAATGAAGCGACAACCTTATTATCTTTGGTGTGCCACCCCCCGAGACACTCATATAGCCGGCGGTCATTGCTTCATTTTGATATGCAAGCCCCTTCACTGCAGCAAGGTAACGATCACGAAGGGGAATTGACACATGTACATGCCTTTTGCTTTGTTGTTGCAGCCGCAGTGCAGGCAGAAAAATTAGGCAGGCATGTACACGCACCAGAAAAATTAGTATAGCGGCCGCTGCTAGCAGCGGCCTTAAAAATTCAGGAATCCGCCTGGAGTTCTGAACCCTGTTGGTGGTGGCGGAGAAGGTAGTCAAGCGGCCTGCAGGCAGAGATGCTGTGTGGGGAGTGACTTAGTCATGGGGCAGGCAGTCACACGTCGTGCAGGAAGAGATGCTGTGTGCGGGGACTGACTTAGTCTTTGGGCAGCAGTAGCCCTCCTGGATCCATGCCTCATTCATATTGATAAAGGTGAGGTACTTAACACTTTTGTAACTTAGGCGACTTCTCTTCTCAGTGACAATGCCTCCAGCTGTGCTGAAGGTCCTTTCTGACAGGATGCCTGAGGCAAGGCAAAACAGAAGTTGGATGGCAAATTGTGACAGCTCTGGCCACAGGTCAAGCCTGCGCACCCAGTAGTCCAAGGGTTAATCGCTGCTCACAGTGTCTACATCCACACTTAAAGGGAACCAGAGAGGAATTAATACTAAAAATAGAAAAAGCTTTTATACATACCTGGGGCTTCTTCCAGCCCCATAAGCCTGGATCGCTCCCACGCCGCCGTCCTCCGCTGTCTGGATCCGCCGGTACCGGGTCCCGTCACTTCCGGCGGATGCGGCCAATTGTCCGCATCACAGGGGCTCCCTCCATACCCTTACGCATGCGGCTGCGTAGTAGGCAGCCACACGCGTATGTATATGGAGGGAGCCCCTGTGATGCGGACAATTGGCCGCGTCCGCCGGCCGACTGGCGGAAATGATGGGACCAGGTACCGGCGGACACAGGCAGCTGAGGACGGCGGCGTGGGAGCGATCCATGCGTATGGGGCTGGAGGAAGCCCCAGGTATGTATAAAAGCTTTTCTTTACATCATCTCTGGTTCTCTTTAAGGCTATGTAGTCGGCTACCTGCCGGTCCAGGCGTTGGTGGAGGGTGGATCCGGAAGGGCTAAGGCGAGGCTTTGGACTAAAGAATGTCCGCATGTCCGACATCACCATGAGATCGGCGGAAGAGAAGTGCCATGCCTATATACCATGTGTGGGCACACACCCCTCAGCCAACACCATTAAGATCTGTGCAAGTCAACAACACATGTGCTTGCACAGATCCACCGGGATGCAGGGACTAGAGTGAGGACAAGTATGTATGGCTGCAGTCCGATGCACATTCAGGGAAAGAAGGAGAAAAAAATTCAGACGTCATGCTGCATTTAAGCCCCACATCCGAATCCCTATATCCATGCATGGCACAGCTAGAGGGATTCGGATGCATCTGATATGCCGCTGTCTGGGCATCGCGTCCACCAAGATGCATGGTGGTAACAGGCCCATGTGCTTTGGATATGCTAAACTGTTATTGATAGTATTTTCATCAATTATCCTTTAATTACCTAACTCCTTCCCTTAGCAAAAATCCTTTCCTAATGCCTCAAAAATTAACCCATCCCTAATGTGTAGACCCAATCTCCCTTTAACTGTTAAACCTTTCCTGATCCTGACACTGAATCCTAACCTGCACATTTACTATTGCAATGTGCGCATCAGAAGTTGTGGAATATTAAATAAATCAATAATAAAAGAAAAATATGCTGAAATGCTGCCCATTTTAATTAGGCCTTTTTCAAAATGCAATTAAATTCACTATAGTTCTAATGGTAGCAAGGGCCGGATTTGTACTTTCCATCGCCCTAGGCCGGCTGTCACCAACCACTCCCCCCCCCCCCCCATTCTGTCCAACTCTGACTAGTTTGAACAGGCTCCCATCTGTTTTGCTGCTTTGCCCCCTGTTCAACAAAGAAGGAGTGCTTGTTCTGTCCACTCCATGTCATTTTGCACTCCTGCCTGGATGCATAGCAGCCGGTAGCGTTTAGGGCATGCATACTTCAGAAATGATGCTCATGTATGAGCAGCACTTGTCAAGTACACATACCCATAACACTCCCTCGGCTACTGTGCACATCCATACTGGAGTGCGAAATTACAAGGAGCCCCAGTGGACAGCGCTGCTTCTTTGACCTCTGTGCGACTTGCTTCTGTCACAGCCACAAATAGGGGACAGTGTAGTGCAATGGAGAGAAGCCCATTGAAAACAGAGAATAGGTAAGTAGAAGGATCCGACACTACACACGCTGACATAGATGTAGTGTAATGCTAGGTACACATGATGCAATTTTCTGACAGATTTACTGTCAGATCGATTATTTCCATCATGTCTGATCTGATTTACGATCAATTTTTCGATCACTGTTCACTTCTATGAAAAATCATTCAGAAAATTGATTGGAAAGCAGATCAGACATGTTGGAAATAGTCCATCTGACAGTAAACCTGTCAGAAAATTTCATCATGTGTACCTAGAATAAGCTCAGGTGTACTTCAGTGACAATTTAGCACTTAAAGGGACACTTAAGCCAGGAATAAAAAAAACAGTTTTACATTCCTGGGGAATCTACCAGCCTCCTCCAGTCGTCCTGTGGCCTCACAGTCGCTCACAGAGCCTCCAGTCCCCCGACGCCAGCTAGTTTAGTTTTCGCTGACAGGCCAGACTGCGCATATTTTTCTTTGTGTTCCCGTCCGCAACAGCGTCCTGCATCTGTGCAGGACGCTATTGAGGACATGGAACATGAAGACGGATACGCATAGCCTGGCCTGTGCAGGCGCAGAAAGCCCACCGACTCCCTGTCAGGGACTGTCAGCAAAAACGAAACTAGCTGGCGGAGGGGGACCGGAGGCTCCATGAGTGACTGCACGGGCACAGGACAGCTGCAGGGGGCTGGTGGAAGCCCCAGAAAAGTAAAACTGATTTTTTTATTCTTGGCTTAAGTGTCCCTTTAAGACAGATCTTAAAATCAGTCAGCAAGTTTTGTAACAGAATAACACATTTATTGGCTAATGAGCCATCTTCAGACTTGTTCCTATATACAAGATATTAGGGCCAACAGCTATATATACAGTCAGCAGGAGATGCATTGATTGTTTTGTAAATATAAAATTGTCATAATCAACATCCTGATCAGCGTGCTTCTCCTGGTCATCTGGCACAGCGTTTTGTTTCACAAGCGTGCGCGCGAGTCGAGGAAACGATTTGTATGTTTGTTTCATCGCGTCACACCTTTCAGTGTGATGCCAAGGGCGATGGTTTGTGTGCATGCATGCATGCATGCGTGGCATTGTAATTCGGCTGTTAGTACGCATGTGCGCTACCTCAATGCGGACTCTTGTGCGCATGCGTGGCATTCAAAATTGCTGCCATTTGAGCCTATTTAAAGCCACTGGGTCAGAGCAGCGGTGCTGTCTGTTTATGCAGCTTGCTAGCAGTAGTGCTTGTTACTCTGCCCGCATTTCATCTGATTGATTCCCGATACTGACCTTGGCCTGTTCCTGACTTCGTTTGTTTGCCTCCTGCCTCGACCCTTTGCCTGTTTCCCGTGTTGATTAAACGTTGCCTGCCTCGAACCACTTGCCTGTTACCCGTGCTGACCAAACTCCACCTGCCCTGATCCCAGATTGTCTGACTACGCTCTTGCTTGCCAAATTTGTACCTCACCTGATTTTCTGAACTCCACATCGCAGTGTCAACTGTTCTCTCGTGTTACCAGTGGGGCAATCCTGAGGGTCGTGACCTGTGGCTACCAGGTAGCAAAGTAGTTCGTTGCCCACTAGGGGTAGCGGCCTATTAACCCTTACAGGGTGCTCTGGTGAAGACCCGTAGCCACATAGACTCCACGCCTCAGGAGAGCCCACACCAACCGCTGGTAACTGAGTCAACAGGACACCATCTGAAAATGCAACAGAACAAACAGCCAAGATGGACACTGCCGAAGCTCAATCTGATATTGACACGTTGTGTAAGATGGTATCTGAACTCAGCCTTTCTGTTTGTGAGATACAAGATAACTACGTTCGTCTACAAACACAAGTACAGTCTGTACCCAGTAATGTTCCTTCAACTCCTGCTGCTAATGTGACGGTTACTACTCCTTTGCCATAAGACTCCACTTCCAGACCGCTTCATGGGATATCGCGGTAAATTCAGAACTTTTAAAGGAGCTTGTGAACTGTTTTTTCATTACATCCAAGAACCTATGCCAGTGAACCAGCCAAAGTAGGCACCGTCATTTCTCTCCTACAAGATAAACCCCAGGCTTGGGCATTACGGCTCCGGGAACAGAATCACCCTTCGTTAGCCTCAGTCACCACTCTTTTTGAGGGCCTTGCAGAGCTCTATGACGATCTTGCTTGCACTGCCTCAGCCGAGTCAGCATTTCAAAATCTTCGGCAAGGTCGTAGGCCTGTGGAGGAATATATATCTGATTTCTGCCGGTGGAGTGTAGATACACAATGGAATGATGCAGCCCTCAAATTCCAATTCTGTTTAGGCTTATCCGAACAACTCAAGGATGAATTAGCTCGGGTAGGCATTCCTGGGACTATTAAAGAACTGATTCAATTATCCACTCAGATAGACAGACGTCTGAGAGAACGCAGACTAGAACATTCTGGTGTCACTCGCACCTCTTAGAATCTGCCAAACTACACAACTTCATCTTCATCATCTTCTGCTACCTCTGCCACACATGTAACTACCTCTGATGATGCTCCAGAACCTATGCAATTGGGTCGCACTAGAGCTCCTATATCTCTGGAAGAATGACAATGCCGTAGACAAGCTAATCTATGTATGTACTGTGGTGCATCAGGACATTTCCGTAACAACTGCCCTATTAGACCTATAGGTGAGGATGAATTTAGAGAATTTATGGACATTCAAATCTCCCAACCATCATCTCCCTCCAAATCGGATCTATAATTGTCCAATTGAGTTACAACCTGGAGCAGAAATTCCTTTTGGTCGAGTCTTTCCACTTTCAGAGCCTGAGTCTGTAGTTCTTAAAGGGAAGGTTCAGGCAGCGCTTAAAAAAAATAAATATCCAAATCCACTTACCTGGGGCTTCCTCCAGCCCATGGTAGCCAGGCTGTGCCCTCGGCGCCGCTCCGCAGGCTCCCGGTGGTCTCCGGTGGCGAGCCCGACCTGGCCAGGCCGGCTGCCAGGTCGGGCTTCTTCTGCGCTCCACAATGCGTGTCATTGGTGCGCGTTGACGTCATTCGACGTCCTCCGGGCTGTACTGCGCAGGCGCAGGGTTCTTCCTTTAAACAATACATTGAAGAAAATCTGGCTAAGGGTTTCATTCAACCCTCTACATCTCCCGCTGGTGCTGGAATCTTCTTTGTAGAGAAAAAAAGATGGCACACTCCTCCCCTTTGTAGATTATCGTGACTATTAGGTCACTATAAGGTGACTATTAAAAATTGCTATGCTTTACCTCTAGTCCCAGACTTGATTCAAAGACTACGCTCAGCCAAGATATTCACCAAGCTTGATCTTAGGGGAGCTTGCAATTCTATTCGTATACGCAAGGGAGATGAATGGAAAACTGCTTTCCGATCCCGTTAAGGACATTTTGAGTATCGTGTAATGCCATTCGGTCTCTGCAATAGAGATGTCCCGAACCTTCGATTTTTGGTTCACGAACTTCCGCAAAAAGTTTGGTTCGCGCAAACTTCTGGGAACCGCAATAGACTTCAATGGAGAGGCAAACTTTGAAAACTATGCTGCCCAGAAAAGTGATGGAAAAGATGTTTCAAGGGGTCTAACACCTGGAGGGGGGCATGGCGGAGTGGGATACATGCCAAAAGTCGCATGGAAAAATCTGGATTTGACGCAAAGCAGCGTTTTAAGGAAAGAAATCACATTGAATGCTAAATTGCAGGCCTAAAGTGCTTTAATACATCTTGCATGTGTATACACCAATCAGGTAGTGTAATTAGTGTATTGCTTCACACTGACAGACCAAACTCACTGTGTAACACGCCACAAACAGCTGTTTGTGTAGTGACGGCTGTGATGGATTGGTGCGCACCATGACGAGAGTGCAGGTGATGGCGGCTTTCCAGCCCATATGGTCGCCGGGCTGAGGTAGCTGAATGTCAAGCTGATCAAATTTGGTCTGTCCACAATGAAACAATGACCTTATTATTGTGGGTGTGCCCCCCCCCCAGTGACACTCATATAGCCGGCGGTCATTGCTTCATTGTGATACCCAAGCCCCTTCACCGCAGGAAGGTAATGATCACGAAGGGGAATTGGCACATGCACATGCCTTTTGTTTTGTTGTTGCAGGCTTGCAGCTGCAGTGCAGCCAGGAAAATTAGGCAGTCATGTACATGCACCTGAAAAAATTATTATAGCGAATCCGCCTGGTGCCCTGGCCCTGTTGGTGGTGGCGGAGAAGGCAGTCAAGTGCCCTGCGGGCAGAGATGCTGTATGGGGAGCGACTTAGTCTTGGGGCAGGTAGTCACACAGCGTGCAGGCAGCGATGCTGTGTGTGGGTGTAACATGCGCTGAAGCTACGGCTGCGGGCACGCAGGGTGTCTCCACAGCCGCCTCGCTTTCCTGTTCGGGGAGTTCGCCCGCTCCTCTGGCGTCTAGTTGCTGTATCGCAGGACTTTTATGCTGGGAGGAGGCGCGTCAGCTGACCAGCCGGTCGGCTGACGTCAGAGGAGACTCACGGCGCTCCGGATTGGCTGACTGGAGTGGGCGCGGCCGTGGGGTCTCTTCAAAAGCCTTCGGTATTCACTCGCAACCTGTCTGCTGTTGCGAATACTTCAGTGTTAGCGCTCAGACCTTAGACAGTATCCGGTGTGCTTTGATCTGGGAGGAAACCAGGGATTTCACACAAGACTAGGATTATTGTATTATTGTTATATTTTGATATTCTGTGTATGACTCTGGCTCATCTCTGACCTTGCTCTTGCTAATCGATTCTGTACCTCTGCCTATCTGACTCTGTTGTTGAACTCTGCCTGAATTATCACTACTCTCTTGCCTGCCGACTTTGTTCTGTTCCTGCCTATCTGTTACCGATCCTAGCCTGTCTGACCACTCTACTCACCAGTCAGCCCTTGTCACTGGTGAGGTGCTCACTGATAGTACCCACCAGCTCCTCTGGTGAGGTCTAGTCAAACTATTCAGTTACTGTTGCACCAAGCACTATACACCTTGTTATTCTGCTAGCTATACTTGCATTACTGGTGATTCTGCAGATCACCACATAATCAGGTATAGCGTCTGTATTATCGGTGATACTGCAGATCACTCATAATCAGACGTCTGTGTTGCTACAGCAATCGTTACAGTGGGGACTGACTTAGTCTTGGGGCGGGCAGTAGCCCTCTGGGATCCATGCCTCATTCATTTTGATAAAGGTGAGGTACTGAACACTTTTGTGACTTAAGCGACTTCTCTTCTCAGTAACAATGCCTCCAGCTGTGCTGAAGGTCCTTTCTGACAGGACGCTTGAGGCAGGGCAAGACAGAAGTTCGAATGGCAAATTGGGACAGCTCTGGCCACAGGTCAAGCCTGCGCACCCAGTAATCCAAGGGTTCATTGTTGCTCACAGTGTCTACATCCACACTTAGAGCTCAGCCAGGTAGTCGGCTACCTGCCGGTCCAGGCGTTGGTGGAGGGTGGATCCGGAAGGGCTAAGGCGAGGCATTGGACTAAAGAATGTCTGCATGTCCGACATCACCATGAGATCGCTGGAGCGTCCTGTCCTTGCCTGCGTGGACATGGGAGAAGGATTACTGGCAGTAGTACCTTTATTGCGTTGTGCTGTGACGTCACCCTTATATGCATTGTAAAGCATACTTGCCAGCTTGTTCTGCATGTGCTGCATCCTTTCTGCCTTCAGGTGAGTTGGTAACATGTCCGTCACTTCATGCCTATACCGAGGGTCTAGTAGCGTTGCCACAGGTCATTCCCCTTGAGTTTTTTTATATGGGGGTCCCTCAACAGGCAGGACAGCATGCCATCTGCACAAAGTTGGATCCAGATGTACTATCAATCTCCTCTTGCTCTTCCTCAGTGACGTCAGGTAAGTCCTCCTCCTCCCCCCAGCCACAAACAATACCACGGGAACGTTGAGCAGCACAAGCCCCCTGCGACACTTGCT
This sequence comes from Hyperolius riggenbachi, assembly GCF_040937935.1. Lineage (NCBI taxonomy): Eukaryota > Metazoa > Chordata > Amphibia > Anura > Hyperoliidae > Hyperolius > Hyperolius riggenbachi. The sequence continues at coordinate 160,034,305 of NC_090650.1, forward strand.
GCGGTTGTTCTTCTGCCGCCGCTGCCTCCTCCTCCAAAGAAACACCTTCCTCATCAACCGAGTCTGACTCCTCTTCCCCACACGACTCTTCCTCCTCCTCCCCCCTCTGTGCTGCCGCAGGTGTTGAGGAAACATCTGGTTCTGAAGAAAATTGCTCCCACAACTGATCCTGCCATAACTGTTCCTCTTCACGCTCCTCCACAGCTTGATCCACCACTCTACGCACGACATGCTTCAGGAAGTAAGCGTACGGGATCAAGTCGCTGATGGTGCCTTCACTGCGACTCACCAGGTTGGTCACCTCCTCAAACGGACACATGAGCCTGCATGCATTTTGCATCAGTGTCCAGTTGTTGGACCACAACATCCCCATCTCCCCAGATTGTGTCCTTTTACTGTAATTGTACAGTTACTGGGTGACGGCTTTCTCCTGTTCTAGCAGGCGAGACAACATGACCAGGGTTGAATTCCAGCGAGTCGGGCTATCACATATCAAGAGTCTCACCAGCAAGTTGTTTCTCTGCTGAATGTGAGCAAAGCGTGCCATGGCCGTATAAGACCGCCTGAAATGCCCACACAACTTCCTGGCCTGCTTCAGGACGTCCTCTAAGCCTGGGTACTTTGACATAAATCTTTGAATGACTAGATTCAGCACATGTGCCATGCAGGGTACATGTGTCAGCTTTCCCAAATTCAAAGTGGAAAGGAGATTGCTGCCGTTCTCACACACCACGTTGCCGATCTCCAGCTGGTGCCGGGTCAGCCACTGATTCACCTGTTTGTTAAGAGCAGCCAGAAGAGCTGCTCCAGTGTGACTCTCCACTTTGAGCCAAGACATGTCTAAGATGGTGTGACACCGTCGTACCTGGCATGCAGCATAGGCCCTGGGGAGCTGGGGCTGTGTAGCTGGAGAGGAGATCGCAGCACCAGCCAAGGAGGAGGAGGAGGATGACGGCAGCGAAGAGGATGTAGCAGGTGGAGAGGAGGTGGCAGGAGGCCTACCTTCAAGCCGTGGAGGTGTCACAAGTTGATCCGCTGCACAGCCACGTACTCCCTGCTTGTCAGCGGTCACCAGGTTGACCCGATGGGCTGTGTACGTAATATACCTGCCCTGACCGTGCTTGGCAGACCAGGCATCCGTGGTCAGGTGGACCCTTGACCCAACGCTGTGTGCCAGAGATGACACCACTTGCCTCTCAACTTCACGGTACAGTTTGGGTATTGCCTTTTTAGAGAAATAATTGCGGCCTGGTATCTTCCACTTCGGTGTCCCAATGGCCACAAATTTACGGAAGGCCTCAGAGTCCACCAGCTTGTATGGTAACAGCTGGCGAGCTTTTCCTTCACGGACACCTGGCTGCTGTGGGCAGGAACTGCTCAAGGTCAGAGGCGGAGTGGAGGAGGGTGGCTGTGAAGGTGCAAGGGAGAAAGCGGCTAAAGAAGCTGCACCTGAAGGAGGAAGAGGAGAAGGAGGGTGGCTTTTCTTTTGTGTGCTGCTTTTGCTCAGGTGCTCTTCCCATTGCAGTTTGTGCCTTTTCTCCATGTGCCTTCGTAAGTCACTTGTCCCTACGTGAGTGTTGGCCTTTCCACGGCTCAAATTTTGGAGGCAGAGACAACAGATGGCATTGCTCCAATCTGAGGCAGACACATTAAAAAATTTCCAAACCGCTGAGCCCCCCTGGGGTGATGGCACTATGGTGGCATCAGCAGCTGACGTTGAAGGGCATGTTGGCTGGCTGTACATAGCACCGGACACTGACACCAGCTGTTTCTGACGACAAGCTCCCCCTGCTTCTTTCAGGAACTCGTCTCCTCCTACTCCTCTCTGACTCCCCCTCTGAACTGTCCCCCTGTTCATCTCCTCTATTGGGAACATACGTGGCATCCGTATAATCGTCATCATCATAATCATCCTGCCCAGCTTCGCTTGCCTCAGACACCTCCAAAACTGCACCAACAGCAGGTACTTCATCCTCCTCCTCCTCACACATTACGTCCATAGTGTCGCCTAACTCACACATTAGGTGGTGTAACTTGCTTAGTGCCTTCATCTTGTTGTAGCAGTAGTGGCTGTGAATAAGTGATTTCACCACCAAATAACTCCTGCGAAGTGTCAAATGCAGCGGATGTGGTGCTTGTAGTAGCTCTGGTGGCTGCGGAAGATGAGGTGTTCTGTGTTAAATAGTCAACCACGTCCTGACAATCTTGGGAGTTGATGGCACGTGCCTTCTTCTGAGCACTGTACTTTGGGCCCGGGCCGCACAAAGTCACATCAACACGACCTTGCACAAACCTGCCGGGTTTTATATGGGGGTCCCTCAACAGGCAGGACAGCATGCATCTACCTCTTCCTCTACCTGTTTTGTCCATATCGATGGGGGGGTGAAGTGAAAGGTATGCACTGACTTGACTAATACAATGTGCAGTCACACAGGTGCAGTTAACAGGTATGCACGGAGTGGTATATCACACTGTGTGCACTCACATAAGTAGGTGGGTGCACTGAACACAACAGGTAGGTATATGCAGTGATAAGGTGGATGCACTGAACACAACAGGTAGGTATATGCAGTGATGAGGTGGGTGCACTGAACACAACAGGTAGGTATATGCAGTGATGAGGTGGGTGCACTCAACACAACAGGTAGGTATATGCAGTGATGAGGTGGGTGCACTCAACACAACAGGTAGGTGTAACGATCTGCTTGTGTGTGAGAGGCACTAGCAGACAGACAACTATCAGACGTTCCCTGAAAGGAAATGTCTTACAGACAGTGACAGTTGAAGGCAAACTAACACTGAAATACAGATATTGAGAATGGTCAGACAAATCGAGTTGGCAACAGATCAGATCGGCAAGGTACAAAACCGATAGGCAAGATCAGTGTGAGGATACAGGCAGAGGTCGGCAACAGATCAGATTGGCAAGGTACATAAACAGAAGGCAAAATCAGAATGAGGATACAGGCAGAGGTCGGCAACAGATCAGATTGGCAAGGTACAAATTCGGTAGGCAAAAGGAATGTCAGTAACAGGCAAAAGGGTCTATACACAAATAACACAGAGTATGAGAAGCCTGAACTAGTGTGAAATCCCTGGGGTCCTGCCGGTTCAAAGCACACACGGACTGACTAGGGTCTGAAGCCTTCACAGAGATGTGTTAGCTAGAGCAGATAGCGAGTAAGTGTCAGAACAGCGCTTAAGAAGCCCGGGTAAGCAGATCAACACGCCCCCAACCTACTCAGCCAATCAGAATCCGGAGGTGGAGCCATGCGTGTCAGCTGACAGCCAGTCAGCTGACACGTTTCCTCAGAGCATAAGAGGAGCGACGCTGACAGCGCATGCGGCCACCCTCATTTACTGCCTGGGCCCCACGCGGCCGGCCCCCCACAGGAATGCCGCTAACACCATCCCTGCCAATGCGGCCAGCCGCACTGGAAGTCCCGGATGCGCTGCCAGCAGCGGCAGCAGCAACAGACAGGGTAAGCGCAGGATTACTGACAGTAGGTAAATGCAGTGATGAGGTGGGTGCACTCAACACAACTGGTAGGTATATGCAGTAATGGGTATTACAATGTGCACCTGTCTCACACACACACAGGTAGTCACTGAATGTGCTGGGCCTGGCAGTGGCACACACACAGTATGGATTATCAAGGCTGTCAATGCAACACAAGTGTCAGTGGGACACACACACAAAAAAAAATCACAAGAACTAGATTAGATCTCAAAAGAGCTGTTGTGGGGTGCTATTTTAGCAATAAGAATCAGAATGGAGCAAGCTAAGAATCCTACAAGCGCCTAACTAATCTTTCCCTATGAGAGAGTCTACAGCAGCTGTCCCTTCTCTAATTAGTGCAGGCACATGAGTGAGTGTGATGGCCGGCGGTGCCTGCCTTTTATAAGGGGGGGTGGTTCCAGGAGGGAGTGTATCCTGATTGGCTACAATGTGCCTGCTGACTGTGATGTAGAGGGTCAAAGTTGACCCTAATGGTGCAGTAACAGTTGGGTGTAGCAACTCAGATGTCTGATTATATGGTGATCTGCAGAATCACCAATAATACTAGAATAGCCAAAAGGGTGCTAAGAGTGTAGTGCCTGGTACAACCGTAATATAATAGTTTAGAGAGACCTCACCAGAGGGGCTGGTGAGGTACAATCAGTACACTGACTGTATAATAGCGTACAAGCCCCAGCAAGCTGGAGATACTGATACTGAAGAGATACAATCTCCCGAGGAGCGGGTGATTCAGACTGTACTGCAGCCTAGTGATCACCTGAGGAGCAGGTGATTAAGACGGTACTGCAGGCTAGTGAACACCTGAGGAGCAGGAGTACAAACAATACTGCAACTAATGATCACCCAAGGAGCAGATGATTAAGACTGTACTGCAGGCTAGTGAACACCTGAGGAGCAGGAGTTACCAACAGTACTGCAACTAATGATCACCTGAGGAGCAGGTGATTCTATACTAGAAATCCCTCACCAGAGGCTAGGCCAACTGGTGAGGACAGAGTGGTCAGACAGGCTAAGTTCGGCAACAGAGAGGTTAGTATCGGAACAGAATCGTGAGGCAAAAGGATAACGGGTAAACAGGCAGAGGTTCAGCAACAAGTCAGATAGGCAGAAGTACAGAATTAATGAGCAGATGCAAGGTCAGAGTATAGCCAGAATCATACATGAATAATCAATAACAATATAGCAATATCCTAGTCTAGGTGTGAAGTCCTTGGTTTCAACACCTAGGATCTAGTCTAAGGTCTGAGTGCTAACACTAAAGTATTCACGACAGCAGATGAGGAAGGACTGAAGCCCGAAGGCTTAAGAAGCAGAGGAGACCTCACAGGCACGCCCCCCGCAATCAGCCAATCCGGGGCGCCGTGAGTCTCCTCTGACGTCAGCCGACCAGCAGGTCAGCTGACGCCTCTCCTCCTAGCATAAAGGTCCTGTCTGTGCTGTTTGCCGCAGCTGTCACCCCCCAGGTTAAATCCGTCCTCGACGACCCAGATGCCGGAGGGACGGGCGGGGACACGGAGGCAGCTGTGGCAGCGGTGCTGTTCGCAGCAGTTACCGCTATATTTGCTACAGGCGCATTGTGGGGGCCAACTGAACTTCCGGAAAGGTTTGCCTTAGATGGCGAACGCGAACCACTGGAAGTTCACCAGGAACCATTCACCAGCGAACCGTTCGGGCCATCTCTACTCTGCAATGCACCAGCCACCTTCCAGCACTTTGTGAATGACATCTTCCGGGATTTCATTGATTTTTTTATGGCCGTACATCTTGATGATAACCTTATCTTCTCCTCATACCTGAGAAAGCATCAAATTCAAGGGAAGAAAGTACTCTCCCACCTCCGTGTTCACAACCTGTATGCAAAGTTGGAGAAGTGTGCTTTTGAGCAGAATAACATACAGTTTCTTGGACTACAGATTTAGCCAGAGGGAGTAAAGATGAACTCTTAAAAGGTTTCCGCTATATTAGACTGGCCAGTTCCTAAGGATAGAAAAGCTGTACAACGCTTCATATGTTTTGCAAATTTTTACAGACATTTCATTAAAACTTTTCAGCTGTGGTCTCCCCAATCACACAAGTAACCAAGATCCATCAAAGATTCTGTTGGACTCAAGAAGCTCAAGAAGTATTTGGGAAATTAAAGAACCTTTTCATCTCAGCACCTATTCTTAAACATGCAGATCCATCTTTACCGTTTATCCTAGAGGTTGATGCTTCCGAGATAGCGCTAGGTGCTGTGTTATCTCAACATTTTGGGCCTAAAGAGATGCTTCATCCTGTTGCTTTTTTCTCCCGGAAATTAAGTACATCCGAAAGGAACTATGACATTGCAGATCGTGAATTGTTGGCCATTAAAGCCGCCTTTGAAGAATGGAGGTATCTTCTAGAGGAAACCCAACATTCAATTCTAGTCTTTACAGATCACAAGAACTTAGAATATGGGAGAACTGCAAAACGTCTGCATCCTAGACAGGCACGTTGGGCCCTATTTTTCTCTCGCTTTGATTTTCACGTTGCTTACAGTCCCGGTAGTAAATATGTGGCAAGCCAGATGCCCTATCTCGAATGTTTCCAGAAGACTCATCTATTCATTCAAGTCCTGATACCATCCTGTCTTCCAAGAATTTCCTTTTGCCTCAACCTAATTTTCTTTCTCAAATAAAACAAGTTATCAACTTACCTCCAACAACACCTACTACAAAAGACTAGAAACAAACCCCACACTGCAATACTCAAGGGAATTGAAGAATATGCTTAATGATCTTTCCTCAAAATCATCTAACATACTTACATTAATACCAGCTAATCCTAAAATAGGCACCTTCTACATCTTACCAAAAATACACAAAGAAGGAAATCCAGGTCAGCCTATCAGCTCTGGTTTTGGGGACACTAACAGAAAAGATATCTGGTTGGGTAGAAAACATTCTTAAACCCATGTTAAGGAATACAGCCAGCAACATCCAGGATACACTGACCTTCTTAACAAATTGACTGCCATGGGTCGGATCCCAGAGGGTGCTATCCTGGCTACAATGGATGTTGAATCCCTTTATACCAACATTCTACATGAGGACGATATTGCAGCTTGCCAACATTTCCTTCAGCTTAACGATCTACCAACAAAGCCCACACTACAACTTACCAGGTATAAACTAACTCACAACTATTTTTCATTTGGGAATGATACATATCTACAGACAATGGCCATTGCTATTGGAAGTAGGATGTCACCCCAATATGCAAATTTATTTATGGCCAGGTTGGAGGAAAACTTTCTTTCAACTTGTGAAATTAAACCATGGGCTTACTTCAGATTTATAGACGATATCCTATTAATCTGAACAGCATCACAGGAAGAATTAATCAGATTCCACAAAAACTTCTCAGAGTACCACAAGAACATCAAGTTAACCTCTTGAGGACCGCAGTGCTAAACCCCCCTAGTGACCAGGCCATTTTTAGTAAAATAGGCCACTGCAGCTTTAAGGCCAAGCTGCAGGGCCGCATAACACTGCACACAAGTGATCCCCCCCCCTTTTTTCCCCACCAACAGAGGTCTCTGTTGGAGGGGTCTGATCGCTCCCCCATGTATATTTTTTTTTTATATAAATATTATTGTTAGTGGTTTTTTTTAAAAAACACTGTTTCTTTAAATACCTTCCCTCCCTCCCTCCCCACAGCCAGCCAATTACGGCGATTGGCTGTCATAGGCTTCTGCCTATGAGAGCCGATCACTCTCTTGTCCCCCAGGGGGACAGCCATGTGACACGGCTGTCCCCAGTAAAGCGCTGCTGCTGATTGCAGCGCTGTACATTATTATTTATTTTTTTTTATTATTATTATTTAGTATTTATATAGCGCCGACATATTACGCAGCGCTGTACAGTGTATATATATATGTATTGTCTTGTCGCTAACTGTCCCTCAAAGGAGCTCACAATCTAATCCCTACCATTGCCATATGTCTATATTATGTAGTGTAAGTACTGTAGTCTAGGGCCAATTTTTTTTTTAGGGGGGAGCCAATTAACTTATCCGCATGTTTTTTTGGAATGTGTGAGGAAACCGGAGTGCCCGGGGGAAACCCACGCAGACACGGCGAGAACATACAAACTCTTTGCAGATAGTGCCCTGGCTGGTATTCGAACCAGGGACCCAGCGCTGCAAGGCGAGAGAGCTAACCACTACGCCACCGTGCTGCCCATGCAAATAGACAGCGATCACGCCGTCTAACAGTCTCCCGAGCGGCAATAGCCGCTCGGAGACTGAAGGCGGGGCGGAGCTCTGTCCCCCAAGCAGGAGATGCACGTGCAGTCTGAACGCGATCTCCTGTATTAGCTGGCCCCAGGACTTTACGCCAATCGGCGTTAGGCGGTCCGGAAGAGGTTACCACTCAGCTTTTCAACCCCCCATGTTAGTTTCCTGGATACCACAATTTATATTCAAGATAGAATTTTACAAACATCCATATACCGTAAACCAACTGACCGGCATATTTACCTAAAATGGAAGAGTTTCCACCCAGAACACACCATAAAATCTATTGTTTACAGTCAGGCTCTGAGGTATAACCGAATATGTTCTAATTCAGAGGACAGAGACAGACAACTTATGTCACTACGTAATATATTCATAGATCAGGGTTATCATTCACAAATCGTTGATGATCAAATACACAGAGCAACTTTAAAATCAAGAAAGGAACTGTTGAAGTGCACCCCAAAGACTGAAAACAGCAGAATCCCAATTGTGGTAACCTACAACCCAAAATTAAAGACACTGAGGAAGATATCGAAAGCCCTACAACCTATACTCCACAAAGACAAACGCCCGAAGGAAGTTTTTCCTGATTTACCACTGCTTGCTTTCAGACAACCTCCCAATTTGAGACAAATGAGTATCAGAAGTGCATTATCTACACCAGAAACTCCAGGAACATTACCCTGCAATAACACAAGGTGTGAAACCTGCCCTTATATCTTGGGCAAAAAACAAATACAAATACCAAACTCACAGAAATATCAGCAAATACAAGACTAATTTTCCTGTGAGTCATCCAATGTTGTATACAAGATATGCTGCATGAAATGCCCCTCAAGAGGAATCTATATAGGAGAAACAGGACAAAAAACGGCGCACAGGAATGAACCATCACCACTTTAAAATTAATGAAGGTAAAATGGACACACCAGTGGGCCAACACTTCTGTGAACCAGGACACAGCATGCAAGATCTAAAAGTACTTGTTCTCAAGGTAACTTCAAAAATGAACAATCAGGAAGGTTTATGAAAATGTCGAAGACATTAACAGAAGGTTTAAATTGTGGAACAGGATTCGTGACACCCTATATAAGGTGATTGATTTGGCTTCATGATCTTCAGAAACCTACTGGATTTCATGTATGCTAGCACTAACTCACTGGTTCCAGCCTGCTGATCACCTGATATCTAACGGATAAAAATAACCAGCACAACTGTCATCTTCATGTTTACTTTTTACCTGCATCAGTGTTTTACTTCAGCTAACATCTGGAAATATGCCCGAAGAAGGGGACTAGATCCCAGAAAGCTTGCAAAATTTAACTCTATCAATTAGCCAGTGAAAGGTATTATTTTTTACAAAACATTGTTTTTTCTACCTATACAACTTCCCTATCACAAGAGACAACTAAACAATTACAATGTCGAGATGCTATGGTTTTTCATGATGATAAAAATTTTGTTCCTTCTCAACTTAGAACAACAGTATTACACCTTTGTCACAATCTAAAACAGATGATTGTCAGGAGCAGGGCCGGGCAGAGGCATAGGCTGGAGAGGCTCCAGCCTCAGGGCGCAGTGTAAGAGGGAGCGCAGAATTCATTCAGCTGTCATTCCGAATTGTGTTTGAAGCAGAAAGAAATAAGAAAAGGGGATACATGGCAGTAACTGCAAGCCAGATAACTACATATTAAGGTGTTGGGGAGGTTGTGGGCCCTGTGTGTGCGCCTCTTAGTCTAATAGCAATCAGTGTGTGACGGCTGGGGTGGCAGGGATGGAGGGGCGCACTTTGGTGTCTCAGCCTTGGGTGCTGGAGGACCTTGTCCTAGCTCTGGTCAGGAGTTCTTTGAATAGGCCTCAACAAAACGGAACATCACCCTGCCAACAAAAAATATGTGGGACCTGCAGACACATTTACTCCACCGACAGGTTAACGATACCAGGCTCACAACAGGAG